>NW_027069635.1:815344-851071 GCF_002906115.3 Quercus suber
AAAAGAGTGGGAAGATATATAGGCACAAGTCTATGCATGTATCAAAACCAACATGACTATTGACTAATCATTCATGACAAGCTTGAAGATCGATTTACAACAATCACACAAAGATGTCAAGATTTTTCCCACAAAGATATAAGTGCATAAAGAACAAGCTAAGCTCGTAAATGCATAAGGCCATTTGTACGAACGTACAAGACAAAACTCACATGTGATATGTGCTCAAACATATACGATCAAACTTTTTGAATTTTTCACTTTTTATGTGGTTTTGGATTTTTACTCACACAAAACAAAGACATAAAAGTAAGATCAAAACAAAAACAATGCATATGAATAAATGCAAGATGCACAAAATGCATGAAGATATAACATGCAATGCATGAGGGGTCCCACAAAGATCGAAAGAATTAGATCAAGGACTAAAAGAGCAAAAGCTCAACCATAAGAACCCTTCCTCATCCAAACAGAACGATTGTTTGGAATGAGTGTCTCAAGAGAAGTGAGACGAGGGTTGGAAGAATAAGAACCAGAGATGCACATAGTCAAGGAGTTAAGAGCATTAAACATTTTCTTAATCAACATGCTATTTTCACTCAAAACCGGTTTACCTTTTTTATCATAACTTCCAAGAAGCTCAAGTTTCTCTTTTCTTTTGAGAGCATGAAACTTAGAGCAATGAGGTCTTAGATGACCAAAGGCACCACAATGGTGACAAACACTGTGTTTAGGTTCACTAGGCTTTTTGGGAAGGGATCTAGCAACATGGTTTGTTCTCTCTTCAACTTATAACATTGAGGTCTTATATGACCAATCACACCACAATGGTGGCAAGTTGGAACAAACTTAGATCCATCAAAAGCCTTAGATTGAGACCTAAATGGAGGCTTTGACTTAACAGCTTTTCTCTCCACCTTTTGATTTCTTTTATGTGGAGGAATGTACACCGATTTGTCCTTTGGGGTAGAACACACAATAGGCACAAAATCGGGTACCACAACATGATTGCAACAAATAATTTCATCCCTTTTAACAATAGATTCAGCAATCAAACACTTGGCATGCATCTTAAGAGATTCATTTTCACATTTTAGCTCATCAACAAGTTTGTTAAACAAAACAAGTTTAGCATCCAAGTCCATATTCAAACATTCAAACTCTTTCAGCTTTTCAACAGAATTTTCAGCAAGTTTCTTATATTTTTCAACCAATTTGTTGGATTCATTGAGCTTAGCAATCAAATCATCCTTTTCACAAAATAACTTGTTCAAATCCTTAATAAACTTCTTAACCTTTTTCTTCAAGAGTTTGATGTTAGGAATATCAACAACATCCAAAGATTCATGTAACATAGCATCACAATTATGAGGATTATCACTCATGGAGGCATTTTCACAAACACGTGACATGCTACATTTATCATCAATCAAATCATACAAAAAGGCATACAATGCAAAATCTATAGTAAATAACACAAGGGGTCAAGGATCACACTTAGGTATTTAAACCACAACAAGTTTACCCGCTCTGATACCAATTGAAAGTTCAATATGGGTATGAAACACCCTTGAACTTTTAGACCCCCAGATACAAAAATACCAATTCGAGCTTTATATCAAACAATTAATGTGCTAAATATGATAACAAGCTTATAACAGAATTGATAAAATAATCTAAGCCAAATATAAACACATCCACAGCAGTAAATATAAGGCAAAGATAAAGGAAAGAGAGATGCAAACACACGGACAACACACGATGTGTTATCAAAGAGGAAACCGAAGTCCTCGGCGTAAAACCTCTCCGCCGCCCTCCAAGCGGTGATAAAATCCACTAAAGAATATAGTTGGGATACATGAATAGCAGAAGACCCTCTAAGCCTAATTTACCCAAGCACCTAAGCCCTCCAAGCTTCTTGCTCCAACGAGGTTACGCCGAACCTATTTCTTCTTTAGCTTGTCGGATTCCGCTACTTGACCATAGCATCAACCAATGTATATTGGTTCCTTTCCAAACTGCTTCCCAAAGCACCAAATGAACCTTCTCACAGACGTGGGTGTGGTGAGATAAGGGTTTGGTAAATGACCTCTCAAGGGTATGACAATGGAGAGGAAGAGAGTAGAGGAATTTGTAGAGTCTCTTTAGATGAAGATTGGGGATGAGGCAATCTTGTTTTTCTCTAGAATTTTCTCTCACAAAATTCTCTCTGGAAGCTCTCTCAATATGATGGGTATAAGGGTGTATATATAGTAGGGTGAGAAGGGAATGCAAAACTTCAGTTTTTGCCAAACAGGGCAAGTTGGCGACTTGATCTCGCGACTTGACCAAGTCGCGAATTCAAGTCGCGACGTAACGGCCTGGCCAGACTGGAACTTTTGTCCTGTAGCGTGATAGTTGGCGCGACCCTTCAGCTTCCCAGTGTGCCTCTCACGTGCCAGCATTTTGCGGCTTGCCAGTCGCGATCCACCCGCGATCCCTAGCCGCGAGCTTCTGTTTTTCTTGCACACTCTTGAACTTTTCTTCACATCTTCTCACACACTACCCTTACAATTTTTCCACATAAATACAGGGTTGCTAAGTGCTAAATTACAAGCAAATTGGTCACGGAATAAAGCCAATTAAATGGTTGATTAAATTCAACCTTACACAGAGAGATGAACTTAACACCCAAAATTGAAAATCATGAAACCCATTTTCCAAAATGTAAATTAGTTGCTTTTAAAGAGCTAAACTAAACACCCCAAAATTGGGTTTTGAAAACAAAAGGCAAAGCAGTTCCAAATAACAAAGTTGGGAAAGAAAGAATAGTAAACTGTTACTGGATCCCTTGGTCCTCACGCTCCCACTCCTCGCCGCCGGCGCGTTGGTTTCCAAGGCCCAGGCCAGCGTTGTGGGCACGAAGTTGTGGTGCGTGGCGAAGAACAACCCGGAGGACGCAGCGTTGTAGACGGTGCTAGACTGGGCCTACGAGCCCTGCACCGCTGACTGCAGCCCAATACAGCAAGGCGGGCCTTGCTACGACGCGAGCAACATAGTGGTTACGGTGTCGTATGCATTCAACGAGTCAGTCCCAAAAACTCTCCTTCTTTTTATTTTCTTTTCTTTTTTCTAATTGGGAATTTGAATGTTTTGAAGGTTATTAGATCTAACTTTTGTAAAACCTTTGTCTTTTTTTCTTTTTCTTTTTCCTGTTAACACCCAGAGATCCGGCAGCCGAGAACTCTGTCTATGAATTCCAAGGAATCAGTGACGATCTTCGAGAGTGGTTTTGCATTCCGAGTAGAGTACAATGTAATATCCCTATTTTTTAAGGGAGGGAGTTTATGATATCTGGAATTGAATTCCAGTGAGATTTTGTGGTATCTCCCGTTCTCTTTCTCAATCTCTTGATATTGGGCTGGGGTATGGGATAGGGATTCAATTTTGTTCTTCAATAATGTTCGTCGTTTCTTATTATAATTTCTGGGGTTTTTTTTTTTTTTTTTTAAATTAATGTTTTCTTAAAATAATAAATTAAAATTAAAATTTTTAAAAATGGCAAAACGGTGTTTTTAACATGTAGATGACGGCAACATTTAACAAATGGTTAAGGGAGGGCTTGATTGAGAATAAATGAAACTTAAAGGACTGAAATGACAAAACTCAAACTTAGAGAACTGAAATGAAAAGTGATGAAACTTAGAGGGTAAGTTTTGCATTTTTGCATTAAGCAACCTACCAAACTACAAAGTATGTAACATTTGGATAGATTGACAATTTTCTAATCCTTTGAAGTCTTTGGCTCTTTGCTCTCTTCAAAAGGAAAGAAAAATAAAACATGTGAATGGAAGAATAGAAAAGAAAAGTAAAGAGTAATTTAATATTCTTTTCGTTCTTAGAGATTTGTTTAAAAAAGAAAATCAATATTAGGGACATAGGAATTTTTTCATAATCTATTAAGGTGGCAAATTATAATTAAATCAAATCAAATTTTTATGACCTTATTGCTAACATTATTTTTATTATGTCCTAATCTCAATAAGTTACACTAATTACATATAAGTTCCCAAAAGAAGCTCAAAACTAGGTCCGGAAGTTTGGAATTGATTCTCCAAACTAACTTATAATTCAAACATCTGAGTTTAAATACATAAATTTATATGTAAATATAATTAATATAAAATTAGAATGACACTTAGCATAAAATGAGAATGTATATTATCTAAAATTTAAAGATACTAAGCATAAAAGTATTGAATAATTAAAATGACACTTGACAAAAAATTAGAGCGTAATTATAATCAAATTTTAGATTCTTAATTGAGCTTCTAATTTTTTTTTTTATTTAATTTATAAAACTGAGCCTTCAAATTTAATATATTGTTACATATGATATATGATAGACAAAATTTCTTCAGCATGCTAAGCAATGCTCTCAATTAATTACAGTAAAAAGGAACTCAGCCACGAGTTATGAAGCGCAGAAATGGAGAATATTCTAAGTCATTTACAGCTCAAAGTCCACTTCACAATCGAATGGGGGTAAAAGCCTAAATGGAACATGACAAGCTTTCCAACAAGATATACGTATCTCTAATATACAATTGAGTTTATCTTGATTGTTTGAAAAAGCTAACCATAAGATCTGACATGATTAGTTATTATATGTGCCATCTCAACCAAGGTTTACGAAATTCTTAGGTAGGAAAGTCCCAATTAGATGGGGGGGATAATTTTAGCTCTTTGCTTTTTGTTTCAATTTTTTTTAAATTTTTAAATAAGTTAATTTTTAGTTTTTGGATTTTGGTCACACATTTAACATAAAATCTATATTTAAAAAAAAAAAAAAACTATATTTTTTATATCGTACGTAACAAATAAGCCAATATGTCCAAATAACCTCTTTTAGGCCTGCTAGCGTGCTCATGGCAGCTCTGCATGCACGCTACCAAGTTCATAACATACTCAAATAACCTCCTTTGGACTTGTCTATGGCAGCCCATCGTATACGCAGCTAAGGTCATGTGATGAAATTATATGATACCCAAACAAAAGAAACAAGGAAATTTGTTAAAGCATTTTTTTTTTTTTTTTTTTTTTGGAAAAGGTTAAAGCTATTTTTCTTTGACGTGTTTAGATTAATGTCATTATTTGTGTTTGTCTAAAGGGCGGCTCCAGGATTTTTGTCCAGGGGGGTCAATAAGAAACATAAATTATATAAAATCTAAAACAAAAGAGACTTGAATATATCAATATAAATAAATAAAAAACATAAAATTCTACAATTGTCTTTTACAACGTTTCATATTTTGAAACCGTTGCATGATAGATTTATTATCAATCCTAAGAACTATATCTTTTTCAATGTACATAGTCAAACAATCATTCATCCACTAATCTCCCATAGTACTAGCAAAAGATTAAAAAACAAACTATAAGTTTATTTGACATATTTTTTTCTAATACACTATAACATATTAATTGTTGTTGTTAAGTGATTTTTTTGCAATTCATTAATTAATAAGTTTACAATTCTTTAAATGTTTTATATTTTTATTATTCTTTAGTGTTAATGTATTGACCCATTCACATAGCTAACAACCATCACATATGACATATCATGTTCAACATCTTTCTCCCAAAAAAATAAAAGTCATATTCAGCCAAATTAAAAAATCACTCACAAGCCACAAATTTAGTCAAATAAGCAAAGTGCAAAAGACAAGCTCATAACTTTATATCAAATCAATCCAAACAGTACTTAGGGTAAGTTTGGTTCAGCTTTTTGAAAGTGTGCTTTTTCCAAAAAGTAGAGTTTTCAAAAAGTGTATAATGAAAAAGTGTTTTTTCAAAAAGCTGAATGTTTGATAAAAACTGTTAAAAAGTGCTTTTTGAAAAAGCTGAGTGTTTGGCTAGTACTTATAAAAGTGGTGGTTTGAGTAGTAAATTACCAAAAATGATAATGTAAATATAAAGGAGTTTGTTTCATACTTAAATCAATTACTACATCGTACTTAAATCAAATTTTCTCTTTCTAAAAAAATTATTTTTTTTCCTCACCAATATTAGTTAATAATAACCTACCACTTAAGATTTATTGTAAAAGTATTGTGAAAATATTGTGATAAAAATTAATACTGATTTTAATTTTAACGTACTATTAAAATTATTTTTTTCTCTTTCTAAAAAAATTATTTTTTCTCACCAATATTAGCTAATAATAACCTACCACTTAAGATTTATTGTGAAAGTATTGTGAAAATACTGTGATAAAAATTGATACAAATTTTAATTTTAACGTACTATTAAAATTATTTTTTTCTCACAAGTATTAGCTAATAATAACCTACCCTTAAAATTTATTGTGAAAGAATTGTTAAAATATTATGATAACATTTCCTTCTTCTTTTTTCCTTTTTTTTCCCCCTCTTTTTTTATCCTCCACACACGGCATTTCTTTCGCCCTTTTTTCCTCTCTTTTTTTCTCCTCCACACACGTACCCTTACTCTTTTCTTTTTTATCCTTCTTTGCTCCTTTTTTTTCCCTTGCCACTCCTCCAAACTCTAGAACGTTCTAGAGCTCTCCTTCTTCCTCCTTTTTTTTTTTTTTTTTTCCTTTTCTCTTAGCACTTCATCTGTATCACCTATTTTTTTTTTTTTTTTTTTCCTTTTCTCTTAGCACTTCATCTGTATCACCTATGCATTTCTTCACCCTAATCTTCTTGATTCTTTTCTGTAAGGTTGAAATTTAACAACCATCTTGTTGGCTATATTCTGTGCCAAGTTGCTTGTAATTTAAGCACTTAGTAACCCTGTATTTAGGTGGGATTATTGTAAGGGTAGTATGTGAGAAGATGTGAAGAAAAGCTCAAGTATGTGCAAGAAGGCAGAGATTCGCAGCTAGGACTCGCAACTAACTCGCGACTGGCAAGCCGCTAACTGCAGGCACGTGAGATGCACACAGGGGAGCTGAAGGGTCACGCTAGCTGTCGCACTATAGGACAAAAGTCCCAGGCTGGCCAGGCCGTTATCTCGCGGCTTGAACTCGCGACTCAGACCAGTCGCAAGGCCAAGCCGCCAATCAGTCCTATTTGGCAAAAACTGACTCTCCGTATTCCAAACACACACCACTATATATAGACCCTTATACCCACTAAATTGAGAGAGCTTCCAGAGAGAATTTTGAGAGAGAAACCCTAGAGAAAACAAGATTGCCTCATCCACAATCTTTACCTAAGAGACTCATCAAATTCCTCTACTCTCTTCCTCTCCATTGATAAACCCTTGAAAGGACATTAATCAAATCATTACCTCACCACACCCACGTCAGTGAGAAGGTACATTTGGTGCTAAGGGAAGCAGTTTGGAAGGAACCAATGTCTATTGGTTGATGCTATGGTCTAGTAGCAGAATCCGGTAAGCTAAAGAAGAAATAGGTTCGACACAACCTCATTAGAGCAAGAAGCTTAGAGGGCTTAGGTACACTGGGTAGATTAGGCTTGGAGGGTCTTCTGCTGTTCATGTATCCCAACTACATTCTTTAGTAGATTATTTACCGCTTGGAGGGCGGCGGAGAGGTTTTACGCCGAGGGTTTCGGTTTCCTCTTTGATAACACATCGCGTGTTGTCCTTGTGTTTGCATCTCTCTTCTTTTATCTTTACCTTTTTATTTTTTGTTGTGGATGTGATTATATTTAACTTAGATTGTTTATCTATTCTGTATTTAGCTTATGTTCATGTTCCGCACAACTTGAATTGATATTTTGTAATTTGGGGTCTAAACGTTCAAAAGTATTTTACACGCATTTTGAACTTTCAATTGGTATCAGAGCGGGTGCACTTGCTGTGGTTTAAATACCTAAGTGTGATCTTGACCCCTTGTGTTATTTGCCATGGATTGTGCTTTGTATGCCTCTTTGTATGATTTGGTTAATGATGAGTGTAACATGTCAAATGTTTGTGAAAATGCCTCTATGAGTGATAATCCTCATGATTGTGATGCTATGTTACATGAATCTTTAGACGTTGTTGATATTCCAAATGACAAACTCTTGAAGAAAAATGCTAAGAAGTTTCAAAAGAATTTGAGTAAGTTATTTTGTGAAAATGATGATTTGATTGCTAAGCTCAATGAATCCAACAAATTGGTTGAGAAATATAAAAAACTTGCTGAAATTTCTCTTGAAAAGCTGAAAGAGTTTGAATGTTTGAATATGGACTTGGATGCTAAACTTGTTTTGTCTAACAAACTTGTTGATGATCTTAAATGTGAAAATGAATCTCTTAAGATGCATGCCAAGTGTTTGATTGCTGAACCTATTGCTAAAATGGATGATAATATATGTTGCAATCATGTTGTGGTATCCGATTTTTTGCCTAATATGTGTTCTACCTCTAAGGACAAATCGGTGTACATTCCTTCACATAAAAGAAACCAAAATGTGGAGAGAAAGGCTATTAAGTCAAAGCCTCCATTTAGGTCTCAACCTAAGGCTTTGGATGAATCTAAGTTTGTCCCAACTTGCCACCATTGCGGTGTGATTGGTCACATAAGACCTTAATGGTCTAAGTTGAAGAGAGAACAAAAACATGTTGCTAGATCTCTTCCTAAAAAGTCTAGTAGACCTAAACACATTGTTTGTCACCATTGTAGTGCTTTTGGTCATCTAAGACCTCATTGCTCTAAGTTTCATGTTTTTAAAAGAATTAAAAGAAAATAAATTCTTTAGCTTCTTGGAAGTTGTGCTAAAAAAAGTAAACCGGTTTTGAGTGAAAATAACATGTTATTAAAGAAAATATTTAATGCTCTTAACTCCTTGACTATGTGCATCTCCAGTTCTCATTCTTCCAACTCTCGTCTCACTTCTCTTGAGATACTTATTGCAAATAATCATTCCGTTTGGATGAGAAAGGATTCCTATGGTTGAGCTTTTGCTCTTTTGGTCATTGATCTAATTCTTTCGATCTTTGTAGGACCCTTCATGCATTAGATGCCATATCTTCATGCATTTGTGCATTTTGCATTTTTTTGTATGCATTATTTTGTTTTTGATCTTACTTTTATGTTTCAGTTTTGTGTGAGTAAAAAAAAAAAAAAAAAATCCAAAACCACATAAAAAGTGAAAAATTTAAAAAGTTTGATCGTATATGTTTGAGCACATATCACATGTGAGTTTTGCCTTGTACCTTTGTACTTATGACTTTATGCATTTACGAGCTTAGCTTGTTCTTTATGCACTTATATCTTCGTGGAAAAAATCTTGACATCTATGTGCGATTATTGTAAATCGATCTTCAAGCTTGTCATGAATGATTTGTCAATAGTCATGTTGGTTTTGATACATGCGTAGACTTGTACCTATATATCTTCCAACTCTTTTATTTTTATTGTTTAAAGAGCTCAACAAATGTAAATCTCAAAATAAAAAGAGATAATGAGCTGCAAAAACCTTTGCACATACTAGTATTTGACTAGGAAAAAGGGAAAGCGACTTTTATGAAAATGTATGATGCCCAAAAAGGCCAAAGGCTTGTTTATCAAATTGAAATCTCAAAAATTTCAGGCATCAATCTCAAAAATTTTAGGCATCAAAGATATGTAATCATTTTCTTGTGGGAGGTCATATATGTTCATTTCTATAATTGAGATAGACCACTTGACTTAGTACTAGTTGTGTATGACTTGATTGAATTGATCATTGAAACTTCATGTTAAACTAAGGACTATTCCACATTTGATACACACACACAACACACATGCCTAATGTTCAATGAATGTCTTATTCATTTGTTTAATTGTACTTGTTTAAATGTAATGTGTGAGTACTCAACTTTATATAGATCAATCCAAAAAGATTTTTGATCAGTTTATATATTTTTGGAAGTGATTTTTATCACTCTTTGTGTTCTTGTTTAGCGCTTACATTGTTTTTCATTGTTTAAACATGTTTTGGTGTTGAAAAACAGGTATCAGAGTTTTTCGCGACTCACTCGCAACTGACTCGCGAGTCGCGAAGCTGAAAAAATGCATTTTCCTCACATTTTTTGGATCTCTGGCAAAGAGATTCGCGACTTACTCGTGACTCACTCGCGGGTGAGCACTCAAGTCACGAAAAAGACTTAGAAAATTTCATGAAAATCGTTTTCACGACTCATCTCGTGACTTGCCCGGTCGCGAAATGCCTTGAAACAGCTTTTTTAAGTGTTTTTCATGGGAAAACTGTTTTAAACCTCTCTCATTCTCTCTTAAACCCCTCTCTCACTATTTTTACATCAAAACTCAATCAATTTGAATGATTTTTCATTCCATTAACATCTTTAAACTATTTTCACTGTTTTGGATCCTTAGATTATGTTTTGGAGAGTTTTGTAATCTTGGTTAGGATTTTCATCATAGGGGTTGGGAAAACTTATTTTCTCTCAAAATTTTTGCATGAAATTGGTTTCTTTTGATGATTTGCTTTGGTTGTTGGCCCTTTGTGGCAAAAAGATCATGTATTAAGGGTGGTTTTCATGATGTTCATACATTGTTTCACATTGTTGTTCATAGTGTGCATGCTAGGTGTTTGATAAAATGTCTCTTAGACATTTTCTTGCTTGTTTGGACTCCGATAAGTATTAAACTTTGGGGTTTCTCATGTTTCCTCATTAGGAACATGTTTGGTTCATTGGTTGTGTATTTAACACACCTTACCCCACATGTGCATTTTTTATACATTAGTTCATACATTGTTTCTTCATCCTAGCATGTCATGTCTTAGGATTGAGCTTCATTTTCTCATTCATCTTGTACCACTCATACATCATTGCACCCCTCATGCATTATTATCATTGTTCATTCCTCCATCTCTTGCCCTTTTTTCTCCTTGACCCCTTTGTCTATTCGTGTCAAAAAGGAGGAGAGTATACTCTAGAGTAGTATACCAGAGAGTTTTGTCATTTCTATATGACTCTTGTACACATTCCTAAGGGGAGAAATTCCATTTCTCATGCACATTCGTAGGGAAAGAGATATTCTATAGGGGAGATGCATCTACTAAGGGGGAGAAGACATTGTATGGTCAAGTTGCTCACATGTTTCATATTATGTTTCCTTGATCGTAATTTACTTGTTACATTATATTTGTCCGTTTATTACTTGTTTTACCTTGAGGGTCTAATATGTTTTGTGCAAGTGTTTCAGGTTACAGATATATATGTTCCAAGTTCACCATAGCTCCTATAATTCATGATAGGGGGAGTGATATAATAAGGGAAGTACTTTATAGTTTGTACCTGCTACCTTTGTAGGTTTTTAAGGTTCTTAGTTTAATATTTGTACCTGCTACCTTTGTAGGTTTTTAAGGTTTCTATTTAAGGTTTGTACCCATGTTACTTTTGTAAGCTTTTAGGGTGGTTTATGCACACTTGTAGGCCTTTGTGGTTTGTACCATGCTGTATGTAGCTTGTGTGCTTTGCTAAATCAGTACTTGACTAAATGTTATACATTTTCTTCTAAGTACTGTCACTCTTGTGCCCGTGTAGGATTTTTCCTAGATGCACATACTTCATGTATTGAGTGTTGGTCATTCAAGTGATTTGCCTTGTGTTTGTCAACTTGAATGTCCGAATGTTCATTCCAAGTGTGAATAAACATTGTGATCACTTGTATAAAGTGATTACCTGTTTTTGGTCTTACCATGGTTTATTGCTTTACTTCATTGTGCTTGATCGCATTATGCTTGCTCCATTTGCATTACAAGTTTTCTGCATACAATGAAATTATTGTGTTGTTGTGTTTCAGGAGTTACTTGTTCTTATGGTTCTAAAGCTTCATAGATTCTAGAGTTAGGTGTGAGTGAGTTTTCTAACTGTTCCCAACTCATGTGTTAAGTCTAGAGTTTGTTTTAGGGTTTTGTCACGAAATAGCCAAAGGGGGAGATTGTAAGGTTGAAATTTATCAACCATCTTGTTAGCTTTATTCCGTGCCAATTTGCTTGTAATTTAAGCACTTAGTAACCCTGTATTTAGGTGAGAATATTGTAAGGGTAGTGTGTGAAAAGATGTGAAGAAAAGCTCAAGTATGTGCAAGAAGGCAGAGATTCGTGGCTAGGACTCGCAGCTGACTCGCGACTGGCAAGCCGCCAACTACAGGCACGTGAGATGCACACAGGGGAGCTGAAGGGTCATGCCAGCTGTCGCACTACAGGACAAAAGTCCCAGGCTAGCCAGGCCGTTATCTCGCGGCTTGAACTCACGACTCAGACCAATGACTACGAAAAAGGGAAAGCGACATTTGTATTGAAATGTATGGTGTTAAAAAAACCAAAGGCTAACTTTCAATGTTGAAATATCAAAAATTTCAAACACCAATCTCAAAAAGAGATGTATTATCCAAAAAGGATCAAATGTTATGATTTATACAGAAACCAAATGAAAAGTTTCTTTGTTTTGTAGTCATTCTCTTGTGGAAGGTCATATATGCTCATTTCTATAATTGAGATAGTCCACTGGACTGAGTACCAATTGTGTATGACTTGATTTAATTGATCATTGAAGTTTCAATCTGGTCTAAGGACTATTCCACATTTGATGCTCACCCACAACACACAAAACTTTGTTCAAATAATGCTTATCTCATTTGTGTGATTGTACATGTTCAAATATGATGTGTATGCTCAAGTACTTGCTGAACAAATCCAAAAATATTTTTGAGTGTTTTATATATTTTTGAAAGTGATTTTATACTTTCGTATTTGTAGTTTTTATTCAAAATGAATTTTTGTGTTTTTCTTCAAAAACTAGTTCAAAGGTAGTTTCGTGAGAAGCTCGCGACTAAGAGCTTCCCGTGAAACTATCTTAAGTGAAATAAAATCTTTTTAGCCTCATTCAGAGAGTCTCGCAACTGTCTCGCTAGTATTTCACTACTAGACCCTTCTCGCAAAATAAGTTTTAGGCAAAAATTGGAAAAACACAAGTTTCATACAGAGGCTATCGCGATTGTTTCGCAACTATTTCACGACTAAAAACCTTCTCGTGAAAGTTTTTGTGCTTCAGTGGTGTTTTTCGCGACTACTTTCGCGACTGCCTAACCCGCAAAAAATGCGTGCTTTCGGTTTTATAAGGCAAATGTGACAATTTTTCAAACACTCTCTATCTTCCCTCGCTTTGTCTCTCTTGAACCACTCTCAACCCAAAACTTATTTTCTCTTAAACCCCATCATTTTCAAGAGTGTTTTCTGCAAAATCAACATCAGGGTATGTTTTCTAAAACATTCTTTTCATCTTTGTCTTAGATTATGCAGAATTTAACTTATGTTTTCAAAATTTGGGGATTTTCGAAAAAGGGTTGGGATTTTTAATCATAAGCAAAATTTCTTCAAATCTTTGATTGGGCTAAGTCCCATTTGGTTTGTTTGTATCTTTGTTGGCCCCATGTGGCTTTCTTATCATGTATTGAGGCAGATTTCATCCTGTTCATGCATTGTTCATCGGTGTAGTGCACCGTTGCATGTTAGGTGTTTGAAAAAATGTCCATGTGACATTTTTGAGTTGTACTGGACTCAAATGAGTTCCTTTGCTTAGGTTACTCTTGATTAAACATGTTTAACATGTTTTGGTCAATGGATGTGTGTTTTACACACTTTGCCCAATTTGTGCCTCAATGCCATGCCATGCATCATTAGGCACCCACTAGGCACACATCATGCATCATCTCATGCACACACATGCACAGTTATGCACACACATGCTCAGTTGATAAAATTCTTCTTTGTTTTAAGTATTATTACTTTTGTTTTTGGACTAACTTGGATCTAATCAAGGTTTTTTTTTTTTTTTTTTTTTTTTTTTTTTTTTTTTTTTTTTTTTTTTTTTTTTGTTTTTGGACTAACTTGGATCTAATCAAGGTTTTTTTTTTTTTTTTTTTTTTGCTTTTTTATTATTATTTTTTTTTGCTTTGTGTACATGTGCAGATGTCTCCTACCAAACATTCAGCAACCAAGAAATTCTCCAAGCGCGCTCACACGGATTCTGACAACTTCAAGTCTGCTGAGGCAGATATGGCTTACAATGACTGCTATAAGGGAGCCACAATAATTATAGAGAGAATTGTCCAATTGGATACTCTTGGAGACACTTTCATTCCAGATTTGTTCAAGAAGAGGACATGGACGAAGCTGTTAACTTCGAGTGAAAATGTATACTCGGAAATCATTAGAGAGTTCTTTTCAAATGCAAGTGTGGATAGAGACCACATTAACTGCTGGGTGAGACACAAGGAATTTGTGATTACAAGAGATTCAATCCAAGACTTCCTTGAAGTTCGTCCACCTTCACAGCCAATCACAGTCCAGTATGATGATCGTCTGGAATCAATTGAGGAAATGATAAAGATTCTTGGGGGTACACCAACCAAGAAGTCCATGAACACAATTCCGTTCAGTCCAGAGATGAGAGCTCTTGCTTATGTGATGATCCACAATTTGTATTCGGTCACTAACCTGATGACACTGTCTGGTCCAAGGACAATCTTCTTCTATGATCTCTTCACTCACAAGGAGATTGATATTTGTGGACACATATTCCATCTTTTGACCAAGAGCATTGAGAAGCGGAACTCTAGAACAGTCATGCCATTCCCCTCTTTGATTATGGGCCTAATTGCAAAGGCAAAGCTGAAACTTCCGAGTGGTCTCACCGTGGTTCATAGAGACTATCTTATTGGTGCACACACAGAGACTAGGAGCACAGCCCACATGAAAGGCTCCAAAACAGGTGTGCATACGATGCCAAGGTATCATGTTAAGGAAGAGGGTGGTGACACAGAAGAGGATATTAATAGATTCACCACTGCTCCAGAGTCTTCATGTCAGCCATCATACTCAGCACCAGCATGAGGATCAGACAGACTTGATCACCTCCTAGCTAGAGTGGACCAGATGTTTACCGTGCTAGACTCCCATGTGCAGCATACTGCGAACCAGTTTGCCTATAGCTAGGGTCAAATCACTGTAGTATCTTCACAGATCAAGGATTTATCCATGGCATAGGGGTTAGATTCAAAGTTCAACCAATTCTAGTCTCTTTGGCCATTCCAATCAAAAAAGGGGAGAAAATTTTGAGGGGGAACTTGCACAGCTTAGGGGGAGCATAGCTTAGACCTTAGATAAATTGGTTCATTCAGGCGGTTTAGATTTATTTATGTTTGCTTTAAACTGCTATTTGTTTACTGTGTTTGTTTGTTGTCTTTATTGCTTTTATTTAAAGCTTTAGTACTATGTTTTTAATTTCAGTTTATATTCAGTATTTGTGTTTATCTCAATGCTTTGTAGTATTTTTTTGTACTTTTATGATGTTGATTATATATCTTGAGTACCTCACTCTTGTGCCTTATTAGGATTTTGTATCCTAGATGCAAATACTTCGCGTATTTTACATTGGTTGAGTGTTGGACATGCAAGTGATTCTTGTGATTGTTCTTAATTGCATTGCATGTTCAGATGAGCATTTACTAGCTAAATGTTCATTGTAGTAATTCTTTAATGACTATTCCTGTTTGATCAAGATATGTTTACATGTTTTATAGTGTTTACAAACTTGATCGCACTTTACTTGCTCATGTACATACCATGTATTCAACTTGTCATAAGTTTAATAAAAGTTTTGTTTGTGTGCAAGTGTTTCAGGTTATAGGTATATACGTGCAAGTGCTTCACAGCTTCTAGAATAGGTGTGAGTGAGTTTTGCCATTATTCCCAAACTTAAGTGTAAGTCTAGAGTCTATTTTAGGGGTTTTGTCATGGAATAGCCAAATGGGGAGATTGTAAAGTTGTAATTTACAACTATATGGTTTGTTGGCTTTTATTCCTTGCCAAATTTGATTGTAATTATGTGCAATCTTTTATACCCTGTATTATTTGTGGGATTTCATTGTAAGGGTTATGTAAGAGAGAGAGTGTGTGAAAACTTAAGGTATAAAGACTAAAGCTGTTTTCGCGGGTAGCTCGCGACTAAGCATCCCGCGAAGTAAAGCATATGCCCTGCACATGACTGGAATGCTAAGAGTCAGGATAGGACAGAGACAGCTGTGTTTTGCAAGTAGCTCGCGGCTAAGGCCTTCTCTCGAGACACCCTAGAAACATTCTGTTTTGTCAGATTGTACTATCTAATACACACTTTCTGTACCCACACTATATATACCCACATTACCCACAAATGTTGAGGAGTGCTTCTGAAAGAAAACCCTAGCCACAAACCTAGAGAGTTAGAGATTATTATACTCACATTTCTCTACACAATTGCTTGTGGATTTTTCTCAACTCCTACCCTCTCAATTTCCATACCATTGAGAGGTTGATAGCTCAAACACTTACCACACCCTTTCAGAGTGTTCAGTGAGATCTTGGTGCTGCTGGGAAGCATTGGAAGAAGCCAAGGATGTTAGATGCAACATGAAGCTTGTTGCGGGATCCGGAAAGCTAGACAAGACACGGTTTCGAGAAGCCTTGTTGGAGTAGGAGCTTGAAGGGCTTAAGTACATCGGGTAAATTAGGCTTAGAGGGTCTCTTGCTAACTCATGTATCTCAACTAATTGTCTAGTGGATCAATTACCGCTTAGAGGGCGGCAGAGAGGTTTTACGCCGAGGACTTCAGTTTCTTCTTCGATAACACATCGTTGTGTTGTGTTTGTGTTTGCATCCTTCTTCCCTATTTTTTTTCCTTTCATTTTACTGATGTGTTGTTATGAATATGGATTAGAGTAGCTTGTTTGTTTATCCACTCGCTTTTACTCCATTCCACACTTAGTATGAAGTTAGAGTAAAATCTATTGAGCCGTAACTTTAATTTGAGGGTCTAAATTGTTCTTGTATTTTCAACACATTTTCGAGTATTCATAATCGCGAGGCCAAGCCGCCAATCAGCCCTGTTTAGCAAAAACTGACTCTTCGTATTCTAAATACACACCACTATATATAGACCCTTATACCCACTAAATTGAGAGAACTTCTAGAGAGAATTTTGAGAGAGAAATCCTAAAGAAAACAAGATTGCCTCATCCACAATTTTTACCTAAGAGACTCATCAAATTCCTCTACTCTCTTCCTCTCCATTGATAAACCCTTGAGACGACATTAACCAAATCCTTACCTCACCACACCCACATCAGTGAGAAGGTACATTTGGTGCTAAGGGAAGCAGTTTGGAGGGAACCAATGTCTATTGGTTGATGCTATGGTCTAGTAGCAGAATCCGGTAAGCTAAAGAAGAAATAGGTTTGGCACAACCTCGTTAGAGCAAGAAGCTTGGAGGGCTTAGGTACACTGGGTAGATTAGGCTTTGAGGGTCTTCTGCTATTCATGTATCCCAATTACATTCTTTAATGGATTATTTATCGCTTGGAGGGCGGTGGAGAGGTTTTTCGCCGAGAGTTTCGATTTCCTCTTCGATAACACATCGCGTGTTGTCCTTGTGTTTGCATCTCTCTTCCTTTATTTTTGCTATTTTCTGTTGTGGATGTGATTATATTTGGCTTAGATTGTTTATCTATTCTGTATTTAGCTTATGTTCATGTTCCGTACATTAATTGTTTGATAATAAGCTTGAATTAATATTTTGTAATTTGGGGTCTAAACGTTCAAAGGTGTTTTACATGCATTTTGAACTTTCATTTTCTTTTTCTCTAAATTCAACCACTCACAAAAGGGATGATTCAGATCGAGAACTCTTCAACTTCTTCTCCAAACCTCCATAATCCATCTACCGCAAGATGGGTACAAACTCCATTTGAAAGATTTTGCTATATTCTTATGTTTTTTTATTTTGCATTTTAAGGAATCCTAATTTGCAAGGGCTTGATTTTTTTTTTTTTTTCCTCAGCTGATTTGGGAATTTGTTATAGATTTTTGTGTGTCTGGATTTGGAAATTTGTTATTGAGAAGGCAGAGGGCAAAGCAGAGAGATGAGAGGAATGAGGAATGGTGTGAAATGGTAATTTGGTAATTGCTCTGTGAGTCCAACGGATAGATTTCAAACGCGCATGCGGCTTTTTCCAAAATGGAGCTCTAAGCTCCTTTCCCATCTTGCTCGTTTTCTTCACAAACCCAAAACACAACTTTTTCCAAAAAGTTGCGTTTTGGTCTCAACTAGGGGTGTCCAACTCAACCCGGAACTGACCAAACCGAGCAACCTGCCCGAACTCAAACCGAAAACCGCCCAAATCGACCACTCCGACGCTTGGTGACCGGTTTTTGCGCCTAAGACTCAATGCCAGCAAGTCGAGTGGCGGGTTTTCTTTTCCAAAACCCGAGCCACCCGACTCGACCGACGTTATATACAAATCCGGCAATATTCAGGGAGATCCAAGCGAGATTTGGTGAGATCCGGCGGCGTTTGAGCGAGATTTGGTGAGATCTGGCAACATTCGAGGAGATCCAAGCGAGATTTCGTGAGATCCGGCGACATTCAAGCGAGATTTGGTGAGATCCGGTGACATTTGAGGAGATCTTAGCGAGATCTCAACCATATTTGGTGAGATCCGGCGAGTTTCGAGGAGATCCAGGCTGATTTCGGCGATTTTTGGTGCAGATCTACTAGGTTTTTGCATATTCCGACGAATGTTTTGAAGATTTCGGCGACGTTTGCAGGATCTGGCGACTCTCTCCACCGACCGAACTGACCTGAACACCACCCGAACCCAAAACCGACTTGACCGAGTGACGTCGACGGAGGGTTTCAGGTCCCTCTGCCTTCCACCCGACGCTGACGGGTCGGGTCCAGGTTAGGTCCAAAACTGACTCGGTCTGACCCGTGGACACCCCTAGTCTCAGCTAAACAAGCTTTGGACATTGGATTTTTTCAAAATGGGCTTTTTGGACTGAAAAAGTGGAAACAAACGGGCACTTAACCACATACCCACACACACGGTCAAACTCACTCAGAGACTCAAAACTCAACCAGTCAACCACAAAAATCAGAAGAACACTATAACACACACACACACTCGGTCTCAAAGATTCAAAACTCAAACAAAAAAATAAAAAGACCATAACAATATAACTCCACACACACATGGTGATTCACTCACACAGATTCAGTGAAAGAGTATTTCAAAACACTATAAACATACTCTCACAGTGAAAGAAAGAGAGAAATAGATAGCTGAAAAACCAGATCAAGCACGGCAGATCAAGCGGCGGTTGCGGTGGCAAATCATGAAGGCTACATAGCGACAGATTTTGTGTGTGTGAAGCAGAGGCAACTTTTTTCCTTTGGGTTTGGAAAGTGAAGAAGGATAGTGAGAGATTTTAGAGGCTAGATAGCTACAAATTCTTAAGTTTTATTTGGCCCTTTTTTTTATTTATGATTTTTCAAAATTTGATTTATGGGCTTTTTATTTTTGGGATTAAAGACCAAAATTTTCCATTGGACTTCTTATTTTTCCGGAGTTTAAGCTGGGCTTAAAAAAAAAAAAAAAAAAAGATCAGGTTCATGCACATAGTAAGGGTGTGCAAATTTGTATTGAGGGGGTTCAAAACAATTTTTTTTTAAAATATTATATATATATATATATATATAAATTTCAGGTCGGGGGGTTCATTTGAACCCCCTGACTATAACGTATCGCGCCCCTTATATGTCTTTTTATTCAACCAAAGTTGATACACAAAATGTTTTATTAAATTAGTATAACATTTCCGTAAAGCCTGAAAATTATTATCTGTCGCTTCATCTTCCAAAAGATGCCAGTACAGGTGTAGCTTGGGCAGGTCAGGGGCGGCGCAAAGTAACGAGGGTGGTCACAGAACCAATTTTTATTTTATTTTAATATACATTAAAAAATTTTGAGTTTTAAATTAAATGAATTTTTTAACCACTCTAATAAAAAACTTGATCACCCTATAAAAAAAAATTTGAACACCTTTAATAACAATTGAGCCCATCAAAAATAAAATTCAACCTCTCTAAAATTTTGGTCCATTGAATATTGAACAAAAAAATTGCAAAAAATACAATGTTCATAATATTTTCTTAATAAATTCTAAATTGTAGGTTATTACTAGTAAAAAAAAAAAAAACTTCAACGATAAATTCAAATTAGAACTAGTAAAAACTTACTACCTAGGCTATGTTGTGAAAGTGTTGCAAAAATATTGTGAACATAACACTTCTCAAAAATTGTCCAAACAATCAAATTAGCCTAAAATCTCAAATCAAATGTTTAATTGTGATTTTTTAAATTGTGTTTTTAAATGACATATTTTAAAATCGCTAAATTTTTATATATAAAAAATGCACACTTTTTAAAATAGCTAGCTTGTTAGTACTTGCTTTCGTCTTTAGTCGAATGTCTTGGATTTATTTTTCTCTAAAAAAAAAAATTGTTGGATTTATGTGATATATATTTTCAAAAAGATAATGCATTTTGTTTATGTGGGGAGAAAAGGGCCCAGCCCAACATAATGGGCCGAAGGCCCATAGGAGAGCTATTTTGCGACCGAGAAGAAGAAGATGGAAAAGGCAGGGCCCATCTGGAAGTGGGACCCTCAAAAGGGAGAATTATTACAATCCGAAGAGGATATCTCCTGTTCGAAGAGGTTGTAATCCTCTGACGCAAAGATTATAAATCAATTGAGTGTGTGAAAGGCCAAAATGACCTTCCGAGGACTCTACCTGATCAAGATAAGCTCTGAGTATGCTGTGAAACGATAAGGATGGAGAAATATCTAAGGGGAAAGCTGCTACCACCATATTTAATGCACTACAGCAACTTTTCTGACCGCATTTATGTAGAGAAGACCCCTGAACAGTGCATCCTAACCTACCACTACTCACACAGAGCTAAAAAAAGATGCTTGACGTGACATGTACTCAAGCAAACTCATGGATGAGGAACAAGTGGATGATGGAGATGAAGAGAAGGGTGACTATATAAAGGAAGGAAGCTCCTAACGAGAGGAGGAGGAAGAACAAAAGAGAGAAAGAGAGAACTTGATTGTTGAAAGCTCGAAAACGTGTTGAAAAACACAAGAGCTGTTTAGACCCCCGATTAAAATTACGGCTCGATAGATTTTACACAACTTTAATATAAAGTGCGGAATAGTGTAAAAGCGAGCGGATGAACAATATAGCTACTCTAATCCATAAACTAAACAACACAGCAGTGTAATGGAATATAAAAGAGTAGGGAAGAGAGATGCAAACACAGAAAACACCAAGACGTGTTTTTGAAGAGGAAACCGAAGAACTCGGCGAAAAACCTCTCCGCCGCCCTCCAAGCGGAAATCGATCCACTAGACAATCAGTTGGGATACATGAGTAAGCAATATTTCAAACCCAAAAAAAAAAAAAAAAAAAACCCAGAAATTATACTAAGAAACGACAAACATCATTGAAGAACAAAATTGAATCCCTACCCCATTCCCCAGCCCAATACCGAGAGATTGAGAAAGAGAATAGGTGATGCCAAAAAATCTCACCAAAATTGAAAATCATGAAACCCAATTTGTTGCTTTCAGAGAGACAAACTTAACACCCAAAATTGAAAATCATGAAACCCATTTTCCAAAATGTAAATTAGTTGCTTTTAAAGAGCTGAACTAAACACCCCAAAATTGGGTTTTGAAAACAAAAGGCAAAGCAGTTCCAAATAACAAAGTTGGGAAAGAAAGAATAGTAAACTGTTACTGGATCCCTTGGTCCTCACGCTCCCACTCCTCGCCGCCGGCGCGTCGGTTTCCATGGCCCAGGCCAGCGTTGTGGGCACGAAGTTATGGTGCGTGGCGAAGAACAACGCGGAGGATGCAGCGTTGCAAACGGTGTTGGACTAGGCCTATGGGCCCTGCACCACCGACTACAGCCCAATACAACAAGGCGGGCCTTGCTACAACGCGAGCGACATAGTGGTTACAGTGTCGTATGCATTCAACGACTATTCTTTGAACCCCAGTCAGTCCCAAAAACTCTCCTTCTTTTTATTTTCTATTCTTTTTTCTGATTGGGAATTTGAATGTTTCGAAGGTTATTAGATCTGACTTTCGTAAAACCTTTGTCTTTTTTTCTTTTTCTTTGTCCTGTTAACACCCAGAGATTCGACAGCCAAGAACTCTGTCGATGAATTCCAAGGAATCGGTGACGATCTTCGAGAGTGGTTTTGCATTCCGAGTAGAGTACAATGTAATATCCCTATTTTTTAAGGGAGGGAGTTTATGATATCCAGAATTGAATTCCGGCGAGATTTTGTGGTATCTCATGTTCTCTTTCTCAATCTCTCGGTATTGGGCTGGGGTAAGGGATAGGGATTCAATTTTGTTCTTCAATGATGTTCGTCGTTTCTTATTATAATTTCTGGGTTTTTTTTTTTTTGAAATTAATGTTTTCTTAAAATAATAAATTAAAATTAAAATTTTTAAAAATGACAAAACGGTGTTTTTAACATGTAGATAACGGCAGCATTTAATAGATGGTTAAGGGAGGACTTAATTGAGAATAAATGAAACTTAGAGGACTGAAATAAAAAGTGATGAAACTTAGATGGTGAGTTTTGCATTTTTACATTAAGCAACCTACCAAACTACAAAGTACGTAACATTCGGATAGATTGACAATTTTCTAATCCTTTGAAGTCTTTGGCTCTTTGCTCTCTTCAAAAGGAAAGAAAAATAAAACATGTGAATGGAAGAATAGAAAAGAAAAAGTAAAGAGTAATTTAATATTCTTTTCATTCTTAGAGATTTGTTTAAAAAAGAAAATCAATATTAGGGACATAGGAATTTTTTCATAATCTATTAAGGTGGCAAATTATAATTAAATCAAATCAAATTTTTATGACCTTATTGCTAACATTATTTTTATTATGTCCTAATCCCAATAAGTTACACTAATTACATAAAAGTTCCAAGAAAAAGCTCAAAACTAGGTCCAGAAGTTTGGAATTGATTCTCCAAACTAACTTATAATTCAAACATCTGAGTTTAAATACATGAATTTATATGTAAATATAATTAATATAAAATTAGAATGACACTTAGCATAAAATGAGAATGTATATTACCTAAAATTTAAAGATACTTTGCATAGAAGTATTGAATAATTAAAATGACACTTGACAAAGAATTAGAGCGTAATTATAATCAAATTTTAGATTCTTAATTGAGCTTCTAATTTTTTTTTTTTTAATTTATAAAACTGAGCCTTCAAATTTAATATATTGTTACATATGATATATGATAGACAAAATTTCTTCAGCATGCTAAGCAATGCTCTCAATTAATTACAGTAAAAAGGAAACGAGTTATGAAGCGCAGAAATGGAGAATATTCTAACTCATTTACAGCTCAAAGTTCACTTCACAATCGAATGGGGGTAAAAGCCTAAATGGAACATGACAAGCTTTCCAACAAGATATACGTATCTCTAATATACAATTGAGTTTATCTTGATTGTTTGAAAAAGCTAACCATAAGATTTGACATGATTAGTTATTATATGTGCTATCTCAACCAAGGTTTACAAAATTCTTAGGTAGGAAAGTCCCAATTAGATGGGGGGATAATTTTAGCTCTTTGCTTTTTGTTTCAATTTTTTTAAATTTTTTAAATAAGTTAGTTTTTAGTTTTTGGATTTTGGTCACACATTTAACATAAAATCTATATTTTAAAAAAAAAAAAAAAAAACTATATTTTTTATATCGTACGTAACAAATAAGCCAATATGTCCAAATAACCTGTTTTAGGCTTGCTAGCGTGCTCATGGCAGCTCTGCATGCACACTACCAAGTTCATAACATACTCAAATAACCTCCTTTGGACATGTCTATGGCAGCCCATCGTACACGCAGCTAAGGTCATGTGATGAAATTATATGATACCCAAACAAAAGAAACAAGGAAATTTGTTAAAGCTTTTTTTTTTTTTATCAAAAGGTTAAAGCTATTATTCTTTGACGTGTTTGGATTAATGTCATTATTTGTGTTTGTCTAAGGGGCGGCTCTATGATTTTTGTCCGGGAGGTCAATAAGAAACATAAATTATATAAAATCTAAAACAAAAGAGACTTGAATATATCAATATAAATAAATACAAAACATGAAATTCTACAATTGTCTTTTACAACGTTTCATATTTTGAAACCGTTGCATGATGTTAGAGATATATATTAGACATATTAGCCCAATGTAATAGGCCCAAGCCCATTCCTACTTGTACTAGTAGTCTAGGGTTTAGTCGCCTATATATACTCATGTTAGGGTTCATTATAACACAGGTTATTGTACTACACTCCTATACAATAAAGATGTAGCCCTTAAGGGATTCCTCCGTGGATGTAGTCCGTCAAGGTTGAACCACGTAACTCTTGTGTTCTTGATGTTCCTATTCAATGCTTCCTCTTCCGCATCCATTCTAGCATACACAACATGGTATAACACATTGTATTTGATAATATTGTCCATTTAACATGGTATCAGAGCTAATATTCAATATGGTATCAGAGCCAAACTTCGTTCTTGGCATCAAACAAACATCTCTAGCAAGCAAAGAAGATTCTCACGTGCACACCACCATCAAAAGTTACACATGCTTGCCTGCCGAATCTAGACTCCACGGCATCTTATAGCCACCATGGCTCTGTGCTGTGTCAAAATCAAACAACCAAGCAAGCCGTGGCTTAACTTTTCAGATCTGTGCAAATCCATGCCTCACCTGATGAAACCAATACCACAGACGTGCTATACGACCTCCCGTGAAAAAAACCCAGAAACACGGCCACCAACGGCAGCCTCAGGTGCCTACACGCGCTTCCGTGGTAGCTCACGCGCCGCCTCGGATTCCTCAGGAGCAGATCCTTGATCCTTCTCTGGCAACACACGCCACCATGACGGCCTCGTAGCTCGCCGATCTGCCAAACCCCGAAGTCCGAGCACCAATCTCCGTCGCACGCGCTCTCACATGCCTACCGGAGTTCTCCATGCGCCGGTGGAATAACGTCACGCGCCACACGCGCCTGAAAACTGATGCTAATGTCATATGATGACGTCATCTTGACACGTCAGCACCACGCAAGCCCTTGCCACGTCAGCCTTACTCCACGTCAGCGACAGGTCATAGGATGACTTAGCGACTCTGCAGCCCGATCCGTGACCCGACCCGGAAAACCCGGAACCGACCCGGTCCATGTAGCCGTTGACTTTGACCCTGATCTGTTGACTTTGACTTTTTGCTTTGACCTTTGACCAAAAGTCAAAATTTTCGAAAGGGCCTATCTTGCTCAGTTTTTCGCGTAGATTCCAATTTTGGACTCCGTTTCTTCATTTGAAACTCTGAAATTGGTCAATTGGCACATTTTTCATTGTGGTTTCTTCAAAGCATCTCCAAGTCATCTTCTCATACTTATCCAACCTCAAGCCTTCATCGAGCTTCTGTCTTGAGTTTGAGGGAGGGTGTTAGAGATATATATTAGTCATATTAGCCAAATGTAATAGGCCCAAGCCCATTCCTGCTTGTACTAGTAGTCTAGGGTTTAGTCGCCTATATATACTCATGTTAAGGTTCATTATAACACAGGTTATTGTACTACACTCTCATATAATAAAGATGTAGCCTTTAAGGGATTCCTCCGTGGATGTAGGCCGTCAAGGCTGAACCACGTGTTCTCAGTGTTCCTATTCTATGCTTCCTCTTCTACATCCACTCCAGCATACACAACATAATATCACACATTGCGTTTGCTAATAATATTGTCCATTTAACATGGCATCAGAGCTAATATTCAACATGGTATCAGAGCCAAACTTCGTTCTTGGCATCAAACAAACATCTCTAGTATGCAAAGAAGATTCTCACGTGCACACCACCATCAAAAGTCACACATGCTTGCCTGCCAGATCTAGACTCCACGGCATCTTGCAGCCACCATGGCTCTGTGTTGTGTCAAAATCCAACAACCAAGCAAGCCGTGGCTTAACTTTTCAAATCTGTGCAAATCCATGCCTCACCTGATGAAACCAATACCACAGACGTGCTACACGACCTCCGGCGACAAAAACCCAGAAACACGGCCACCAACGGCAGCCTCACACGCCACCACGCGCTTCTGTTGTAGCTCACGCGCCGCCTCGGATTCCTCAGGAGCAGATCCTTCTCTGGCAACACGGGCCACCATGACGGCCTCGTAGCTCGCCGATCTGCCAAACCCCGAAGTCCGAGCACCAATCTCCGTCGCACGCGCTCTCACGCGCCTACCGGAGTTCTCCACGCGCCGGTGGAATAACGCCATGCGCCACACGTGCCTGAAAACTGATGCTAACGTCATATGATGACGTCATCTTGACACGTCAGCGCCACGCAAGCCCTTGCCACGTCAGTGACTCTGCAGCCCGATCCGTGACCCGACCCAGTCCATGTAGCCGTTGACTTTGACCATGATCTGTTGACTTTGACCAGTTGACTTTGACTTTTTGTGTTGACCTTTGACCAAAAGTCAAAATTTTCGAAAGGGCCTATCTTGCTCAGTTTTTCGCGTAGATTTCGATTTTGGACTCCGTTTCTTCATTTGAAACTCCGAAATTGGTCAATTGGCACATTTTTCATTGTGGTTTCTTCAAAGGCATTCTTCAAAGCATCTCCAAGTCATCTTCTCATGCTTATCCAACCTCAAGCCTTTATCGAGCTTTTGCCTTGAGTTTGAGGGAGGGTGTTAGAGATATATATTAGTCATATTAGCCCAATGTAATAGGCCCAAGCCCATTCCTGCTTGTACTAGTAGTCTAGGGTTTAGTCGCCTATATATACTCATGTTAAGGTTCATTATAACACAGGTTATTGTACTACACTCTCATATAATAAAGATGTAGCCCTTAAGGGATTCCTCCGTGGATGTAGGCCGTCAAGGCTGAACCACGTGTTCTCAGTGTTCCTAGTCTATGCTTCCTCTTCTACATCCACTCCAGCATACACAACATAATATCACACATTGCGTTTGCTAATAATATTGTCCATTTAACATGGCATCAGAGCTAATATTCAACATGGTATCAGAGCTAAACTTCGTTCTTGGCATCAAACAAACATCTCCAGCAAGCAAAGAAGATTCTCACGTGCACACCACCATCAAAAGTCACACATGCTTGCCTGCCGGATCTAGACTCCACGGCATCTTGCAGCCACCATGGCTCTGTGCTGTGTCAAAATCCAACAACCAAGCAAGCCATGGCTTAACTTTTCAGATCTGTGCAAATCCATGCCTCACCTGATGAAACCAATACCACAGACGTGCTACACGACCTCCCGCGACAAAAACCCAGAAACACGGCCACCAACGGCAGCCTCACGCGCCACCACGCGCTTCCGTTGTAGCTCACGCGTCGCCTCGGATTCCTCAGGAGCAGATCCTTCTCCGACAACACGCGCCACCATGACGACCTCGTAGCTCGCCGATCTGCCAAACCTCGAAGTCCGAGCACCAATCTCTGTCGCACGCGCTCTCACGCGCCTACCGGAGTTCTCCACGCGTCGGTGGAATAACGTCACGCGCCACACGCGCCTGAAAACTGATGCTAACATCATATGATGACGTCATCTTGACACGTCAGCGCCACGCAAGCCCTTGCCACGTCAGCCCTACTCCACGTCAGCGACACGTCATAGGATGACATCAGCGACTCTGCAGCCCAATCCGTGACCCAACCTGGAAAACCCGGAACCGACCCGGTCCATGTAGCCGTTGACTTTGACCATGATCTGTTGACTTTGACCAGTTGACTTTGAATTTTTGCGTTGACCTTTGACCAAAAGTCAAAATTTCCAAAAGGGCCTATCTTGCTCCGTTTTTCGCATAGATTCCAATTTTGGACTCCGTTTCTTCATTTGAAGCTCCGAAATTGGTCAATTGGCACATTCTTCATTGTGGTTTCTTCAAAGGCATTCTTCAAGGCATCTTCAAGTGATCTTCTCATGCTTATCCAACCTCAAGCCTTTATCAAGCTTTCGCCTTGAGTTTGAGGGAGGGTGTTAGAGATATATATTAGACATATTAGCCCAATGTAATAGGCCCAAGCCCATTTCTGCTTGTACTAGTAGTCTAGGGTTTACTCGCCTATATATACTCATGTTAGGGTTCATTATAACACAGGTTATTGTACTACACTCCTATACAATAAAGATGTAGCCCTTAAGGGATTCCTCCATGGATGTAGTCCGTCAAAGTTGAACCACGTAACCCTTGTGTTCTTGATGTTCCTATTCAATGCTTCCTCTTCCGCATTCACTCTAGCATACACAACATGGTATAACATATTGCTTTTGATAATATTGTCCATTTAACATGGTATCAGAGCTAATATTCAACACATGATAGATTTATTATCAATCCTAAGAACTATATCTTTTTCAATGTACATAGTCAAACAATCATTCATCCACTAATCTCCCATAGTACTAGCAAAAGAATAAAAAACAAACTATAAGTTTATTTGACATATTTTTTTTCTAATACACTATAACATATTAATTGTTGTTGTTAAGTGATTTTTTTGCAATTCTTTAATTAATAAGTTTACAATTCTTTAAATGTTTTATATTTTTATTATTCTTTAGTCTTAATGTATTGACCCATTCACATAGCTAATAACCATCACATATGACATATCATGTTCAACATCTTTCTCCCAAAAAAATAAAAGTCACATTCAGTCAAATTAAAAAATCACTCACAAGCCACAAATTTAGTCAAACAAGCAAAGTGCATTTTTTTCAAAAGGTAGAGTTTTCAAAAAGTGTATAATGAAAATGTGTTTTTTTAAAAAGCTGAGTGTTTGGTAAAAACTGTTAAAAAGTACTTTTTGAAAAAGCTGTGTGTTTGGCTAGCACTTATAAAAGTGGTGGTTTGAGTAGTAAATTACCAAAAATGACAATGTAAATATAAAGGAGTTTGTTTCATACTTAAATCAACTACTTCATTGTAATCAATTTTTCTCTTTCTAAAAAAATTATTTTTTTCTCACCAATATTAATTAATAATAACCTACCACTTAAGATTTATTGTGAAAGTATTGTAATAATATTATGATAAAAATTGATACTAATTTTTAATTTTAACGTACTATTAAAAAAAATTCTCTTTCTAAAAATTTATTTTTTTCTCACCAATATTAGCTAATAATAACCTACCACTTAAGATTTATTGTGAAAGTATTGTGAAAATACTGTGATAAAAATTAATATAGAATTTAATTTTAACATACTATTAAAATTATTTTTTTCTTTCTAAAAAAATTATTTTTTTCTCACTAATATTAGCTAATAATAACCAACCCCTTAAAATTTATTGTGAAAAAATTGTGATAACATTTCCTTCTTCTTTTTTCCTTTTTTTTCCCCCTCCTTTTTTATCCTCCACACACGGCTTTTCTTTCTCTCTTTTTTCCCCTCCCTTTTTCTCCTCCACACACGTACCCTTACTCTTTTCTTTTTTATCCTTCTTTGCTCCTTTTTTTTCCCCTGCCACTCCTCCAAACTCTAGAACGTTCCAGAGTTCTCCTTCTTTCTCTCTTTTTTTTTTTTTTTTTTTTTTTTCCTTTTCTCTTAGCACTTCATCTGTAACACCCATGCACTTCTTCACCCTAATCTTCTTGATTCTTTTCTTTTTCTCTAAATTCAACCACTCACAAAGGGGATGATTCAAATCAGGAACTCTTCAACTTCTTCTCCAAACCTCCATAATCCATCCACCGCAAGATGGGTACAAACTCCATTTGAATGATTTTGCTATATTCTAATGTTTTTTTGTTTTGCATTTTGAGGAATCCTAATTTGCAAGGGCTTGATTTTTTTTTTTTTTTTTTTTCCTTAACTGATTTGGGAATTTGTTATAGATTTTTGTGTGTTTGGATTTGGAAATTTGTTATTGAGAGGGCAGAGGGTAGAGCGGAGAGATGAGAGGAATGAGGAATGGTGTGAAATGGTAATTTGGTAATTGCTCTGTGAGTCCAACGGATAGATTTCAAACGCGCATGGGGCTTTTTCCAAAATGGAGCTCTAAGCTCCTTTCCCATCTTGCTCGTTTTCTTCACAAACCCAAAACACAACTTTTTCCAAAAAGTTGCATTTTGGTCTCAGCCAAACAAGCTTTGGACATTGGCTTTTTTCAAAACGGGCTTTTTGGGCTGAAAAAGTGGAAACAAACAGGCACTTAACCACATACCCACACACACGGTCAAACTCACTCAAAGACTCAAAACTCAACCAGTCAACCACAAAAATCAAAAGAACACTATAACCCCACACACACATACACACACACACACACTCAGTCTCAAAGATTCAAAACTCAAACAAAAAAATAAAAAGACCATAACAGTATAACTCCACACACACATGGTGATTCGCTCACACAGATTCAATGAAAGAGTATATCAAAACACTGTAAACATACTCTCACAGTAAAAGAAAGAGAGAAATAGATAGCTAAAAAACCAGATCAAGCGCGGCAGATCAAGCGGCGGCTGCGGTGGCAAATCGTGGAGGCTACATAGCGGCAGATTTTGTTTGTGTGAAACAAAGGCAACTTTTTTTCTTTGGGTTTGGAAAGTGAAGAAGGATAGTGAGAGATTTTAGAGGCTAGACAGCTGCAAATTCTTAAGTTTTATTTGACCCTTTTTATTTATTTATGATTTTTCAAAATTTGATTTATGGGCCTTTTATTTTTGAGATTAAAGACCAAAATTTTCTGTTGGACTTCTTATTTTTCTGGAGTTTAAGCTGGGCTTAAAAAAAAAAAAAAAAAAGATTAGGTTCATGGACACGGTGAGGGTGTGCAAATTTGTATTAAGGGGATTCAAAACAATTTTTTTTAAAAAATATTTTATATATATATATATATAAAAATAAATTTCAGGTCAGGGGGTTCATTTGAACCCCCCCTGACTATAACGTATCGCGCTCCTTATTTGTCTTTTTATTCAACCAAAATTGATACACAAAATGTTTTATTAAATTAGTATAACATTTCCGTAAAGCCTGAAAATTATTATCTATCGCTCCATCTTTCAGAAGATGCCAGTACAGGTGTAGCTTGGGCAGGTCAGGGGCGGCGCTAAGTAATGTGGGTGGTCACAGAACCATTTTTTATTTTATTTTAATATACATTAGAAAAATTTGAGTTTTAAATTAAATGAATTTTTTAACCACTCTAAAAAAAAAACTTGACTACCCTAAAAAAAAAATTTTGAACACCTTTAATAACAATTGAGCCCATCAAAAATAAAATTCAACCTCTCTAAAATTTTGGTCCATTGAATGTTAAACAAAAAAATTACAAAAAATGCAATGTTCACAATATTTTCACAACATTTTCTTAACAAATCCTAAATAACAGGCTGTTACTAGTAAAAAAAAATAATTTCAACGATAAATTCAAATTAGAACTAGTAAAAACTTACCACCTAAGCTATGTTGTGAAAGTGTTGCAAAAATGTTGTGGACATAGCACTTCTCAAAAATTGTCCAAACAAACAAATTAGCCTAAAATCTCAAATCAAATGTTTGATTGTGATTTTTTAAATTGTGTTTTTAAATGACATATTTTAAAATCGCTAAATTTTTATATATAAAAAATGCACACTTTTTAAATAGCTAGCTTGTTAGTACTTGCTTTAGTCTTTAGTCGAATTTCTTGGATTTATTTTTCTCAAAAAAAAAAAAAAATTGTTGGAAAGTAAAAGCATAGAAAAGTAAAAATACTTGTGAAAGGAAATTTTAAAACTTTATGTATTTGCGTATGCTTTTATTTTGTAATGTAGGGACTGGGTTTGAGCACTTCTACTGTTGAATGAGTGGACTCAAGCTCAGCTAGCCCAATACAATGAATTTGTAGAGAGCGGGTTCAAGAATTAGGCCCTAGTGAGGGATACAATAACTGAGCATGGATGCATAGGGATTAAACGGCATGAACTTGGATTGAAATGTGCAATGGTGCTCCTCGGCCTTCCTCCGGGAAGCTTGAAGTTCTTTTATTCCTTTAGTGAACAGTTACAAAGATTTCAGTGATGGTCTAGAATGCTACAGTGCTCTATATTTCTACCGGCCTTTCTCCCTTTTTCCGTCCCCCGTCTCAAGAGAGATTCCTTACATTATATACCCCCTTACAGTTGATCTTAGTCCTACATTTGTTGATCAAGCAAGTCACTACTTGAGTGCTTGTCCCATCAGCCGCCTTCCCATTCTTTCTGTGGACTGCAGCAACCAAGGCTGCTCCATTCAAAGTCATTTCCTCATTAATGTGGCCAAAATATTAGTTGTGGGCATTTAATGCAATGGAGTTGATACTGTACCGTACCGGCCGGTATGGCTAGTATTTACCGTTTCGATGCTGAGACCGGTATAGAAATGCAGCTGTTTCGTACCGGTTTATATACCAGTTGTACCAGGGCCGTTTCGGTCGTACTGGGGTATATACCGGTTTTTGGCCGGAAAATGAAAACTAGGCGGAAAAAAAAATCTTTAAAAAAAATTAGCAGTTAAAAGGAAAATCACATTACCACTATTTCTGCTAATTCCGATAATAAATTTTATTATGCCGATAATCCATCACCTCAGATCTCTTCCTTTTCTTGATCATCTTCTTCTTCTTCTTCTTCGCTCAAAGACTTTTTCTCCACTCAAAGCTTGGACCAGTCTACCAGACGCTCTCTGCCTCCGGCTCTCCCTAGTCTTCAATTATTTTACTTTTTCATTTGGTAGCCAAAAGCTCCTTTCAATTTTGTTAAGTGTGCCCTTGAATGACAACACACTACTCCCACTGACAGCACACACTAACACTACAGCTACACGTTAGACTCAAATTTTGTATTGCTATCCAACTTTTATTTTTTTTGATGGGATGTACTGCCATCCAACTGTAAACAAAAAAATGAAATTTTGTAATTCACAATAACTTTTGATAAGTACATATGGTAATTTAAAATTTTTTATAGTCACTCTTTTCTTTTCTTTTCTTTTTTTTCTTTTTTTTTCTTTTCTCTTATTAGATAAATTCTACTACCATTTTTGTTAGACTTTAGATAAGTACAATCATATCTTCTTAAAAAATAAAAAAAGAATAAGTATAAACTTACAAATTATATAGATTTTGACCAAACCAACGTATAAAAAAATAAATAAATTTAAAAGTAAATATTTTTATATATTTATCTATGTGTATACTTGGAGGAATTTCAATTTATGTAAGAATATATAAAATTAGCGGTAAACCCGAAACGGTACACCGGTATTGACCGGTATCCGAAATATATCGTACCGTTAGCTAAACCGGTATAGCTTTCGGTACGGTATTGACTCTCTTGATTTAATGTGGAGGTGACAGTTCGTCCTAGACTTGCTCCTCCACCATGCCTCCATGACTGACACGTTGTACTTGTTCCTTCTCTTTAGACGCTTGGGAAGGTTGCTTTTGGTGGGCCCTTACTTCCTCCTCCACTGGTCTTGGTTGGCCAAGGACACGGTCATCCTTGGCAAGGCTTCTGGGCAATTTGGACTTTCACACTTCGTCCTCAGGCGTTTTTTCATTCTCTGCATGGGCCTTGGGCTCGGTTCGAAGTGGGCCGGGTTTGCTAGATTCTCTAATCCCACATGTAATGTTAATATATTCAAGTTTTATTATTATTAATTTTTTTTAATGTCCACCCTGAAAAGAATTTCTAGAGCCTCCACAGGTTTTGAAATTTTAAACCCATTGGATCAATCATAATAAGATGCAGTCTTCACAAAAGTGCATTCTAATCTAATCATCCTTGAAATATGGTGATTACATGTAGCCCCAGTATATCATTATCAGACCACCATTTTTTTCACATAGAATAATAGGCTTTTTGAACAAATAAAATCAAAAGATTTGGATTTTTTTTCAGCCTCTAAAAGTAAATCAAACTTATCAAAGTACCTTTTAGCACGTTCACGCAGTGAAGTTGTTTAACATATATGTGTCTGCGCGCATGCAAGTGCTTATGCATAGTTTTTCCACTTTAGAAGTAAAAGAATGAAAAAAAAATCAAAACTTTAATAATTTACTCAAGCAAGCCTTTGGTCTATGGCATTTGACATTTGCTGAATAGAAGTGTGCCTTCTAGCTAATGAATGACCTTTATTCTAATTTTTGGATAAAAAGATAGCGTAATCTCTGAGCTTAGTTGTCCCTGTTATTAGTGGATTGAATTATTGTCACTCTTTCTAAGATATTCGGAGGAAAATAGAATGCCATCATTATTGTAGAGTGGCCTGAGTGGAAGTTAGTGTTTTTTTGGATTTTCTAATAGTGTAAATTTTGTTCTAATAGTGGAAATTCTGTAATTTAAAGTTCTATAGAAAGTGGAATTATATATATATATATACAATGTGGCTCTAATTGTTAGTTTGGTAGACATGATTCTTGTTGTATTGACAATATCATTAACCGTTTCCCCCCCCCCCCTTTTTTTTTGAATTTTATTTAAAATTTTTATTTTATTTTATGTGTGTATATATATATATAATATAATATAAAATAGCAATAAATACAAAACGGTACATCGGTATTGACCGGTATTCGAAATATATCGTACCAATGGCCAAACCGGTACAGCAACCGGTACAGTATTGACTTCCTTCAATAACTTCAATTAGTAGATCTTTGCAGAACTTGTTAATACCAAATGTTGACATAGTTGTTATACAATAGAAGAATTCATCTCATTTTTGTCTCTGTTTATTTTTTAAAACACAAACAATAAAAATCTATAGCTAATTAAAAAACTCATGCACATAATATCACTCTGACCTCAGGATGCTTTAGGCCTTTAACATTTATTTAGAGAAGTCAATCAATGTGCTGATGCACTTACCAACTTGGGTTCTATGCAATTCTTTTTTGAGAATTAGGTTCAATGCAATTCTAATATTATTATTTTGTATAATATTTTACTGCCAATGATAACTAACTCATTATCTTTTGACAAAGTTGAGAACTCTTTTGTAGAAGAACAACATATGTTTAATATTATTCCTCTCTTTCATCATATATATATATATATATATTATTCCTCTCGTTACCTCAAAAAAAATAAAAAATAAAAAAAAAAAAAAACGTTGACTGAAATGATGAGTCATAGTGCAATAAGATGTTTAGTAAGTGTCCTACAAAAAAGAAAGAAAGATATATAGTAACATTTATAACTGAAATGAGGAGTCATTGTGCGACAAGCTATATTAACTTAGTCTTAGTGGTATGGCTAAGATACATAGTAACTTAGAAAGTGGTATGGCAAGTGGTAGTAATGCTAATGCCCTATCGTGGGTTAATATCATATTTTGACTCTCTTTTTTAAACAATAAAATTTGGAATTCGGAGCATCTATTGTACAATTACAATGTCTTGTTCTTTATATTAAAAAAAGCAAGATTTGAAATTTTGAATACATTATCTACATTGCTTTATTATTATTATTATTATTATTATTATATTTTTTCCTATTAAGATACAATAGAATTTAAAACCTATGACGCACATTTCTTAATTATTACTAAATTTATTATTAGATTAAGATGCTAATAAGTTTTTTTTAGGTATAAATGTGTTAGGTAATTTATACTCCAGTTGTGCCAATTAACTAAATCATTAAACCTAGATTATTTAATCTAATTATCAATATGGCTATGGTTAATGTAGTCAAACACAAAATTGCATAATTAAACGATAGCGTAAATAAAATTACACGCAATATGGTAGCGTTGGAAAAACCAA
>NW_027069635.1:851115-960783 GCF_002906115.3 Quercus suber
CTCAGACTAGTATCAAACAAAATACCCAAATAACATGGATAAAGAAGCAATCCTGATTAGCACATATTAATTTGTACATAAAATATCCGGCTTTATTAACTAAAACAACATAATATTGGTAAATGCATGGCAATGTGCTTCGTAAATCTACAATGTGTTGCCAATAGAGTGGTCCCTGCACCGTCCCAATGTTCCATGCAATTTTAAATGCCAAGGACTGGCTAATCACATTTTACTCATCAAAAGAGTAAGATTTCTAAATCCAATGTGAGATAGTCAGATAGGGGGCAGCAAAAAAAAAAAAAAAAACAGTTAATTAATCATTGGACTTTATGACCAAGATAACAAACAGTTTGAAAATTGTTTCTAGAATGACTTTTAGATAATTAGAGAAGAACCCCAATTGAGCTTTGCAATGAAAAATGAGAATTGACCACAAAAACCACAAAGATGTATCATTAAAAGATATGCGCAGAATGATTCCAGAGACTATCTCTTGCTAAAAAGAAAGAAAATACACACACACAAAATAAAATAAAAATTATAAATAAAATTATTAAAAAAAAAGAAGGGGAAAACGGTTAATGATATTGTTAGTACAACAAGAATCATGTCTACGAAACTAACATTTAGAGCCACATTGCGATTGCAGAAAAGAAAGAAAAAAGCTCAACACTTTTCTTATTCTAGATTTCTCCTCCCTTGTCCCACATTTATTTTATTCTTTCATTTATTTTTTTCTACTGTTGCATGCCTGAAGCTAGTTGCCTACCAACCTATCATTACTATTTCCAAGTTCCAACACATCATAGCTTCAGACGCTATCTCTTTACAACCATACATTACCTCTTCCTCTTTCAAATTAATTTTGTCTTCACTTTTCACTTTTATTTCATTTCTTCCCCATTAGTTACAGATCTCTCTCTCTCTCTCTCTCTCTCTCTCTCTCTCTCTCTCACAGTATCACACAATTCACACTAGTCTAACTCTTTTAGCATCAGTCCAGTCTATTTTTTTCTTCACTTCAAACTGATTTCCAATGCATGAATCATTGATGCCTCTCCTCACCACCAATCGGTATTTTGTCGTCATTGGTGTGATAAAGAGGAGGCAAAGAGAGACAGAAGCTTAGTGTGGCGTGAGAAAAGGTACCAGTCCAGTATCCACTAACCGGCCGAAACAGCCGGATTTTGCCGGTACGACCAGTATTTTTTTGGTACAAAACAAGGGGGCTATTTGTACCGGTGCACTGGCCGGTATAGTATGGAATTGACTTCCTTGAAAGAGATACATATAGTTGTTTTAAAGGTGTTTAGACTCACTTGGCTTGAAATATTCAAAATAACTAAAAAGTTAATACATGGAAGTGCAGAGGACTTTTAAGCATTTAAAAAGTCCTTCAAATGATGACGATAAGGACTAGACACGACTTCTACTTAGTCCCCCATTAGTTATAATTTTGAGAGTTAGATTGTTATTTTAGATGTTATGTAAAAGACACATATACTTTATTTGTTTATCTTGATAAAGAATTTTTTAGCTGTTAAGAACTTCAAACCAATTTTTTAGTTTGAGATTTTGAATGTTGTGAAAAAACTCGTGTTTGGGGGTCTCTCTCTCTCCCCAGAACATTTTAGATGACAAGACATTTTTTTAGTTGGTTATGATGGAAGATATCTAGTCATCATCTTGTCAATTGGCTATGTAGAAAGTTTAAAAATAATAATAATTCAATCACAACCTTATAGAGGAGTTCATGGATTTGGAGCTACTGTCAGTAAGTTCTACATGAAGTAGCAAATTAAAATAGAATTCTTCTATTTGTAAACTCCAATTCTATATTGTGGACATGTTTTCCTTAGAGTCAGTGGTTAAGCCCTCATAAGAGTTTTAATTCGGAATTTTTCCATTTGGTTTTTCCAACGCTACCATATTGCGTGTAATTTTATTTACGCTATCGTTTAATTATGCAATTTTGTGTTTGACTACATTAACCATAGCCATATTGATAATTAGATTAAATAATCTAGGTTTAATGATTTAGTTAATTGGCACAACCGGAGTATAAATTACCTAACACATTTATACCTAAAAAAAACTTATTAGCATCTTAATCTAATAATAAATTTAGTAATAATTAAGAAATGTGCGTCATAGGTTTTAAATTCTATTGTATCTTAATAGGAAATATATATATATATATATATGAAAAAAAAATAATAAAGCAATGTAGATAATGTATTCAAAATTTCAAATCTTGCTTTTTTTTAATATAAAGAACAAGACATTGCAATTGTACAATAGATGCTCCGAATTCCAAAATTTATTGTTTAAAAAAGAGAGTCAAAATATGATATTAACCCACGATAGGGCGTTAGCATTACTACCACTTTCCATACCACTTTAGACTAAGTTACCATATCTTATCGCACGATGACTACTCATTTCAGTTATAAATGTTACTATATATCTTTCTATTTTTTTTAAGACACTTACTAAACATCTTATTGCACTATGACTCATCATTACAATCAATGTTTTTTTTTTTTTTGGGTAACGAGAGGAATAATATATGTATTTATATACTTTTTTGATGAAAGAGAAGAATAATATATATTTTTTTGATGGGAAGAGAAGAATAATATTAAACATATGTTGTTCTACTATAAAAGAGTTCTCAACTTTGTCAAAAGATAATGAGTTAGTCATCATTGACAGTAAAATATCATACACAATAATAATATTAGAATTGCATAGAACCCAAGTCGGTAAGTGCACCTGCACATTGAGATTGACTTCCCTAAATAAATGTTAAAAGTCTTAAGGCGGCCTGAGGTCAATTTTAGTCAATGTTGTTTTCCATTAATTTTATCAAAAGGGCCATAGGCATTTAGGTGAGAGTTTGTACTTGGAAAGGTTGGCCTGATTGGTTGTGTTGTTTAAACAACAGTTTTTGTTGGTTAAACAACACAACACATATTTCCACAATACTTAAAACGTTACTAGGAAAACAATACAAACGAGCCTACTAGTATCAATGGTGAAGTCCAAATTTCAATTCAAGGAAGGCAAGATTTAAAAACAAGATTGGAAGCAAAAGAAAGTTGTAATACTAATATAATATAAATTTAAATACTAATATATCTTTCTAATACTTGGTTAAATTTACTCTAGGGGTATCCACCGGAACCCAGAAATCGACTCACCACCCAAACTGCTCGAGCCGACCCAAAAACTGGCTAACCCGACGATGATGACGGTCGGAGATGGGTCTTCGCCACCAAAAACCGACTTAAGGTGGGTCGAATGGCGGGTTTTCTTCTTCAAAACCGAATTTACCCAATCCAATCAACAAAACCCATGAAAGAAGGCTGGATTTACCTGGATCCGTTCAGATTCGTCGATATTTCGGTGAAGGTTTGGTAGTTTTTGGTTAGATCTGGTGAAGATCTAGGTTTTCTTGCTTAGATTCGACGGTGAAATGAATATTTTGCTTAGATCTAGGCTTGATGTGGTGCTTTTGCTTCGATTTTTACTTCAGCGATGAGATGAAGTTTTTGCTCAAATCTAGGCTTGATGTGGTGGTTTTGATCTTCGATCTGGTAATGATTCGGTGGTTGTAACTTTATACCAAGGCCAACCAACCCAACCGTTGTCTACTGGAGATCGATCCAACTTGACTCGAGGTCATTTGCGGTCGGCGGTTAGTCGTTCAACCGTCCACCCGATGTATATGGGTCGGTTGCGAGTTGGGCATAAACCCAACCCGTGGACACCCCTAATTTACTCAGTTGTCCTTAATGTTAATAAATGTCCTAAGGGCATTGGTTTATGAACTATTTTTAAAAATATTTTCTAAAAAAATGATAAAATAATTAACTTTTTTGACAACTTTTTATATTTCCCATGAAAGTGGTATTAAAAACTTTCATAATATAGTTTATTAACAATTTAGGGCACCCGTTAACATGAACCATAATAATATACTTGGAGAGTTGTCTACTTAGTGCCTTAATTGCTTTTAAAAAATTATATAGATTTCAATCTTTCTTTCTATATTCTTTTAATTATTTAACAGATTTAATTTTATAACAAAAACCTAGAGTTTGAACTTTAAATAGTGAAAGAATCAAGAGATTGATCAAAAAAATATAAATGGAGAGATGAAGTCATTGGAGAATTATTGTTGTGAGAAAATAATATACAAATAGTGGATATTTTAAATTATTTTGAATATAAAATATAGGATTTGATTTAAACAAAAACGATGTCATGATATGGGATATAACACATTGAGTTTCAATTCCAGTAAAAGACTACTATTTCTATGGTAATTTTTTTATTTGTCATATGGCAAAGAAATAATTCTATTTTTAAAATAAGGAATGCAAATACCACAAGGGAAATGCCAACTACGTCCACAATGTCTACTTTCGAATAATGCCAAAAATAGTTGTGGTAATAGCCTTCCTCAATCCTCACTCGATTCAGCAAATAATTGACACAACATTTTTTTTTTCTTTACAATATTTGGGTACAATTTGTTTTTAGATTTCATTTTATATCTTCGTTTTTTTTTTTTTTTTTTTTTATATTCAAATTCAACCATATAATTTTATTTTTTATATCTTCGTTTTTTTTTTTTTTTTTTTTTTTATATTTAAATTCAACCATATAATTTTATTGATCAAATTTTCAATGATAGTTAAATTTAAGGTTAAATTACAAATTGCGCCCTTTAAGTTTACATAAAATTCAATCCAGTTTTTTCACTTTATATTTGTTCAATTCAATCATTTAAGTTTCAATTTTTATTTAATTCAATCTCCTATTAGTTTCTGTAAAAAATGTGCCAAAACAACATAATTTAAAATTTTTAATTAATAAATAAAAAATATTTGTTTCTAAAAAAATATAAAAAATTTATTTTATTTTATTTGTAACTCTTTAAAGGAAGAGAGAGACAGAGAGAGAAATATTTAATTTTGTTTTGCACATGATTAAATAACATAAACATCACTTTTTTTTTTCTTTTTTTTTTTTTGTAAGTGAGGAAAAGATGGGGGTATTAGGAAAGAAAAGAAAACAAATTAAGAATGATGGTTGTTTTCCTCCAACCCAACCATGAGATGACATCTTATTTCAACACAGGAATCTTAGTTAACTAATGAGAATACCATAACTGAACAACACGTTCCATTTCAACCAAAAAAAAAAAAAAAAAATCACATAAGTGTACAGAGCAACCTCATCAATTCAGAATTCTGAGCCTGAATTCTTCTTGGCTTTCAAAATCTTCACAAGCTCCTCTTGTGCCTATGCCATGCCTATGGCCAATAGAGTAGGCCCATACCTGAAAGACTAGCTTGATTGAGTGAGTACTGAGATAAATTTTGGAGCTAGTTTTGATTTTTTTTTTTCCCCTTCAAAATTTTATTAAAATAATTTTGGTAAAATAATATTTTGGTCTTGAATTTCAATAAGAATTTTTTTTCTTTAAAAAGTTTTTTTTTTTTTCACCCCTAAACTTTGTTTGTAAAGAGTTTCTTTAATAGTTTAGAAACAAAAATAAATATTAAAAAAAATCAATAGTTTAGGGATAAAAACAAACTTTTGCTAAAGATTAAGAACATAAATAAAACATATTTAATAGTTTAGGGATGAAAAATGAAATTTTTAATAGTTTAGGGACGAAAAATGAGCTTCTTAAAGTTTAAAGATGAAATACAAACATTTGGTAAAATTTAGAGACTAAAATAGTATTTTACCCAAATAAGTTATTTTAGGAAAAACTTAAGAAAAAAAAGACAAAAAAAAAAAAAAATCAAAACTAGATCGTTTTGTATTAACTAACAACACAATTATAATGAAGACTAAAGAGAGGATTGAAATGAACAACGTAAAACTATATGACTGAATTAAATTTACTAACGTGCTCATTTAGTTAATTTAATTAAACATCTAGGATACAATAATTAAACAATTATACCTAAATTTGATCATTTCTATAATTATTTATTATTATTGCAGAGGGCAAGTTATTAATAGTTTAATACAATAATTATCTATATATATATATAACCGAAACCTCTGAAACTCTCACTATTTTTCACGTCAGCACAATATTTAAATAAAATTATTTTTGTTTAATCCAAATTTAACAAGGAGTGAAACTCTATCTCTTTAACAAGTCCAATTTAAAATTAAACTCATCATTATCATTTTTTTAAACAGAATTATTTTTGTTTAATCTAAACTTAACAATGAGTGAAATTCTATCTCTCTAATAAGTCTAATTTAAACTCAAACTCAAAAATTGATAATTTATCTCTAAATTTCCTAGGTTAATCATGAACACTATAAAAGTAAAGCAAACTCCAATATTTTTTTTTTAAAAGCCGAGTAGAGGTATGAGTTATTTTTATGTTATTTTCTTCTCTTCTACTTAATTTGTTAATATATATATATATATATTATGATTTTTCATGTAATTTTTAAAAAGTAATTTTTGTACATGAATCACCAAACTCTCTTTAGCCGTTTTTTATGAGATAAAAAAGCTTGTAATAATTGAAATTATTCTTTCGAATGTAGCCTGTCTTTCTCTTATATTTCTCTATTGTTTAGTCATATATATTTTGTTTTGTTTTAATAATTTCTAAACAGTGAATCATTTGATTTTTTTGAATATTTTTTTTATCTTTCAGAAGTTTTAATATTTGAATTTTTGATTTATTTTTTTGCAATATCTGAAACTGTCTGACAAATTTTTTATAAGTCATTGCATGTTCAAGTAATGGCTTCTTCATCAAATTATAACACAAATTGAAGTCATACAAGAACAAATCATGCAATAATATAGTTTCTTAAATTTTTTATAAAATTATTTTAATTTACCTCACAAATAGGTAAATTTTTATACATAATACATGTGAGCAACTAGTTAAGAATAATAATGAACAATAAAAAAAAATGAATAATAATTTTACAAGCTTGACGTCACAACCAATAGTAAAAATATTTGTCCCTAGCATTACCATGAGGCAATGATGTGTTACTATTACACGACATTCAGTTCGACCTATTTATTGCCTCCGTGCTTTACTCTTTGCTTTAAATTTTTGAGCTTTGATTTTTTTTTTTGAGCTAATAAGAGAGGAAGAGAATGGTGGGAGAGGCACTCTACAGGTGAAGGGGAGAGGCACTGTTGAAATAATAGAATGGTCTGACACTCAGCTCAGGTACGGGACCATAAAAAAGTTGAAATATTTGAGTGATGAGTATTAAAAACAGTTGTCAAATGGGTGTGGGACAGAGAGTTAGATATTTTAAGTGATAAGTGATAAGTGATGGGTAACGAAAATAGAGTGAGAAGTGATGAGGAGTGACCAAAAAAAATCCAAACTAGAGATTTGGACACCTATAAAATGAATAAAAATCTAAACCACCCTATCAACCACCAGCTGCCACCACCCACCTTCACTGACGTCATCAACGGTCAGACACCACCACTGGCCACTATGTCACCAGTCACGGCCACCACTTTCGCCTGATTTACACACTGCTGGAAACCCAAGCCAATCCCACCATGAATTACAAAAATAAAAAACCCATCAAGGTCAGTCAAGATGCCGTTCTCTCTGGCTCTGAAGCAGCACCACCAAGGTTAGTCACGCTGGATCTGAAGCACCATTGTAGACAGGGAAAATTCCCGACCTATCACAAGCTGACATGTCACACTACTAAGTCCACAAAATACGGCCAATTACAAAGCGCCGCGTATTGCTGCTAGGTTTTGCTATCATTACTCAGAAACCAACAGAAATTTGTCAAGTGTCATGCAAAAACCAATCACACATCATCGCACGTGTAAGCGATGACATAATCAGCCTCGCACGTGTAAGCGATGACATAATCAGCCTCGCACGTGTAAGCGATGACATAAGCGGACCAATCAAGCGCTGCCACATGTCACCAATCAAACTCCGCCACGTGTCGCTTACCTACTCCTAAACTCCTATAAATAGAAGCCTTCCTAAGGCATTTGAAGGAGGATCTGAGGAGATCTAGAGATCAAGGAGATCAACAGAGCTGGAGAGAAGGCACCAAGCCATCTGAAGCACTCAGAAGTCCAGAAGCTTTGCTGGAATCAAGCCCTAAAGCCTTCAGCAACTTCAAGAACTTCAACCTTCAAAGTACGAAGAACATTCAAAGAGGAATCATCCAAATCATATTCCTAAATCTCAAAGTTCACTGGAATCAAGCTCAAAAGCCTCCAGAAATCTCAACAAATCATAAATCAGCGAAGCTCTACGGATCAAGCCTTTAAAGCCCCGAAGAACTTCCACCACAAACCTTCGAAGATGAAGAACGCACCAAGAACACGAAGAACACATGAAGAACACGAAGAACGTGAAGAACAAAGGATTTCTAACAAGCTCATAGCCAGAGATTCATTGTAATTCCGTTTCAACAATCTTCGATCCATCCTTCAACCAAATTGAAGGATACTTTGTGTTCAAGTGAAAATCACATTACCACAAATCCAATTAACAAATCTTTCAAGGAGATCGAATCAGAGGATCACTCTTTTGTAATTACAGAGAATTGTACCACACATATATTCAATACAAATTCGCATTTGTGACACTATTTTACTTGTTTGACTTATTTCGAACCGAGAAATTTAGTCGTCCACAGTCCCAACCTTCAAGCTCAAGCACATACAATCTCTTATCTAAGATACTTAAATCAGTTGTGTTGGTATAAAGAAGGCTGACGGGTGCTCTTGCAAGGTGCAGCTTAGCGAAATAAGGGTCCGAGATTATATTGAACCAGGTCTTACAAACGCACTTATATTGAAGGATGGTTGTAATGGGAAGTCTGGATAAAATATCCATAAGTATTGTACAAGGCAGTTCTGGTATTGAGTTTATTGACATATTAGTCTTCTTCTTTCTCGACCACATCTCAGTGTTCAATGTAGAGGGAAGGCGAAGGACTCGAAATGAAACTCCTAGCCAGAAAATGAAGAAAATGGAAAAAACCATGAGTATAGAGTCGAAGGACATGACTTTGCAAAAGGTTTTGATATGCTAAATGATACTCTCACATGCAATACAGCACTGTGAGAGAAATTTATAAACTACGCTAAAAGGTCTTGAAATTTTTATACCTCATTCGTTCTTTGTCTGTTCCAATTATTCGTTATTCCTATTTTTGTTATATTATGAGCTGTAATCGTCTGAATAACCAAATTGCTAGAGAGAAGGAGCATCCTACGTGAGTTTGTTCTTTAAGAGGAGAAATTATTAGGTCCACAAGTACTGCTGATGTGGTATTTCCTAACCTCCCAACTAATAAAATGCTCTTATTTATGCAAATGTGACATTGCCTAGTAATTTTAATTTTTTATTCGTTATGCTGATTGGGAGTTCACTCACATATTTGCATAAATAACATTATCTCATTGATTGGGAGGACCACATTAGTAATCCTCCTGGTGGACTTAATAATTTCTCTTTTAAGAGATTATAAATAAGCTGGAAATTAGGAGTAATTAATAGACAAAGAGCAATTCATGCTTTGGCTGTTATGTATAAAATGTTGGAAAATTTGGTTTTGCATCTCATACAAAACACACAGTGAAAGTAACAAACACGGATCCACTTCATTCATGAGAGATAACATGTAATTTTGAATTCTAGAACAAAGAATAGAAAACGTACCTTGATGCAGTGAAATTCAAAACAAAAGATTATAAGTACTTGAGAACACTTTTAATCTTCACTTCAATTCCACTTAATGCCCAAGAAGTGTGGTCTCTCATTTAGTTTCCAAGGAGAGAATAAGAGAATGTCCAACACTCACATACGCCATTTTATTCCTTATATGATCTTAATGAAAAAGCCTTATTAAATTCTGTATGTTTCTCTCCTTATGTATAACTGATTATCTAATTGGGCTAGCTTTTTGGGCTATTCCAATTAGGCTCTAGTATGTGGATTGGAGTGAGACCAAAAGGGAACAAATAAGACTTTAGCTCTAATGGGTCTTCGACTTTTTTGTCAACTCTTGACAAGTACAAAGTTACCATTAATTATACCACTATATGAATATAATTGCACTCTAAGCCTTATTAACAAATTATATCCCAAGACTTTATTATACATGCAACCATTTCATTAAAATATTCGTAGTAATACAAAGTCATAAATGTAGATTGCCACTTTAAAGATTATTACATCTTAATTCTTGAGTACCCGGTTTAATCTTTTATGTTATTCATCATATATTTATGAAATTCAATTTTAGAAATATATACTTTAACGACTTCTTACTAAAGTGTTTGGGCCCAATACTCTGAATAACCAAACTCATTAAACTTATCTAAAGAGAATATTTTATATCTCCGTTAAGAGATTATGAATTCAATCTTGAGAATATATATTCCATCAACACTAAATGCGGCTGCCTAACATACAGAGGTTTTGATTATGACTTATATATCTCATTCTTGATATATCAAAGCAACCTACACTTCATGATTAAGTCCATTATTCTCTCAGGATTTAGAGTTGATGTAAATAGAAGTCGTGAGATTTATTATTCATTTGACAGTCGTTAGGAGAATAATAAATCTCACAGCAGTCCAGTTTAATATATCTTAACTCTTAAAACATATCAACATATCAATTAAAAGTCTCAACTTCCATGATTAAGACAAATCATCTTAGTTGACATGTTATTGGCTTTGTAGATGAAATGTCAAATTTCATCACCGACTACGAACTAAAATTCTGAATTTACAGAGAACTTGTGATTTATATCTTTTATGACTTTTCACATAAATCACATACTATGCATCTTATGGACTAAGATAATGTCCCATTAGTTCATTTATAGATAGTCTCATAAAATTAATCTATTTAATTATTTATGACATGCCAATAAATTGGATTTTAGGGCATAAACCCCAACATTAAACTGACACAACTATTTCACACACACACACACACGCACACACACACACACACACACAGAGGGTATATTTGGCTTGTAAAAAGTTATCTTTAACCTGTCGGGATGAAAGAGCCTCACTCAAGATTCGCGAGGATGAACTACTCAACATGCCTGTCGACTTCTAGAAGACCTATCGGATGCCCCACGTTTGGCCCCAACGGGCGACTCGCGCATGGGCAAAATGTATGGGTAGAAGGTGAACTCAATGGATGACCATGCATGCACCTGACAGATGAATGTATGCACCCGATGGTTGAATACATGTGAACTCGACGGTTGTATATGTAGGGTCCCACAAGCCTTTACGTGTTCTCCATTTCAAACCCCTACATAGAAATAACTTGCATGCCATGCCCATTAACCTTACTACATGCTCATATCTTCCCAGTATATGAAGGAAAACCCTAGGATCTCGGGGCCTTAACTCCAAAATCTTCTTATAAGGAAAGCCACTAAATTCAAGAGATCTTAATTAGCTCTACACCACTATATAAACACCGAGCCCTCACTCCTTTAAGGTATGTGAAATTTCCTAGCTCTCATACTTTTGAGTTATTGGAGATTCTTCTATCATTGACTTAACCTTTGGAGGGTCTTTAGCTGGCACCCTACCCATGCTCTCTGTAGGTTCTTTGTTTCTTTGTACTTCAGATACTTCAATTAGCATGTGTAGACCAACTCACTGGCGATTTTGTGGATCATCAGTTGGCGCCGTTTGTGGGGAACGAGGGATTAGCCATATCACCGCTTTTAAGACAAAAAGGTGCATAGAAAGACTGGAAACCCCACTAACAACTTGGAAAGACAAGTACAAACCCTTGTTGCAGTAGTCGAGTAGCTTACTCAGTGCAATCAGGAGTTGGAAAGGGAAGATCAAGAAGAGAGCAATGTCACCAATAGGTAGGATCGACAGAAGGACACTGATCGTCCATATGAATTGGAAGGTAGCACACTGTGCATGGCATAAGACTTGCAAATGATGAAAGAAAGGATGGATATGATGATGAATGCCATGAGAGGACGAGTGTCCACCAACCTGGATGAACTAGTCCATCGGACCGACTTACCCTTCACACTGTAGGTCACCTCCTTCCCCCTTCTGGCTAAGTTTTGAATGCCACAAGTGGAGGCGTATGACCCATCAAAGGACCCATTTGACCATCTAGAGTTGTTCAAAACCCTCATGAATATGAAATCATGTGCAGAGCATTCTCCACTATGCTCAAGGGACCGGTTAGAGTGTGGTTCAGTAAGATAGCCTCTAATACCATCTCAACTTTCAAAGAGTTAAATAGACACTTTGTCACCCACTTTATTGGCAGACAGAGGAATAAGAGGTCCTCGGCAATCTTGTTGAACATCAAGCAACGAGAGGACGTGAGCTTGAGGTCATATGTGACTCAGTTCAACAAAGAAGCTCTTTTGATTGATGAGACCGACGACAAGGTCTTGGTCACCACTTTTACCAATGGACTAAAGTCTAGGGAGTTTCTTTCTCGTCTACAAAAATGACCCAAAGACAATGGCTGACATGCTGTATAGGGCCATGAAGTACATGAACACTAAAGACGCCATGATAGCTCAATAGGGCAGACTAAAAAAGAGGGAGAGGCAAGATGACCCGCGTAAAGACAAAGGAAGGAAGTCTGCCCAAACGAATGACCAAAGTGACGACAGAAGGCCAAGACCTCCACCTAGTAAGATTGCCAATATCACCTCGCTGAACACTCCACTTGGCCAAGTCCTCATGCAGATAAAGGATGACACAACGCTAACTTGGCCGGACAAGCTGAAGGGTGATCCAAGGAAAAGGCGAGGAACAAGTATTGTCGTTTCCAACGAGACCATAGCCATGACACCTCTAAGTGCTATGACTTAAAGCAACAAATAGAAGCCCTTATCAAGCAAGTGAAACTACATCGATTTGTTAGGAAAGAAAGGATTAGAGAGAACTCGCCGAGGGATCCAGAGCCTAACCGATGGGCTGAAAAGTGACCGACGGCTCCATTCGGAGAGATAAGGATAATTGTTAGAGGAAGTACAATGGCTGGATTCTCTAGAATAGAAAGAAAGAAAGACCTACTTGCGGATGGTGTAGAGTGTCCAAATTACCGGCCGTCTGCCCAAAACTAATGAGGGTCGACGACCCAACCATCAACTTCATGGAAGAAGATGCTTGACGACTCCACCACCTTCATGACGATGCCCTAGTCATCAACCTGTTGATAATTGACTTCAATACTCAACAAGTCCTAATAAACAATGGGAGCTTGGCTGACATTTTTTACTATCCTGCCTTCCAGCAAATGAGGATTGACAAGGAGTGGCTTCTACTGTCGGACACACCACTCGTAGGATTTGGGGGTACCAAAGTCTTCCCCGTTGGGACCATCACCCTACCGGTGACCATTGGCACATATCCTGAACAGCTTACCAAGGAGATCAGCTTCCTAGTTATTGATTGTTCCTCTGCCTACAACGCCATTATTGGGTGACCCATTCTCAATGTATGGAGAGCAGCCACCTCCACTTACCACTTGCTAGTAAAATTCCCAACAGAATACGGGGTAGGAGAGACATGTGAGGACCAGATGAAGGCTCACGAGTGCTACGTAGCCATGTTAGAGATGGACGATCATTTGCAGGCCTTGAACATTGGAGAACGACGGGTGATGGTAGAACCAGCGAAAGTGTAGACACCGTATTTTGTACCTTTTATGACTTGTGCCCATTCCCTAATGATGCTCAAACTTTAAGGCCTAAGGCCCGTTTAGAGCTCAATTAGATATTAAATTGACTTGAGGAGTGTTAAAATAGAAAATATAACCTTTTAAATTAGCAAAAATTTATTTTTGGAAATAAAATAACCAAAATGGCCCTTAGCCTGTGTATATGGGCTGCGTACGTAGGACAAAGCATGCGAATGCAAGCACATTTCTGCGTATGCAGCTAGGGTTTTAGAAGCATAAGAAAGACAAGTTTTTTGCAATAATGGCTGATGTTTGGAATGAATCCCGCATCGTCTGGGAGCCATTCCAACTTCCAAACCCTATTTTTTCCACTATAAAAAGTCTTTCATGATACATTTTCAAAACACACAGAAATCCCATGGGAAAAACCTAAGATTCACTAGAAAATAGTAAATCAAAAGAGGGTTTTTTCACAAAACACCCTCAAGTCAATTTTATTTGATTGAGACCTTATCTGGCCCCAATCCTTTTAGTTCAATGTTGCTAATCACTCTCTTATTGGTTTGTGAATAGATTTGACTGAGGGGAACGGTCAAAATCAAGCTTGGAAAGCTTTTGTTTAAGGTATTGAGTCTAACCCCTTTTTTTCTTTTTTTCTTCCTTTTATGTTTTTCTTTTGTATTTTAATCTAGTTTTTTGCTTAGTTTATTTTGTACATGTTTGCTTAGATTAGCCCTTTAGTTCTTTTCATTTTTGTGTACGTGAGGTTGCTAGTTTGTTGTTTTAAAGTTCTATTCTGTTTATGTGTTTTTAGGTTTCCTAGGTAAGGATCTGCGTATACATGATCTAGCCTGCGCACGTAGGTTTGATTTTGCGTACACAAAACTGTTCTAGCATGCGTGATGCCATTGCCCAAAAATCCTAATTTTTGTTTGTTTTGTTTTTGTATTCACATGTTTGTTCTGTGTAGCCTCTTCTTTATATGTTTTAAGCCCCATGAGTTCTCGTTCACCTTTTAACATGCTTGTTTGTCTTTAACATGCTTGTTTGTCTTTAACATGCTTAGATTAGGGTTTTATGTTTGTTTCTTGCATTGATACCATAAACATGCATTCACATGCCCATTCATGATGCCATAGGTGCTGTATTGCTAAAAGGTAAGTAGAAGGTAAGTCATGCATTAGCAATGTCTATGCATTTGTGCTTTGGCCTTAGGATGTGATGAAATATGCTTAAATCCATGATTAGGGTTTCTAGTATGTTGACGCTTGGTTTATGAGATATATTAGATGTATGATAGGTTTTCACATGATAGATGAATGCTAGGGTTTCTTTGATATGTTTGGTTCTCTTTTGTTTGGGTAGATGGATAAGTATGTTGTTTTGGGATAAAGGTGTCATATTGTATGCTTAGATGTATGCTAGTGTGTGTGTGAGTATAGACACAAGTGTTGAATATTCTTTTAATAAGGTTAAGACATAAGACACAATGATGGGAGACCAACATTAGGGTTAGGCGATCTTGGGTGCCTAACACCTTCCTAAGGCATACCTAAACTTTGAACCCATACTCTAGTAGTAAGATCAAAGGTCCCTCCTCAGAAGAATGCTATATTCATGGTTCTTAGACCATATAACTAGGTGGCAACTCCTAAGACCTCTTGTGTCCACAGGAAGCCTTAGAATATCTCTTTAGATAACGACCACCCGGACTGGATTATCTGTATCGATTCACAGGCCAGCCCTTTAGTTTGCAAGGAGCTCGCACTCTTCCTGAAGAATAACCTAGACGTTTTTCCTTGGAGCCAAAAGGACATGACAGGGATTGATTTGAGTGTTATGGTTCATCAGCTTAACGTCTCTTCATCATTCCTTCCTGTCCAACAAAAGAAGAGAGTTTTCGCCAAAGAAAAAGACAAAGCCATAGCAGAGGAAGCTCACAAACTACTATAGGTAGGATTCCTTAGGGAGGTCTACTACCCTAACTGGTTGGCCAATGTGGTGATGGTAAAAAAAAGCCAATGGCAAATGGAGGATGCATGTAGACTTCACAGACTTGCATAAGGCATACTTGAAGGATAGCTACCCACCCCTACAAATCGATCTCCTCGTAGACTCGATGGCTGGGTACCAGTTGTTGAGCTTTATCGACGCTTTCTTTGGTTACAATCAAATCAAGTTGGATGAATTTGATCAAGGGAAGACTTCATTTGTTACAAGCCAGGGGCTTTTTGCTATAAGGTCATGCTATTTGGCCTAAAGAAAATTGGAGCGATGTATCAAAGGCTTGTGGATAAGATGTTCATTTAGTAGATCGGGCAGAACGTGGAAATGTTCGTGGATGACATGTTGGTGAAAAGTAGGAGGCAAGAACACCACCTGGATGACCTTCGGGAGACATTTGAAACCCTCCAACTCTACAATATGAAGCTCAATCTTAGCAAGTGTGTATTTGGGGTGTCGTTAGGAAAGTTCCTTTGCTTCAGGGTGTCCTAACAGGGCATCGAAGCCAGCCGTGACAAAATTCAAGTCATACTAGAGATGGCGCATCCGAAGAACATCAAGGAGGTGTAGAGTTTAAACGGAAGGGTGGCAACCCTTAACAAGTTTGTCTCTTGAGCAACAGACAAGTGTTGACCATTCTTCAAGACATTGAAGAAGTCCTTTGAATGGACCGACGAATGCCAAAAAGCTTTTGAGGAGTTGAAGGCATAGCTTGCATTTCTACCGCTACTTAGTCTGTCCAAGCTTGATGAAGAGCTCTCCCTCTACCTGGCCAATCCCCTACAATCGTCAGCTCAACTCTTATCCGAGAAGAGGATCATGTACAGTTGCTCGTGTAATACACCAGCCGAGTACTTAAAGGGGCTAAAGAAAGGTATCCTCCCATGGAAAAGCTAGCTTTTTCTCTAATTATAGCTGCTCGTAAGCTCTGACCTTATTTTCAAGCACACACAATAGTAGTCTAGATGGACAAACCCCTATGAAAGACAATGAACAATTCGGACGTAGCCGGACGATTGGTTCTATGGGCCATAGAGCTGAGTGAATTCGACGTATAGTACTGTTTGAAGATTGCAATCAAAGCTTAGGCTTTGGCTAACTTCGTCGTTGAGTTCACCGCAAACGTAGATAAAGGCTGGGGGTAGCTTCATGTATGGTATAGACGGACAGATTGTGCAATTGACATGCCGGAGGGATTGGAGTTATCGTGCAATCTTCAGAAAGGGATTTGGTAGAGTGTGTAGTTCAACTCTAGTTCCCAACGACCAATAATGAGACTAAGTATGAAACTTTACTAATGGGCCTCGACTTGGCTAAAGCTGCAAGGGCCTTATTAGTAGTCATACATAGTGACTCTTAAGTTATCGTCGAGTATGTTAATGGAGACTACGAGGCCAAAGGGGAGCATATGAAGAAGTACCTGCATCTAGTCAAGAAATAGATGAATTAGAATTTCAAGGTGAAATTTGTACAAATCCCAAGGGAAGAAAATAAGTATGTTGATTGCCTAGCCAAAGCAGCATCTGTAGAGCGCATGATCGTCTGTAGTTAGGTACTATCTGTAAGGTTGAAATTTATCAACCATCTTATTGGTTTTATTTCGTGCCAATTTGCTTGTCAATTAAGCACTTAGTAACCCTGTATTTAGGTGAGATTCATGTAAGGGTAGTGTGTGAAGAGAGTGTGAAGAAAAACTCAAGTATGTGCAAGAAGTAGAGTTTCACGGCTAGGACTCGCGGCCTACTCACGACTGGCAAGCTGCCAAATGCAGGCACGTGAGAAGTACACAGGGAAGCTGAAGGGTCGCGCCAGCTGTCGCACTATAGGACAAAAGTCCCAGACTGGCCAGGCCGTTATGTCACAACTTGAACTCGCGACTTGGACAAGCCACGAGGTCAAGCTGCCAATCAGCCCTGTTTGGCAAAAATTGACTCTTTGTATTCCAAATACATACCACTATATATAGACCCTTATATCCACTAAATTGTTAGGAGCTTCCAGAGAGAATTTTGTGAGAGAAACCCTAGAGAAAAACAAGATTGTCTCATCCCCAATCTTTACCTTAGAGTCTCTACAAATTCCTCTACTCTCTTCCTCTCCATTGTCATACCCTTGAGAGGTTATTGACTAAATCCTTTTCTCACCACACCCACGTCTGTGAGAAGGTTCATTTGGTGCTAAGGAAAGTAGTTTGGAAGGAACTAATATACATTGGTTGATGCTATGGTCTAGTAGCGGAATCCGGGAAGCTAAAAAAGAAATAGGTTCGGCGTAACCTTGTTGGAGCAAGAAACTTGGAGGGCTTAGGTACTTAGGTAGATTAGGCTTGGAGGGCCTTTTGCTGTTCATGTATCCCAATTACATTCTTTAGTGGATTATTTGAACGCTTGGAGGGCGGCGGAAAGGTTTTACGCCGAGGACTTCGGTTTCCTTTTTGATAACACATCGTGTGTTCGCATCTTCCTTCCCTTTATCTTTGCCTTATATTTACTGCTGTGGATGTGTTTATATTTGGCATAGGTTAGTTATCAATTCTGTGATTGGCTTATGTTTATGTTCCGCACATTAATTGTTTGATTATAAACTTGAATTGATATTTTATAATTTGGGGTCTAAACATTCAAAGGTGTTTTAGACACATATTAAAATTTCAATTGGTATCAGAGTGGGAACACTTGTTGTGGTTTAAATACCTAAGTGTGATCCTTGACCCCTTGTGTTATTTACCATGGATGTTGCATTGTATGCCTCTCTATATGATTTGGTTGATGATAAATGTAACATGTCACATGTTTGTGAAAATGCCTCCATGAGTGATAATCCTCATAATTGTGATGCTATGTTACATGAATCTTTGGATGTTGTTGATATTCCTAACATCAAACTCTTGAAGAAAAAGGCTAAGAAGTTTAATAAGGATTTGAACAAGTTATTTTGTGAAAAAGATGATTTGATTGCTAAGTTCAATGAATCCAACAAATTAGTTGAAAAATATAAGAAACTTGCTGAAAATTCTGTTGAAAAGCTAAAAGAGTTTGAATGTTTGAATATGGACTTGGATGCTAAACTTGTTTTGTTTAACAAACTTGTTGATGAGTTAAAATGTGAAAATAAATCTCTTAAGCTGCATGCCAAGTGTTTCATTGCTGAACCTAGTGTTAAAAGGGATGAAATTATTTGTTGCAATCATGTTGTGGTACCCGATTTTGTGCCTATTGTGTGTTCTACCCCAAAAGAAAAATCGGTGTACATTCCTCCACATAAAAGAAATCAAAAGGTGGAGAGAAAGGCTGTTAAGTCAAAGCCTCTATTTAGGTCTCAACCTAAGGCTTTGGATAGATCTAAGTTTGTTCCAACTTGCCACCATTATGGTGTGATTGGTCATATAAGACCTCAATGTTATAAGTTGAAGAGAGAACAAAACCATGTTGCTAGATCCCTTCTCAAAAAGTTTAGTGGACCTAAATACATTGTTTGTCACTATTGTGGTGCCTTTGGTCATCTAAGACCTCAATGCTCTAAGTTTCATGCTTTTAAGAGAATCAAAAGAAAAGAGAAACTTGAGCTTCTTGGAAGTTGTGCTAAAAAGAGTAAACCGAATTTGAGTGAAAATAGCATGTTGTTAAAAAAAGTGTTTAATGCTCTTAACTCCTTGACTATGTGCATCTCCGGTTCTCATTCTTCCAACCCTCATCTCACTTTTCATGAGACACTCATTCCAAAAAATCATTCCGTTTGGATAAGGAAGGGTTCTTATGGTTGAGCTTTTGCTATTTTGGTCCTTGATTTAGTTCTTTCGATCTTTGTAGGACCCTTCATGCATTAGATGCTTCATTGTCATGCATTTGTGCATCATGCATTTTTTTTTTCTACATTGGTTTGTTTTTGTTTTTGATCTTACTTTTATGTCTTTGTTTTGTGTGAGTAAAAATCCAAAACCACATAAAAAGTAAAAAATTCAAAAAGTTTGATCGTATATGTTTGAGCACATATCACATGTGAGTTTTGCCTTGTACCTCCGTACAAATGGCTTTATGCATTTACGAGCTTAGCTTGTTCTTTATGCACTTATATATTTGTGGGAAAAATCTTGACATCTTTGTGTGATTGTTGTAAATTGATCTTCAAACTTGTCATGAATGATTAGTTAATAATCTTGTTGGTTTTGAGATATGCATAGACTTGTACCTATATATCTTCCCACTCTTTATTTTGTTGTTTTTGCTTAAAGAGCTCACCAAATGTAAATCTCTAAATGAAAAGAGATATTAAGCTGCAAAAGCCTGTCGCACATACTAGTATTTGACTAGGAAAAAAGGAAAGCGACCAAAATAAAATGTATGATGCGCCAAAAAGCCAAAGGCTTGTTCATCAAATTGAAATATCAAAAATTTCAGGCATTGATCTCTAAAATGAGATATATTGATTCAAAAAGATCAAATGATATGAATTGTAAAGAAGCCAAATGAAAAGTTTCAAGGATATGTAATCATTTTCTTGTGGGAGGTCATATATGTTCATTTCTATAATTGAGATAGACCATTTGACTTAGTACTAGTTGTGTATGACTTGATTGAATTGATCATTGAAGTTTCATTCTAGACTAAGGACTATTCCACACTTGATACACACACACAACACACATGCCTAATGTTCAATAAATGCTTTATTCATTTGTTTGATTGTACTTGTTTAAATGTGATGTGTGTGTGCTCAATCATATATGGATCAATCCAAAAAGATTTTTGATTATTTTATATGTTTTTGGAAGTAATTTTTATCACTCTTTGTGTTTATGTTTAGTGCTTACATTGTTTTTCAGTGTTTAAACATGTTTTGTGTTCAAAAACTGGTGTCAGAGTTTTTCGTGACTCACTCGCGGCTTGCTCGCGACTTACTCACGACTTACTCATAACTCGCAAGTTGCCAACCCCAGTCGCGAGTTTCAAACAAAAGCTTTGGTGACTTACTCGCGACTCACGAAATTTTCATGTTTGAATTTCGCGACTCGCCTAGTCGCGAAACGCCCAAAAACAACTTTTTAAAGGGCTTTTCGTGGGAAACCTGTTTTAAACCTCTCCCATCCTCTGTTAAACCATTCTTTCAATTTTTACATCAAAACTCAATCAATTTGAATGGTTTTTCATTCTATTAACATCTCTAAGGTAATTATGAACTTTTTTCATTGTTTTTGATCCTTAGACTATGTTTTGGAGAGTTTTGTACTCTTGGTTAAGTTTTTCATCATAGGGGTTAGGAAAACTTACTTTTTGGTCAAATTTTTGTATGGGATTGGTTTCTTTTAATGATTTGCTTTGGATGTTGGTCCCTTGTGGCAAAAAGAGCTTGTACTTAGGGTGGATTTCATAATGTTCATGCATTGTTTTACATTGTTATTCATAGTGTGCACGCTAGGTGTTTGATAAAATGCCTCTTAGGCATTTTCTCGCTTGTTTGGACTCCAATGAGTTTCAAACTTTGGGGTCTCTCATGTTTCCTCTTTAGGAACATATTTGGTTCATTGGTTGTGTACTTAACACACCTTGCCCCACATGTGCATTTTTCATGCATTGGTCATGCATTGCACATAGCCACCTCTTGCACACACCTTGCTACCCTTGTCATGCATTGGTTCATACATTGTTTCTTCATCCTAGCATGTCATGTCTTAGGATTGAGCTTTATTTTCTCATTCATCTCGCACCCCTCAAGCATAATTATCATTTTTCATACCTTCATCTCTTGCCCTTTTTTCTCCTTGACCCCTTTGTCTATTTGTGTCAAAAAGGGGGAGAGTATACTCTAGAGTAGTATACCGAAAAGTTTTGTCATTTCTATATGACTCTTGTGCACATTCTTAGGGGGAGAAATTCCATTTCTCTTGCACATTCGTAGGGGGAGAGATATTCCATAGGGGAGATGCATATACCAAGGGAGAGAAGACACTGTTTGGTCAAGTTGCTCACATGTTTCACATCTTGTTTACTTGATCGCATTTTACCTGTTACATTATACTTGTTCGTTTATTACTTGCTTTACCTTGAGGGTCTAATGTGTTTTGTACAAGTGTTTTAGATTACAGGTATATATGTTCCAAGTTCATCATAGCTCCTATGATTCATGATAGGGGGAGTGATATGATAAGAGATGTACTTTATAATTTGTATCCGGTACCTTTGTAGGTTCTTAAGGTTTAAGTTTATGGTTTATGCCTATGTTGCTTTTGTAAGCTTTTAGGGTTGTTTCTGTGCACTTGTAGGCATTTGTGGTTTGTGCCATGCTTTATATAGCCTTTGTACTTTGTTAAATCAGTACTCCTAACCTAATACTATGCATTCTTTTTTAAGTACTGTCATTCTTGTGCCCGTGTAGGATTTTTCCTAGATGCACATACTTTATGTACTGTGCATTGGTTGAGTGTTGGTCATTCAAGTGATTTGTCTTGTGTTTGTCAACTTGAATGTTCGGATGTTCATTCCAAGTGTGAATGAGCATTGTGATCACTTGGTTATAGTGATTGCATGTTTTGGTCTTGCCATGGTTTATTGCTTTACTCCATTGTGCTTGATCGCGTTATGCTTGCTCTATTTACATTACAAGTTTTTTGCATACAATGAACTTATTGTGTTGTTGTGTTTCAGGAGTTACTTGTCATTATGGTTCTAAAGCTTCACAGATTCTAGAGTTAGGTGTGAGTGAGTTTTCCAACTGTTCCCAACTCACGCGTTAAGTCTAGAGTTTGTTTTAGGGTTTTGTCACGGAATAGCCAAAGGAGGAGATTGTAAGGTTGAAATTTATCAACCATCTTGTTGGCTTTATTCCGTGCCAATTTGCTTGCAATTTAAGTACTTAGTAACCCTGTATTTAAGTGGGATTCATGTAAGGGTAGTGTGTGAAAAGAGTGTGAAGAAAGCTTAAGTATGTGCAAGAAGCAGAGTTTCGTGGCTAGGACTCGCGGCTTACTCGCGACTGGCAAGCCGCCAGATGCAGGCACGTGAGAAGTACACAAGGAAGCTGAAGGGTCGTGTCAGCTATCGCACTACAGGACAAAAGTCTCAGGCTGGCCAGGCCATAACGTCGCGAGTTGAACTCGCGACTTGGACAAGCCGCGAGGTTAAGCTGCCAATCAGCCCTGTTTGGCAAAAAATGACTCTTCGCATTCCAAACACACACCACTATATATAGACCCTTATACCCACTAAATTGTTAGGAGCTTCCAGAGAGAATTTTGTGAGAAAAACCCTAGAGAAAAATAAGATTGCCTCATCCCCAATCTTTATCTTAGAGTCTCAACAAATTCCTCTACTCTCTTCCTCTCCATTGTCATACCTTTGAGAGGTTATTGATCAAATCCTTTTCTCACCACACCCACGTCTGTGAGAAGGTTCATTTGGTGTTAAGGGAAGCAGTTTGGAAGGAATCAATATACATTGGTTGATGCTATGGTCTAGTAGCAGAATCCGGGAAGCTAAAGAAGAAATAGGTTCGACATAACCTCGTTAGAGCAAGAAGCTTGGAGGGCTTAGGTACTTGGAAAGATTAGGCTTGGAGGGTCTTTTGCTGTTCATGTATCCTAACTACATTCTTTAGTGGATTATTTGACCGCTTGGAGGGCGGCGGAAAGGTTTTACGCCGAGGACTTCAGTTTCCTCTTCGATAACACATCGTGTGTTGTCTGTGTGTTTGCATCTTCCTTCCCTTTATCTTTGCCTTATATTTACTGCTGTGGATGTGTTTATATTTAGCATAGATTAGTTATCAATTCTGTGATTGGTTTATGTTCATGTTCCGCACATTAATTGTTTGATTATAAGTTTGAATTGATATTTTATAATTTGGGGTCTAAACGTTCAAGGGTGTTTTAGACACATTGAACTTTCACTATCTTTCACCCAATATTTTCCTGCCATTAATGAAGTAGAAGTACATGCAATCCTAACAGGAATTAAGTAGATGACTCCAATCGTCTCCTACCTAAAAAGTGGAACGTTTCCTGAAGACCATAGCGCTTTTGGAAGGCTAAAGGTGCAGGCGTCGCATTTTGTGTTGATTGTAGACGTTCTGTATAAAAGAGGTTTCTCCCGTCTGTATCTAAGGTATATAGTTCCCGACAAAGTAGACTACGTCATAAGGGAAGTCCATGGGGGAGTATATGAAAACCATTCAGGGGCGCGATCACTAGTTCATAAGCTTATACGAGCAGGGTATTATTGGCCTACCATGCAGAAGGACACCCAGTCCTATGTGAAGGCATCCGATAAATGCCAACACTTCAGTAACATCATTAGAAAACTGTTGGAACAACTCATTCCGATGAAAGACCATGACCTTTCTCTTAGTAAGGGCCCGACATAATGGGACCCTTCCTTATGGCGATACAACAGCTTAAGTTCCTTGTTGTAGGAATTGACTACTTCACCAAGTGGGTTGAAGCAGAACTGCTAGCAACCATCACAAAGAAGAATATATGAAGCTTCATATGGTAAAGCATTATTTGCTAATTTGGGATCTCTAGAGTCTTAGTCTCTGACAATGGAAAGCAACTCGACAATGATACATTTAGGGACTTTTGCCAGCAGTTGTGGATCAAGAACCATGATTCTTCACTTGCCCACCCACAAGCCAATGGATAGGTTGAGGTTACAAACTGATCCTTGCTTAAGGTAATCAAGACTCGAGATAATCAAGACTCGGCTTGAGGGGGTAAAGGAGATATGGCCAAATGAGCCACCAAGTGTTTTATGGGCATACAAGATGACAGCTCGAACACCTACAAATGAGACACCCTTCCACCTTGCGTTTGGAAGTGAAGCTATTATTCCAGCTGAAGTAGGGTTAGTGAGCTACAGGATAGCCCATCATGATGAAAGGAAGAATGAAGAAGGAATACGCATACAGTTGGACCTCCTGGATGAGGTCAAGGTGATGGCTGAACAGCGGATGACCCGTCACCAGGACCTTATGGCCAAACACTACATTACCAAGGCTAAGCCTCGGTACTTTAATATTGGGGACCTTGTCCTAAAGAAGGTGATGATGGCTACTAGAGACCCTACATAGGGCAAGTTAGGACCCAATTAGGAAGACCCCTATAGGATCATCGACTGCTACTGAAAGGGCACCTACTACCTGGAGACACTTGATGGACAAAGGTTACATTACCCTTGGAATGCTGAGCACCTAAGGAAATACTACCAGTAGTGCACCTACTGCAAACTATGTTATCGCTTTTCTTTTAAATTTTGTTAAGAAGACTTATTAAGTTTTCTAGTTGTTTTATTTTTGCAAACTATGAAGGCTTGTTGGGCAGTCATCTATACCTTTCATGTATTTGGCTTACTTTAATAATTATTCTTGAGGAATTATTTGTCTACAAACATGAAAAAGTTGAGTAAACTCTAAGTCCTACCCATGGGGTGGATCGACGATCAAGGATACCGACGGGTGCTTGGTGCTTCATAAATTTCTAGGTCCTACCTATAAAATGAATCAACAACCAAGGACACCGACAGGTGCCTGGTCACTTATAAAAATTCTAAGTCCTACCTATGGGATGGATCGAAGACCAAGGACACCGATAGGTGCCTGGCCACTTATAAAAATTCTAAGTCCTACCTATGGGATAAACCGACAACCAAGGACACTGACGGGTGCTTGGTCACTTATAAAATTCTAAGTCCTACCTATGGGATGGACCGATGACCAAGGACATCGACGGGTGCTTGGTCCTTCATAAATTTCTAGGTCCTATCTATAGAACGGACCGACGACCAAAGACAACGACGGGTGCCTGGTCACTTATAAAAATTTAAAGTCCTACTTATGGGATGGACCAACAACCGAGTAAACTAATGGGTTCCTGATCCTTTATAAATTTTTAAGTCCTACGGGGCGGACCGACGATTAAGAATGCCAACGGGTGCATAGTCGTTGAAAAATCCTAAATCTTGCCTAGGGGATGGACCAACAGTTGAGGACATCGATGGGTGCTTAAACATTAAGAAGCTTTGTTCATAGGCTACGACTTAGGCTAACGAATTAGCATACCAACAAAAAATTAGTGAGCCGTTGATTGAAATTTTTTTGTCGTTAGCCTACAGATCATCTAGTTAGGCTACTGCCTAAATCGAAGAACAAGGATAGTACCTTTTTCACAAAGCACCTTGGTTGCATGCAAGCCCAACGAATGTCCAAAGTTGGCCATTGCCCAGGATGAAATTACAAAGGACAAGGGGGCAATGAATATATATTCAACAATTATAAGCAACTATGTGAAGAAAAAAAGTCAATATATAAATATTTAGGCCTGATGATTGTTTAAGATTGACATAAAACTTAACATAAAAATTCCACATGTGCCATAACAAGGCACCCAAATTGTTCTGAAATTTGAATAAATTGAAATAAAAATTTTTACAAAAGAAAGGGCTTGGACTATAAAAAACTTAAGTAGTAGGGGCGTTGAGTGTAGGTTGGCTATCGTGCGTGGTTTGCCTATTGGCCTCCTTTTCCATAAGGGTGACAGTCTCTCCTTTGACCGCATTGTCAGCCTTCTCATCTTCAACATCGATACGTTCGTCATCTCCACCAGGGGTTATTGGTATTGTCATGTTAACCTGAACAGAAGAGAAGTCCAAGCCAGGGAAGAGGAGGACAATCTGCTTACGGATGCCTTCAAAACCTTCACCATACTGGACCCTTAACTCATTAAAGGAAGGTTGAGAGTCTTTGAATTCTTCCATGGCGTTGGCCTTGTCTTTGTCAACATGCTTGCGAAGAGCAGTCAACTCACCATATTGGACCCTTAACTCATTAAAGGAAGGTTGAGAGTCTTTGAATTCTTCCATGGTGTCGACCTTGGCTTTGTCAACATGCTCGTGAAGAGCAGTTAACTCAGTTGTCAGGTTAGAATTGGCTTTGGTCAACTCCTCGAACTGATAGGCAGTTCCTTCAAGCTGGCTCACCTTGGTCTTCTAGGTGTTAACTTCCCCATTAAGGGTACGGATGACCTCCTTATACACCTTCATCTAATCCCTTTGGCAGCCAGACGAGTCCTTAAATGCTTGACGATCACCTCCAGAGCAGCATACCTAATCTAAAGGGCCCGTATCCTTACCATGGCCTATAAGGAAAGGGATGATTGGTTATACTTAGGATACATACAACAATAAGAAAATAAATTGAAATAAAAGCTCACCCTTGTTAGGACAAAGAGAATAGACTTCCCCTAGGGACTTTGTCTTATGCTTAAAGCATTCGTTGAGGTTTGTGTCCTTGATGATGGATTGAACTATCTCGACGGCAACTTGTTCGTCACCAACAGGGTGATAGGTGTAAGGGCGACGGGGCCTTGGGAAGCCATAAGGCCTTTGCCCACACCATGGTGAGGGAGTTTAGGGGGTTTTCTGAGAAGTGCCTTCATGATCTAGATGGAGAGGAGGGTCTGGCACCTTCTTCAATGAGCATTCACCATCGCCTAGGTTTTTTCTTTTTGTCCTACCTTAGTTGGGGGGACGAAAAACCCACCAGACTAGGCTCGAATTGCTGCAGCCTTCTTCACCTCCAAAGCCCTCTTTTTTCCAAGATCCATCTTTGAAGCAGCACATGTCAACAAACTGACGAATCAGATATCAATACAAACAAATAAAATAAGCTGACAAGGGAAGAAAAACTTATGAAGACGAGATTGGCCATCCAAATGTCTGGCCTTGTATGTTGTGATTAGCCCACCACAAAAACCATGAAGGCTATCAAGTGTGACCAAATTCTTCCAGCTTCCCTCTTCAAGAGGGATCGTAAGAATGTGCTGGAGGAAGTTTTCCTGCGCCTCGCTAATTGTCGGGCAAGCCTGACCTGAAATGTTTACAAACATGTGGGTTAGTGCCAAGTAGAAAGACAAACTGACGAACGAAATAAGGACGGATGACTCACCAGACTAATTCAAAATGCCTCGAGTATTTTCATACCTGTCACCTATGCTGTTCCATTTGTCAGGTCTATAGACCCAGTTTGAACCTTGGAAGAAGAAATACCTACTCTTCCAATCACGATTGGAGTCAGGTATATCTGACACTAACTTCAGCATTGCTTTACAAAGAACAAATTTATAGAAACCCTTCAACGTTGTGATCTGTTGGGATTTGTAGCAATAGAAGAATTTGTCGAGGGTAAGGCTATGACAACCCCCATTCATTTGACCCCACAATACTTCAGCCCCAAGGAATATCCTCCACGCGTTTGGGGTAATCTAACAGATGGATACACCCAGGCGATTTGCAAGCTGATGATGCAACTTAGTAAGGGGCTACCTCGACCCTACAATGAATATGGCTTCATAGAAGCTGATGTGAATGGTTCTCCCCATATAACATTTTTCCACCTTCCTCGCCATCCTAATAGGTATGTCATCAGGAATTCGGAAGCGGGGATAGAGTCTGCCAAAAACATCCTTCAACATTTTTGGAACAAAGTCGTTCATAGACCAAATATGTGGAAGGATAAACGACCTATAATCTTGGTCTGACGGGCTAACAGCCTTATCCTCTCCTTCCTCCTCTTCCTCTTCCCCTTCCTTTTCCTTAGAAGAATGGGCTAACGATTCCCTCTCTTGGGAGCTAATCGAATCCTCCACCATGGGTTCGTATCCCAGTGGGTAGACGTCTTCAACGGCCGTAACCAGATGAGTTGACAACGATTGTTCATTCATCGCTTCACTACCTCCTGACATTCTTTCACTTACAAGCGATGAATGAATGCTAAGTATCTACTCACACGAGGATGGGACGCTAGACTGATGATTATTTAAGTTTAAAGTGTACAAGTAGAAATGAAAAGTGTAAAAGTGGACTTACTTGATGGTGATTGACAACAAAAGAAAAAAGCGATGAATGGTCCTCAAATGCGGTGAACAGGTTAGGAGAGGTGACGAATGAAGCTTGAGCAGCGTGGGGCACAGGAAAGTAAAATTAAACAACAAAAAGGGTTAGTAAGGGTATTGGGCTATTTATAGAGCGAAAAGACCCGAGAAACGAAGTGACACAACTGATCAAAATGTCTAATCCGAAGGCGCAACGTGTCACCTAGCATCAGTTAAAGACATTCATACCCCCATGAATGGCATGAACCCCAAGACAAGGCAATTAATGATCATAAATGTCTCGATGTACTCCATAATCTGTCGGCCATCTCGATAGACAACAAGGTAAGGGGCAGTTGACAAGGGTATTTTTGGCTTGTAAAAAGTTATCTTTGACTTGTCAGGACGAAAGAGCCTCACTCAAGTTTTGTTAGGTTGAACTCCTCAACATGCTCGTCAACTTCCGAAAGACCCGTCAGGTGCCCCACGTTCAGCCCCAACGGGCGACTTGCACACAGGCCCTACATATGGGTAGAAGGTGAACCCGACAAATGACCATTCATGCGCCCGATGGATGAACTTATGAACCTGATGGTTGAATATGTGTGAACCTAACGGTTGAATATGCTGGGTTCCACAAGCCTTTACGTGTTCTCCATTCATAAACCCCTACATGGAAATAACCTACACGCTACGCTCAAAGACTCTACTACACGCTTATATCTTCCCAGTATGGGAAGGAAAGCCCTAGGATCTTAGGGCCTTAACTTCAAAATATTCTTTACAAGAAAAGCCCCTATATTCAAGGGATCTCAATCAGCTATACACCATTATATAAACCTCGAGCCCTCACTTGGTTAAGGTACATGAAATTTCCTAACTCTCACACTTTTGAGTTATTGGAGATTCTTCTATCACTAACTTAACTTTCGTAAGGTCTTTGACCAGCATTCTATCGGTGCTCTCTATAGGTTCTTTGTTTCTTTGTTCTTCAAGTACTTCAATTGATGCGTGTGTAGACGATTAACTCACATATGATTTATATATATATATATATATATATATTATTTTTTTTCTTTTTTCTTTTTGAGACAACATAGTCACATATCTTTATTTTTTTGAGGAAACCACAGCCACATGTCTAGTTAATGAGGGATTAGGCCTTTTTGGTTTTACACTTTATTCAATGTTTTTTTTGTCGAATTCATTTTCGTTGCACCAAAAGAAGGAGTCTTCTTCATTATCTTATTCCCTAGATGTTTTGCTCCATACTTGTTTTTTTATTAATATACTGTCGAGTGGATGTCCCGCGTGAAATGCAAGTATATTTTAAGTTCATATAAATATATATTGTAAAAAATTATTTTTATAATTCATGGATATGAACTATCTTATTTGAATGAACTTAAAAGCATTTAATTATTTTGATTAATTTAATCACATAAATTTTATTTATTTATTTGTTATTGCGTGTGTATTATTAATTTTCTGTTTGTGTGTGTTTTGTTAGTTTTTATTTCAATTGTTGTTAAGCAAATAAACTTAAGCAAAGATAACATGTTTTGAACAGTCAATATATTAGTTTACAAACTCAACATTTATATGTTGACAAGCTATTTATCGTGCACAAAACCATTATTTATTTAGGGATTTAAAAAAAATTATTTACAAAAGATATATGGTTGCTCAATAATTTGATTAAAATTTAAATCCAAAGGAAATAAAAATATTATAGTTGAATATTAATAAATAATAAAAATTAAAACTTTTTAATATAAATTTATATTAAAAAATTCCCCTTATTCTTACTTTATAATATGATTTATTTATTTATTACTATTATTTTTTTGGGTTTTGATTTTGGGAAAATACTAAGGGTGTAACAAACTTTACTTCGAAAAACTTAAAAATTGATGTTGTAATGAATGTGACTGACACTTTAAGAAGGTAATAAACGAGTACTTTTTTTTTTTTTTTTTTGAGGAAAATAAAATGACTATTTGAATCAACTAGGATAGGGATACCATAAATTATAACTTGAGGTTTTCAAAAATATATCACCAATCAAAAAAATAATTTCAATATGCATTTAAATGGTTGTTGAAGTCTTATATATGTGTGTGTGTGTGTGTATATATATAAAGTTGTTGAAGTCCACTAATCATATTTAATGTCACATGACTCACATCAATTTATATATACTATGCTATAAAATTTATAGAATTTTTTATTTGAATTATTTCTTTTGATTGGTGACACATTTATTTGTAAAATTTATATATTCAAATTTGTATTATCTTTAGCATTACTCAATCATTTAGATTTGAGAATATGTGGCTTAAAGATGAGGGTTTTGTGGATAGGGTTCAGTCTTGGTGGGAATCCTATCAATTTCAAGGTGCACTAAGTTTTGTTTTAGCCAATAAATTAAAGCTCTTAAAAAAATGATTTGAAAAGATAGAATGTGGAGGTGTTTGGTCATGTTGAAGATTGGGTTAAAAAATGTGGAAGGAATTGAGTGTTCTTGAGAATTTGGAGGATAGTCAGGGTTTATTAGCGGAGGAAACGGTAGAAGTGGGAAGAATTCATGCTGAGTTAGAAAAATCTACTCTGTTGGAAGAAATTTGTTGGAAGTAGAAATCTAGAGTTCTCTGTGTTAGGGAAGGAGACAGAAATACTAAAATTTTCCACCGAATAGCTAACCTTCATAGGAAGGTTAATTCTATTGATAGGCTTATGGTGGACGGGGAGTTGTCTTTGGATCCGGCAGCTACAACAGATTGTATCTCTTAGTTTTATAGGTAGCTTTATTTTGAGGATGTGGCTCATAGACTTGTCTTAGATGATGTGTACTTCTCTAGTATCTCGGTGGAAGATGCAAGTTGGCTAGATAGGCCTTTTGAGGAGGAAGAGGTGTTTGGGGTGATCAATGATTTTAATCGTGATAAGGCACCTAGCCTGGATGGCTTTTCTATGGCATTCTTCCAGTTTTGCTGGTGTGTTTTGAAAATAGAAATTATAGTCGTATTCCACAATTTTCATACTCAGGCTATGTTTGAGAAGAGTCTTAATGTTTCATTCCTTGCCCTTATTCCTAAGAAAGTGAATGCCATGGAGGTAAAGGACTTTCAGCCTATTAGCTTAGTTGGTGGGATTTATAAGATTATCTCTAAGGTGTTGGCTAATCGGCTTTGTAGGGTGGCACATGGACTTATTTCGGATTCACAAAATGCCTTTGTGAAGGGCAGACAAATTTTGGACTCCACATTGATTGCTTCTAATTGTATTGATAGTAGATTGAAGTCAGGAGTTCTAGGTGTGTTGCATAAATTGGATGTGGAAAAGGCGTATGATCATGTGAGCTGGGATTTTTTAATGTATATGCTTCAGCATTGTGGTTTCTCAGAGAAATGGAGAAAATGGATAAGGTATTGCATTTCAATTGTAAAGTTTTCCATTCTGATCAATGGTAGTCCATCTGATTTCTTTGGAAGTTCTAGGGGCCTTCAGCAAGGAGACTCATTATCTCCTTTATTGTTTGATATTGTGATGTAGGCATTAAGTTGTATGTTGGATGTGGCTGCCTCTGCTGGACAATTCTCAGGCTTTTTTGTGGGTAGTACGACTAGCCCATCAGTGATGGTGTCTTATCTTTTATTTGCAGATGACACTCTGATTTTTTGTGATGCTAATCCTTTTCAGATTTCTAATTTGAGGGCGATTCTTGCTAGATTTATGGGGGTGTCAGGGCTTCATATTAATTTAGGGAAATCTGAGTTGGTACCTGTTGGTGGGATGCACAATTTGGAGTTTTGGTGGGTCTGTTGGGGTGTGGGTAGTCTTCTCTGCCCTTGAAATATTTGGGCATTCCATTAGGTGCTAAGTTTAAGGATTTAACTGTTTGGAATCCTATCTTAGAGAAAATGGAGAGGAGATTAGCTGGTTGGAAGAGATTGTATTTATCTAAAGGGGTAAAGTGACACTCATTAAAAGCTCACTCTCGGCTTTACCTACATACTTCCTCTCCCTTCTTCCTTTACCGGGTAAGGTGGCTAAGCGTATGGAGAAATTACAGAGAGATTTCTTGTGGAATGGGATTGGTGGTGAACCTAAAATTCATTTAGTTAAATGGGCCAAGGTTTGTAAGCCGTTGCAGGTTGGGGGGTTGGGTATAAGACATTTGGAAAGCTTTAATTCTACCTTGTTAGGAAAATGGTTGTGGAGATATGGCATGGAGACTGATGCTTTATGGAGGAGGGTTATAAAGGCAAAATATGGGAATATTTAGGGTGGTTGGTGTATGAAAAAGGTGACAAGTCCTTATGGGGTTAGCCTGTGGAGATACATTAGAAGTGGCTGGTTGAACTTCTCTAAACTCCTTGTATATGATGTGGGGGATGGTACTAGAGTGAAATTTTGGAAGCATGTGTGGTGTGGGGATTGTACTTTTCAAGAGGCTTTTCCGGAGCTTTATTGTCTTAGTAGGTCAAAGGATTTCTTGGTGGCTAAAGTTATGGGTTGGTCTGCTGGGAGAGTTCACTGGAATGTGCAATTTTGTTGTCCACCACAAGATTGGGAAGAAAAAGCCTTTGATCGGTTTATGGGGTTGGTTTATTCTTCGACAGTGTGGGGGTTTGGCCTAGATAAGGTTTGTTGGAAGCTTACAAGGAACAAAGGTTTTGAGGTTAGAGGATATTATAGCTCCTTCTACCCTCCTACTCATGTTTCATTCCCATGAAGAATGATATGGCAATCGAAGGTTCATCCAAGGGTGGCTTTCTTTTCTTGGTTTGCTTTCTTAGGTAAGATCTTAACAACAGACAACCTTCATAAAAGACGTGTGATAGTGCTTGACTAGTGCTATATGTGTAAGAGATGTGGGGAGTCAGTAGATCATCTTCTACTTCATTGCCCTGTAGATGGGTTATGCCTCATAATGTTCTTGAGTTGTTTAAGGCTTGGCAGGGAAAGTTTGCGCGACATCATCACATTGATGTTTGGAGATTAGTGCCTCATTGCTTGATTTGGTGCATTTGGCGTCAAAAGAATGCTAGAAGCTTTGAGGGTTGTGAATGTTCTTTGCTAGAGATTATGTCTTTTTTCTTGCACACTCTCTTTGAATGGAGTGTAGTCTTTTCTCATTTTTCTTGTTCTTCTTTTCCTATTTTTCTTGACCGTTGTACTTTTGTTTCATGATTTGTGCCCCCATAGTACATCCCCAATTTACTCAGTTTGGCACTTTTTCTATTATTAATAATATTCTTACTTTACTTATCAAAANTAATATTCTTACGTTATTTATCCAAAAAAAAAAATTCTTCTATCTGATTTGTTGTGTATGGTTATATATAAAGGAACCTTTTTTGCAATGAATATTGTTTCTTTAAAGGTTAATTTACAAAACCATCTTAGATAGTTAATCAATTGCAGCATAAACGAGTGCATCAAAATATATTAAATAGTGGAGTCATAGGAAACATGTTGCCTATACACTTCCCTAGCATTTTGCAGAACTCATAAAACTATTGTGGGGATTCCAAAAGTTTCTAAATGTTTCCTACTCTCCATAGTCTTCAGCTATTGTATATTCATTCAAAAAAAAAAAAAAAAAAAAAGGAATCATTTATTCGATAAAATTTTAATCACTTAATCGCTTCATGAGCCTATCACTTCAAAAGCCTAATCTTCTACTTCTACGTGGTCTTATCCTTTGCACTGATGCATACAATTTGTCCTATCCCTTGCAATCCTCACCCATGCACACATCAATTATCCTATCCCTTGCAATCCGCCCATGCATTATCCAAGAATCAAACAGTGATGAGTCGTATCACTAAGCTCCAGCTATCATATTATATCTCCTTTTTAACTCCAAACTTTAAATTTTAGTATCTTTGTGTAGTTCATAGTTTAACATGAAGGAAGGAGTCTTCTTATTTTAGGTTAGCTCTTATGATCTTGATATTTGCATATGGGGTTGGTTATTTACATTATCAAAAGCACAAAGGTATATTGGGCTTAGGTAATGTAATGGTAAAGCATCTTTCCCATATAAGAGTGGTTTAGCTTATATGTGGGAGTTTGGATGAAATCTTATCTCCTAAAATATGTAGGATTGAGTTTCACTGAATGAAAAATGAAATATTATTACCCTTCCATATATGTTATCAACTATCCTGCGTAAAATAAAAGTTTATTATTCATGCTTCATTCTGTTAGGTAATGAATTACATCATAATTTTTATGTGCAGTGATCTTTCGTATAACAACTTTCCCAATGGAAGCTTAATTTGTGAACACCAAAGCTTGTAAGATTGCTTTTGTCTGTGTGTAAGTGTGATCTTTTATTTATTAGCTAAGCTTTGGACTTGTGATATTTTATGTAGGAACTTGTTTACAACCTCTTCAAAGGGAGTGACACGTAAGTTTTTTAAGTTCACCTTTCAAAGCATGCATTACAAAGGTTTTTTGATATTAACTTTCTGGTATATTGTCTTGATTTTTTTTTTAAATTTTTTTTTTAATCTTCAATGTAATATTGTCTTGAGTCATGTAACATATATTTAATCACAATGTAATATTGCTGACTTGCTTTGGTGGATTGCCTTATCAGTGGAAATATTTCATGTCTGAGAAGCACTTGTCCAAAAAGTAAGTTCTTGTTTGGGCTATTATAAAATTGATTTAGTATAAAATTCTTCAAGATTTATCTATCAAAAAAAAAAATCTTCAAGATTGTTATGCTCATGATTGCTTTGGTTCAGATCTGTACCAGTTCCTCAAATATATCCTGAAGGGTTTTTTCTCACGCTTGTAACCATACTGAATAATGAATCTGTTTTAAGAGATCCTACTTTACATCTAAGTTTTAAATCTTCTATGCTACACAATTTTGTGGTTGCTAAATCATGTTACAGTTTCAAGTCTTTCTTACAGACTTGCAGTCTTTAATGTGACTAGGCACTAACCATGTTTTAATATTTTATGTTCAGAATTGAGGGCCCTCCCTTGCTTGTGGCCCCAAGATTGGAAATTTATTGTAAATGCTTCCAAGTTTATGAATCTTTCTCATCTAATTATGTCTTACTAAACATTTTAATTTTTAGTAAATCTTCCAAATTGTCTTTCTGAAGTCTGCAGAATAATGCTAATGCACTGGGATTGAACTTTTGTTGTTAGGATCCATTTCTAGCCTTTGTAGTTATCTGGCTATCTTATCTAATAGTGGCATGAGTCTCATTGGATATAGTAACACATGAGAGCACCCTCTAATAGTTAGACACAAGAATGAGCAGTGTTCTTGAATGACCGTCTCATTTGGCTTGATTCTGCACCAAATGAAACTCTGTCTCATCACACACTCCTCCCCCAACCGCCCCCCCCCCCCCCCCCGGGCACCAGAAAAAAGGGAAACAAAATATTTTCCTTATATAATTTGCATTAATATTAATTTAAATATGTTTAAAATGTTCAGCTGTTACTAATCCATTTTTCCTATTTCCCCAGTTAGACACTCCCTCCATATAAATTGTGGCGGACCAGGAGTAACTATAAATGGAAAAACTATGTATGATGACGATACAGAGCCAGGTGGAGCTTCAAAATTCCTTAAGAGAGGATATTGGGCATTTAGCAGCACTGGTAACTTCATGGATGCTAACGAATCGACAGACAATTATATTTTGGGAAATTCTTCCAAACTCACTATGGCTAATCCTGAACTATACATGACTGCACGCCTTTCTCCTCTGTCTCTTACTTATTATGCTTTTTGTTTGGGAACTGGACCTTACAAAATAAACCTCCTTTTTGCGGAGATACAGTTCACCGATGATAATACATATAGCAGCTTGGGAAGGCGTGTATTTGATATTTATATTCAGGTATTTAATGACATTATGCTCTGACCTTCACCAACCAAAGTTCTTATGTTTATAGCTTGTTACTAGCTGGTCACTAACATGTTTAGAATATTGAAGGGAGAGCTAGTGGAGAAGGATTTCAATATTGCTCATGAAGCTGGTGGAGTTGGCAAGAAAGTCACAAAACATTATCACGCAGTTGTGAATAATAACACCTTAGAGATCCGTTTTTATTGGGCTGGGAAGGGTACAACTGGCATCCCTGAGGGAGGAGTCTATGGTCCTCTTATTTCGGCAATTTCTGTTTTTCCTGGTAGGTTTAGACCTTGCATTAGCTAGTTGTAATCAATTTTGGACTCTTAGAAATAGACCATGTATTAACTTGCAAATCCATGTTTATCTTCATTCTACTATTATTGTGATGATTAATGCATTCCTTCATCTGTATGTGGGTACAAATGCCACAGAATCCAGATGGAGTGGATTTTATTTTTATTTTGTTTCTTAAAATCTCTACTGGATTCAGGACAAATTAAGCTGATAATTGTCCTTGTGTTTTGAAAAACAGTCGTGTTCATTTAAATTTAGAACTTGAGAAAAGAGCAAGTGTTGATTATTTCTTCATTGAAGTGGTTGTAATGGTTTTGATGGTTTTTGTGTTCCTTTATGCATTACATAGTTGGCTGGATAATGATTTTACCCCTTTCTGAGGCATCTAATATTATATCTTTTGAACTATTTCTTTAAATAGACTCTACAAATGGCAGCGGTGTATCAGTAAGAGTTGTAGTTGGAATAGTGGCTGTAGGAGCATTTGTTCTATTTCTGGTTCTGGGTATCCTCTGGTGGAAAGGCTGTCTAGGACAGAAGAGCAGAATGGGACAAGGTATTTAGTATTGTAAATGCATATTGATCTGTTCCAAGGAAAATTTATATGTTCAGTGAATTAGATTTTGCATTGGAGCTTTTTGCATGTGTATATATATGCCCCTGATACGCATGCTTTTAGAACGACTTTAACTATTCAAAACATAATAAAAGATATTAAATATTTACCATTTTATGCTGCTAGAAAACATCATTTTGCCTGAATGCCTGGTTTAGGATATGCTGCTAGAAAACATCATTTTGCCTGAATGCCTGGTTTAGGAATTGACTGCATATGGGTGTTTTAGAACTTATGATTATTACATCTGCCCAAATGTTTTGAAAACCTTAAAAAAGTGTAAAAATTTTCAATTTTCCTAGATATAATTCATATGTGAATTTGATTCTTCTACAGATCTAAAGGGTTTAGACTTGCAAACTGGTTTGTTTACCTTGAGGCAAATCAGAGCTGCAACTAACAACTTTGATGCTTCCAATAAAGTTGGAGAAGGAGGTTTTGGTTCTGTTTATAAGGTATTTAACACTAAATTTAACATTGATATATTCTATTTGAACTTTCATTATTGAGTTTTGACTCCACACAAACAAAAAAAATTAAAAAAAAAAAAAAATCCCTATCCTTGTTTCAGTTTCTTCCTTTTATGTTAAGATGTTGAAAATTATATTCTCACAGGGCCTCTTGTCAGATGGTACAACAATTGCAGTAAAGCAGCTTTCTTCCAAATCAAAACAAGGAAATCGCGAGTTCGTGAATGAGATAGGCCTGATTTCTGCTCTTCAACACCCTCATCTTGTTAAGCTCTATGGATGTTGTATTGAAGGAAATCAACTATTACTAGTATATGAGTACATGGAAAACATAGCCTTGCTCGAGCTTTGTTTGGTAAAAATTTACTTCGTACACTTGTTGTTTTTGGTATTTGTAACATGCTGTAAGTAAGATAATGTATATATGTATAATTGATTTTCTATTAAATTTGATAAATTAAAGGCTCAAAAGAATGCCAGTTGAAGTTGGGTTGGACGACAAGACATAAGATCTGTGTTGGGATAGCAAGAGGTTTGGCTTATCTTCATGAAGAGTCAAGATTGAAGATTGTTCATAGAGACATCAAGGCTACTAATGTTCTGCTTGATAAATATCTTAATCCTAAGATATCTGACTTCGGTTTGGCCAAGCTTGATGAAGAAGATAATACACACATAAGCACCCGCATCACTGGAACTTAGTGAGTTACTGCCTTCGTTAATTTCCCTTTTATGAATATTATAGAAAAGTGCTGATAATAAAATTTTATTTATATAAGGGAAATATAGGTGTTTTTTCTTGTAAGAAAATATCATTAGGATAATGTTTATGTGACATTAGGAGGACAACAACAGCAATAACAAGAACAACCAATTTTTAATCTCAAAATATTAGGGTTGGCTATAGATCCTCAATATAGTAATTAGAGTTGGCTAGATGCATTCCTTTTTACTATCATATTCATTGTTACCTCCTTAATTGACGTGTCTATTTTTACTAATTCTACTAATTTTATTTTAGGTCTTCCTCTACCTTTTTCCATTCTCTTGACTTGAATCAATTCTCTTTTTGTCATTGGTGCATTAATCACTTTCCTTTCTACATGATCAAAATTTTTTAAGCTATTCTTCCTCATCTTTTCATTAATAGGAAAAATCCTATCTTTCCTTATATTTGCACTTATTTATATTAACACCCTCATTTTAGTTATGCTAATTTTACGAACATGTTGCTTCTCAAAACTCAAAATTTGTACCTTAAAAAAAAACAAAATCACCATTCAATACCATAGAGCATAACTACTCCTACAAAATTTTTTCCTTTAACCATTCTACTACACAATGATCCTTATGCCCTTCTCTACTTCATCCACAATGCATTAGATTCTCTTCACATATTTATGAAGTTATTGGAAATTGATTCTAAAGACATACCGATTCTTTAATAAGAATGTGATACATAATGATCTTTTTTTTTTTGATAAGTAAAAATTTTATTGATCTCAAAAAATGGAACACCCTAGTACACAGGGAGTGTACAAGGGATCAAACAATCAAGAACAAAAATTACAAGAATCTAAGAAATCAAGAAAGGATGAAAAGATTGGTTCCGCAATGCAGCCAACTAGTCCATTAAAGTGCTAAAGAAAAATAGCTGCAAGTCTGATGTGGATCTCGCCTTATCTTCAAAGCACTGACTATTTCTCTCCCTCCAAAGGCACCACAATAAGCAATGGGGAACCATAAGCCATATAGACCCATTTCGATGACGGCCAAAACTGCCTTGCCAACATGCTAGAAGCCCCACTACAAATTGCGGCATAACCCAGCTCACTCCAAACAACCCGAACACCATAGCCCACATATCCATTGCAACCGGACAATAAAGAAAAAGATGATCAACCGATTCCCCATTACACTTGCACATGTAGCACCAGTCTAATATCCAAACCTTCCTTCTTCGTAAATTGTCAATCGTTAAGCATTTCCCTAAAGTAACAGTCCAAACAAAGAAAGCTACTCGAGAAGGGATCTTCTGCTTCCAAATGCTTTTCCAAGGAAAACAATAGTCATTAGAGCCCATTAAGAGATTGTAATAATCCCTAACCGTGAAGCCCTTCTCTCTAATAGATTTCCAGCACATCTTATCCTCACCAAGCCCTCTAACCGATGCACCATATATGGTATCCATGAAACTATCTAGTGCCTCAAGTTCTCGGGCATGTACACCCCTAAAGAAACTTACATCCCAAAACAGGATTCCGTTATCAAACTTCATAACCTCAGCCACACTAACCGCTTGATCTCGGCAAAATCTAAACAATTTAGGATAGCTGACTACAAGAGATGTTTCTCCACACCAACGGTCTTGCCAAAATTTCACCCTAGACCCATCCCCAATATCATATAGAATGTGGCGAGAGAAAGTAGGCCATCCCCGACTAATATTTTTCCACAAGCCAACACCATATGGACCATTAGTAGGCCTAGTACACCAACTACCCCATTCACAACCATATTTCACGGCTATCACTTGCCTCCAAAGGGCAGCCCTCTCCATCCCAAATCTCCATAGCCACTTCCCAAGCAAAGCTTCATTAAAAATTTATGTTAAGATGTTGAAAATTATATTCTCACAGGGCCTCTTGTCAGATGGTACAACAATTGCAGTAAAGCAGCTTTCTTCCAAATCAAAACAAGGAAATCGCGAGTTCGTGAATGAGATAGGCCTGATTTCTGCTCTTCAACACCCTCATCTTGTTAAGCTCTATGGATGTTGTATTGAAGGAAATAAACTATTACTAGTATATGAGTACATGGAAAACAATAGCCTTGCTCGAGCTTTGTTTGGTAAAAATTTACTTCGTACACTTGATGTTTTTGGTATTTGTAACATGCTGTAAGTAAGATAATGTATATATGTATAATTGATTTTCTATTAAATTTGATAAATTAAAGGCTCAAAAGAATGCCAGTTGAAGTTGGGTTGGACGACAAGACATAAGATCTGTGTTGGGATAGCAAGAGGTTTGGCTTATCTTCATGAAGAGTCAAGATTGAAGATTGTTCATAGAGACATCAAGGCTACTAATGTTCTGCTTGATAAATATCTTAATCCTAAGATATCTGACTTCGGTTTGGCCAAGCTTGATGAAGAAGATAATACACACATAAGCACCCGCATCACTGGAACTTAGTGAGTTACTGCCTTCGTTAATTTCCCTTTTATGAATATTATAGAAAAGTGCTGATAATAAAATTTTATTTATATAAGGGAAATATAGGTGTTTTTTCTTGTAAGAAAATATCATTAGGATAATGTTTATGTGACATTAGGAGGACAACAACAGCAATAACAAGAACAACCAATTTTTAATCTCAAAATATTAGGGTTGGCTATAGATCCTCAATAGAGTAATTAGAGTTGGCTAGATGCATTCCTTTTTACTATCATATTCATTGTTACCTCCTTAATTGACGTGTCTATTTTTACTAATTCTACTAATTTTATTTTAGGTCTTCCTCTACCTTTTTCCATTCTCTTGACTTGAATCAATTCTCTTTTTGTCATTGGTGCATTAATCACTTTCCTTTCTACATGATCAAAATTTTTTAAGCTATTCTTCCTCATCTTTTCATTAATAGGAAAAATCCTATCTTTCCTTATATTTGCACTTATTTATATTAACACCCTCATTTTAGTTATGCTAATTTTATGAACATGTTGCTTCTCAAAACTCAAAATTTGTACCTTAAAAAAAAACAAAATCACCATTCAATACCATAGAGCATAAATACTCCTACAAAATTTTTTCCTTTAACCATTCTACTACACAATGATCCTTATGCCCTTCTCTACTTCATCCACAATGCATTAGATTCTCTTCACATATTTATGAAATTATTGGAAATTGATTCTAAAGACATACCCATTCTTTAATAAGAATGTGATACATAATGATCTTATTCTGTGTCTCTTGTATAATAAATTCATACCTTCTTCAATATCAACTAAACCCACATAAATTGTACATGTACCTAAAGCATGGATATGTTGATTCTACGTTTATTGACATGGTCTCATTTATGCTACCATGACCATATAATAATCACTTTTGTAAATCTGATTATATAATAGGTGCACCATTTATGTGGTTAAAGCTTAGACTACTGTTGTCATGTATCATGTTCATTGTAATAATCAAAATGAGATATACAATGATCAAATTATATGGGTGCAAATACCATTTTGGTCCCTACATTTTTTACTCACTATTAATTTGGTCCATATATTTTGGTAACAGTCAATTTAGTCTCTGTTATTTTCAACTTTTAGTCAATTTAATCTATGTTATTTTCAATTTATAGTCATTATGGGTCCAAATTTGGGTTTTTTTTAGTTGTTGAGTTGATATGTGTGTCTACTAGAGTTGGAGAATGGTAAATTTGATTTGTGTTTTTGTTTTTAGTTGCCAATAAAGTTCAAGAAAATGCAAGAAAAGTGATGATTTGACTGTAGGGAATAAATAGTCATGTTGAAAATAATAGCGACTAAATTGACTTCGACCAAACTACAGGGACCAAATTGACAATAACCCCCAAATGTAGAGATCAAAATGGAATTTTCACCTCTATACGTGTCTTGTATCATAAATTCATACCCTTTTTTTATTTTTTTTTTAATTTTTTTTATTTATCATCAATTATATCCACACATACTCTAAATGTAGCAGGAGAATGGATATATAATTGTTTAACCTAAACTTAGATACAGCATCTTAGATATGGTTCCTTAAGTAACCCTCCTAATATTCAGTCATTTGTCTACTTAACCAAAACACTATGTGACATTAACACCATACATTTCTTTCTTCTTTTTTGTTTTCTCCTGTATGTGTTAACACCATATACACATAAACACGAGAAATCCTAGAACCCCAATTTCTCTGACTTCTCAATTTTCACCCTCAATCACTGACTTCTAAGCTTGTGAAGAAATTAAGCTCTGCTTGCTTCTTTCTCTCTCCCTTTCATAAAAACTGGTCCAAGACACGGAAAATCACCCAATATAAAAGGTACACTTGAGAAGTTCAATTTGATCACATGGAAAGGAGGTAACGAAAGTGCCCACATCTACTGCTTTAAGAGTCCAACATAGCTAAACTTAAAAAAAAAAAAAAAAGAACACATAAAGAAGTCATGTGCCCAAACCCAGAACAAGCATTGCAGGCATTGAACTTACATCATAGAGCCAATAACCAATTAAAAAAACTTATATTTTATGGGGAATCATTTTAATGGGAAGGAGTTAAGTTTTTCTCACGGAATGGGTTTTTTGGTTCTCTTGGGGAAACAAAAGTCGGATGGTGTTTACATTGTTTAGTGTTTTGTTTAAGTAATCAGGTTGTTGAAATTTAAGAGAGTACCTAAGGAATCATACTTAAGATATTGTATCTAAGTTTTTCCCTGATTGTTCTATGTCCTACACACAACAAACACAACATTTGAAGTTTATAAACATGTTCTCATAAATGTCTGCATTATCACATATTAATCATTTTGGTATAGTTGATTATAGTCATCAACCATCAACGTACTGTGTGTTTGCCAAAAACCTAAAGTAATAAGCATAGGGGATCTGTGATCAAACACCGAGGTCACGTTTGGAATGGAAGACATATAGAGAGTCAGAGAGCTCTAAGTGTCATAGCTTACGATGCTATAGTGGTGTGCCTCGAATTTTATAACATGTTGACTTTTTGTAAGGAGGTGTTTAGGGATCCCATATTAGTTCAGTTTAAGTTTGCTTATGGATTAATGTATTCCACCTACTAGCTTAATCCTTTTGGTATATTGGAGATGGAAAGCATGTGGTCTGCCAAGAGGGTGAGTGGGATGTTCATGACTTGGGTCTCCCCAGCTGATATCTGGTCAGCTGGAAGCAAGGTTTCACCGTTGAGAGCTGCCCTATAAAATTAAGGAAGGTGGTGGTGGTTTACTTGAAACTGACCTCATTTGAGTTTTTTGTAGGGTCTGAAGTTGGGGTTATTAGCACACAGAGAAGAAATTGTGCAACGGTAGTAATTATGGAATTCAAAAAATTCATCAGTTTTGTGAGGATTTAGAGATGAGATTTGTCATCCTCAAATCCAAACTTAAAATCCAATTGGAAATTTTAAATTCTCGCACTAGAATTTGTAAATATTGAACCCAAATGATGGCTATGATTGGCGCACCCAAACACATGGTATCTTTCTCAACTTGCCCCTCTCTCCCTAGAAAATGCAAGTATTCATTTTCTTGCATTAAAAATGGTCCATTGATGCAGACAGTCAATAAGAGTTGGTCTAGTTTTGATGCAGGGCCTTCTTGCCACATTTCATTGGTTACTTTAATTATTACCGAGTCTTTGAAGTTTTTTGGTTAGAAAGCTGTTGGTTCAGTTTTAATTAAAAGTATGGTAGGATAAGGGCAACTTGGTAATTTCTAGATTTTCTGGAACGTGTTGTCATTGGCTGTTGGAAAGGCCCATGAGTCTTATTTTGTGTTTTGAGTCTTAAGTATTCTTTGTTATTAATAATCCTAGTCGTTATAGAATTAGGTTATTTAAGAGTCCTATTCCTTCTAGAAAAGGTTTTAACAAAAGCTTATATTAAGGTTTTATTGTAGTCAATAATATTCATAATGAAATTGATTCTAATATATTTCTTACAACTTATTTTAAGTTTTGAGAGTGTGATTGCCTTTCCCCTACTTAGGTGTGATTGGCTTAGGGTTTACCTTTCTTTAAATCTTGTTTTATTCACACTTTTAATGCCAAACATCCATCAACATCAATCCTAATTCAAGAACCCTTCAAAATCTCCTCAAGAAATCCAATTTAGTGTTGAATTCCAAAAAATCCTACATCATGAATGCAAGTTGTCTTTCATTCCGCCTCATGCTATTTAATTTTGTTCTAGTTGTTTTCTTACAAATTCCCTTTAGATTGCCTCATGTATATGAAAAAAATTCCATTTAGATTGTTTTCTTAGCATGCTAGAGTAGTAACAATTAAACTTCTGAAAGTCATATAGGTCACAATTTTGGGTTACTTATCAGCTTAACTTATCTTTATACCAAAATGATACGGACAATGCCATGTACATGAGTATGGATAAGGTTGAATTTATGTTTTATGTTGTGGTCAACAAGTAAACACTCAAGCCAGTCTAAGAAATCCCACATTGTCATGTATCATTATAGCCAAAAACAATCTGAAAGAAAATCCTTCATATCTTTTCACATAATCTCGAGACTTATGTAAGAATTTGTTTCATTGCTAGTTTGCTACTACATCAACAAAACCAACAGCATGCTGCTATTGACATCAAGTGTCAACATCTCATTATAATCTTTATCTAGGAAATTTTAATTTAATATTTGTAAAGGTTGCAACTCTAGAGGTGGCTGGACTATGGCTTATGGCACCAAGAGTTTGGTCCATGAAGGTTTTGTTGGCTTTTAAAAGCATTTCTTCTTGATCTTCAACCTGTTGAGACCATTTTCATCTTACTTTTACATAGGTTTTCATTTAGGAACTTCATTGATGAATTTGCAAATGCTTCATTAAATGACATCAAACTCACAAGAATTTTGATTTTTTGAATGAAGGTATTAAGGAAACACATCTAGAATAGAAGATATTCGGGGAAACTATTTATTAATTAGGGAAGAAAACGAGTGAAAAATCAAGGGAATTTTTACACTCAGTTTGGTTTGAAGGAAATGGGTGAGGAAACAAAAGGGGGAAAAAAAAACAAATGTTTATAGGAAAATTTTAATATTGAGCTTAATGCAAGGAAAATGTTTTGAGCATCCTTCAATTCAACTTTGTTGAATATTACTATAATAAGCATTCATCTACCTATTAAAAAAAGGGTAAAACATTGAAATATGCTTGGTGGAAAAGTTGTGCATAATTTTGTGTTATTGCAGTGGATATATGGCACCTGAGTATGCAATGCGGGGTTATTTGACTGACAAAGCAGATGTTTATAGTTTTGGGGTTGTTACCTTGGAAATTGTTAGTGGGAGGAGCAACACTAGTCACCGACCAAAGGAGGAACCTTTTAATCTTCTTGATTGGGTAAGTTTGATCTTTTACTCTTTTCATTTTATTGCTTTTTGTTGTTCTTATTTAATTTTTATTTGGGCTCTTTATGTTAAGGTCATTTTGATTTACGCAAGTTAAGGTCATTTTGATTTATTCCAAATATGTTTAAACTTTTGGATTTGAAACCCTACTATTAGATATTGGTTTAATTCAAGCTCGTCTGCCTATATTCATTTTTGAGAGGGCCGTTAAATGTTACTCAAGCTCAAAAAGACAAAATTTTAATGCACCAAAACTGTCATTTTGTCTAGGTCAAGAAAAAGGTCCATACCCAATTAAAATTTTTTTTTTCTTGCTAAAAGCCTTGTAGCTCTACAAGCAACTCTTAAGTGTTTTTAACCAAGACACTTATAGCATGGTTTTAAAAAAAGACCAGACCAGTTGGTTCAACCAATTCAATAGTGAACCGGTGCTAATACCAGTCAAGATATTCACAAAAACCGGTAATGCATAAAAAGTCCGCTCAAAACCAGAGAACCGGTGATTTAACTGTCCTGAATTGTCGACAATTTGAATGGTTGAAGTGGTTAAGGAGAACGCAAAGAATAGGAGAAGCTGGATCTTGGATCTAAATGAACAATAACTGTAAACAATTTTGCTGGAAAGGAATCTCAAAACTTGGATTTGAAGTTTGCGATGTGAATGGTACACTTGCTAGTATTATTCTTTGCAACTTATTTGTTAGATTCTAGACTTCAAACTTTAGATGGCTCTATAAAATATTATTATTGTGTGGCTCTTTTATTATTATTATTTTCATCATTTGTACTGCTCTTTTTTAACTTACAAGTTACAAGTTACAACACACAATACAAGTTATAATAATAATAATAACAACAACAACAATAATAATGATGATGATGATGATGATGGTTAATTCCATTAACTTATTCTAATATTTGGGTTAATATTAACTAGGACCAAAACATTTCAAAACTGATTAATTTGGTCTCTAAACTTAACTTAGTCCCTAAACACCGTTAGGCTTGTTAGTAATTTTTTCTCCTCTCTTACAGACCAAATTGGATTAGGAATCAAATTGGTCAGTTTTGAAATATTTTAACCTGTTTGGCATCAGCTCAAACTTGAGAGTAGGTTATTAGAATTTACCCCTAAAATATAATAATAAAAAAGAAAAAGAAAATACAAACTATTTGGTTCTTCTCCCATCTGATATATTATTATCCCATAATTGTGCCAATAATTTTATTGTTTTGTATTTTCTTTTGGTTCAAATACTCCTAAAAGGGCTTTTTTATTTTTAGATTTTCTTTGTTAAAACATTTAGAACATATTATTGCTTCCATTTTTTTAGTATAATAAGATGGAAAAAGTCACTCACAAATTATTTTAATTATCTAAAATATTTTCTAGTTAATATTATTAGTTATTATAAATGTATAATTTATTTGTTTAATGTAATAATTTTTTATTAAATTATTTATGACATTACTGGTTTGACCATTGGTTCAACCTTTGTTGGACTAGAGAATTGGGAACTAGTCCCTTTTTTAGTTCTTTCTCTGTTCTAGTTTTTAAAATTATTGTTTAGTTCAAATCCCCTCTAGCTCTTAATTTGGGTTAAGTGAGTCAAAGTGACATCACTGATCATGACGACCACAATTACCACTTAGCCAATCAAACCACCAAATCTCAAAATCCCCAAGTCTCAAAATCCCAAAGTCTCTGCATGATCGACTCAAATCTCTTTGCACTCCCTAAACTAAGAGCCTTGAAGTCAAATTCAAAAAACACAATATCCTTTAGCTATTTGAATTTCACTCTATTTAGATGCCTAGAAATGTTAGGATTTGAATTCTTTTCTTTTATTTTTGATTTTTTTAAATTTTTATGTATTTTTTTTTAAAATATAAAACTTTTTTGTTAGACTATTTAATTTATGTGAAATAATTAAAATGACATGTCATGATTTTTTTGGACTATTTAGCACATGTGACAAGCATGAGTGGTATTTAATGGCTACATTATCAGCGAGCATGGATGAAAGGGTTTATGTCAAAATACTAAATAGCATTAAAGGTTCAAATCTAAATTTTTAAATATTTGGGGGCAAAATCTAAATGATCCCATACTCTAAGGGCTCAATTTACAATCTAAAATTTTGATGGTCACATTTTCATTTAAGGCTAATTCCATATTGATAAAAAGTTTTATAATCAACGTTAAGAAATTTTACTCTTTATATTATTCCCTCACTCCTAAATTCTTCTTTCTTATTTATATACTGGCTAAGCATATGTTAATGTCTTTATTCTCAATATGGGCATAGATTGTTGACTAGTAGCAAATTTAGATGTGTCTCTACCAAGAGCTCTATAACTCAATTGATATCTCTTGGTGTTTCTAATAGAAATATTTATGATTTAATCTTCATCTCCCGTTATAATTCTTCGTTTTTATGTTCCTGTTTCTAGGCACACCTTTTGAAAGAGGAAGGGAATTTAATTAAGCTAGTTGATCCAAGGTTGGGCTCAGACTATAACAAAGAAGAGGTGATGGTCGTGATCCATGTGGCTCTCCTATGCACTAATGTTTCTTCAGCGGCTAGACCCACCATGTCTTCAGTTGTGAGCATGCTCGAAGGCAACATAATTGTTCCGGATTTGGTTTCAGATATGAGTTTATTACATGATGAAATGAAAGCGAAGGAACTGCAAAAGTATTATCAAATCAATGAGGAAATCAATATGAGTGAGAGCACGAGGCGAACAATGTCAATGGACGGCCTGTGGACTGCTACTTCTTCATCTGATGCTGATCTCTACCCAATCAATCCAGAATCTGGTCTCTTGGAAAATAGATTTTAGAGAATCTTAAAGGTTTCTCATCATTTCTTAATGTTACAAATGATTGATGCCTAACTATTTTAAGAACCATGAAGTTGAAATCATAGAACCTTATATTTTTGGTTTATTTTTTTCCAAAACTCAGAGAGGAGAGCGAGACACAATATTGATAGATGGTGGAATTCTCTTGCAAGATGAGGATGATAATAAAAACTAGCCTCCTTACACGAGAAAAGTCCATGTTCAGAGGCTTTTGCCTTCTTTTTTTTTACATGATTTTGCATTTAAGAATTTGAAAAAAGTTATTGTTTTGATAAAAAGAGAAAAATGTTTTGACGATTTTAACCTTATCCCCGCATGGTCTAGAGGCTATAACAGGGAGGTGCTTGACAAGAGCTTTACTAAACAAGGTTCCACATTAGCTACAGCCCTATATTTATTTCTTTAATGTTCTGCCTTCCCCCATTCTTTTGTTAGACCATGTGTGATGCTCTAAGTTGATTAGATATTAATTGAACGTGTGTTTTGTGAGCGTCTTTTGAGTCCTACATCAGGCATTTATTGGGTCAATATGAGTTTTATTAACAACAAAAATGAGTCTCGACTATTGATATCGGAATTATAAAGGAATACTCAAACTAAATAATGTCTTGCACTCCAAATATCAAAATAAGAGATTCTCTTGCCTAATTTGAGAGTTGATACCTGATTCAAGAGTGGAATTTGGAATATGCGATTGATTATCCATACAACCGCCCATTGATTTTAAAATTGTCAATCGAACATTTCACAACTTGAGGTTTCAAGCTCCATGCCTCTGGTTTCAAGGTCCACTCCTCTTGTAACAAAGGTATAGAGGCTTTGCTAGGAAAGGTTTAAATTTTGCTCCAAGTCAATTTAAGAAAATGTGGAACAACGTAGCAAGAGCAAGGTTTATAATTTATAAAAAATTCCCGCAAGTCAGTAAACTCTAGAGAAATTTAATGTCCTTAAAAAATTTTAATACCAACTCAATTGCTGTAAAACTTGATTATAATTTTAATACCAACTCAATTGTCCCTTTTCGCGCAAAAAAAAAAAAAAAAACAGCTTTCTGCCTCCTTTCCCAAACTAATTAGGGAAATGCCTCTGTTTTGTAACTCGATAATACAAAAGTTGAGATTCATTGAAGAACTCGATTATATTATAGTCAAGTTAGCTTCAGCTTTGTGCCATGCTGGCAAAGCAGACGTGGCCTTTTCCAATTAAAAAATGGTTGTTCATAAACACATAACTCAGTAACTAGAAAACCGAGTTCGCTTTACATTTTCAAACCCAACATCTCACAACACCTGTTCGCTCTTAGCCTGTTCACTCTCCCTTGCTCTCTACCATCACTCTCCCTGTACACTCTCCCTCACTCTCTGCGATCCCGCTTCCTCACTCTCCCCCACCCTCCATCAGTCTCCCTCACCCTTTTCAATCAGTCACAGTTGCCGGAACCCTGGTGCTCTGCTGTACCCTTTTCGAACCCTCACCGTACACACCGCCGTTGATTACAGATACGTTGCTCTGCCATTGATTACTACTTTGTGCTGCATTTGTTTTGTGGGAAATGGATGATTATTAGAGAGGGATATCGCATTACCAAAATCTTCAATTTTTTTCATTTGTTTTGTGGGTATGACTCAAGTTCAGATTTTGCCTAGGGAAGAAAAGATGATAATAAGTGCTAGTTAAATTTTTTACTATTTGAAAATGGGTTGTTTGAAAAAGTTCTATTTCATATTGCCAAAACAAATGGCTACTGTGGAAGGAGCAAAATAGCTGTATTTTTGAAGATACAAACTGATTAAAGACTCGGTTGGAATCATTGTTGATTAGAACTTTGGTTGATTGGTCTCGTGCCTGGGGTGCTTACAAATAGCAACCCCCTTCTAAATTTCACATAATCACTTAGCTTTGTGCATAATTCTTTTAGGTTATGGTGTGCTTATCATCATGAACATGAAGTAACCTATCCTATTAATAAATTACCATTATTTATCATAAGACAATTGAACATGAAATAACCTGTTCTGTTAATAAAATTTATTTATTAATATATGAAAGTATAGTTTATATAAAGATTTTCCATTTCTGTGATAGGTGTGGACATTGAACTTCATGTTGATATCGTTTCCTGATTTCATTTATTGTAGAATTTCTATTTGTTGATAAGTGTATGCACTAACATTGAAAATAGAGAATATATTGCTGCTTTCATTAGAGTTCAAGCCATGGCATGAATTTCATGATTTCCATTTTGTGAAGTTTCTTATATTAATCTATGCACTGACATTGAATATAGAGACTAAATGCACATCAAAGTTTGTAACTTTTGTTTTATGATTATTAATCTTCAGTGTTTTTCATTTTTTTTATGATTATCAGAGGGGGATTAATCTATTTTTGTCTTTCATTCTCTCTAAGAATGTGTGAGTTATAATATGTTGACTGTTACTTCAATCTATTTTTGTTTTTTTCATTTGTTTTATGTTGACTACGAATCATATACTTTTTATCTTTATGTTAAATGCTGGTTCTCAAATCTTCCATCATTCATTTGAATCTTGAACCAAATGATAAACCCTCTTTTAAAATAGTAAAATCTCTCACACTACCACGGTGAAACATGCACCAATATGAGTATGCAGTGACTAAAATAAAAAAAGAGAACAATCTTATGATACTCCGTAGGTCAAAGTATCACATGCTACAACTGGCGAAGGAGCTGGCCGTCGCAATGAACAGGTAACTTACTCTGGCGAAACGTAATAATGTCCTCAACTATGAGGACTACCTGTCAGAATGAATGCCTATATGCTGTGTGTGTTATGTATATGGGTTAAGTTAATAATGTTAGTAGCGTTAGTGTTCGATATGCAATGCATGCATATTGGTGGCACCGTGTAAGAATATTTAAGTTTTTTGTGTTATGCCGTAAGTGCAGCCGCCGTAGCCAACATGTAACTCACTTCGGCAGAACGTAATAATGTCCTCAACTATGAGGATTACCTGTTTGAGTGAATGCCTATGTGGTGTGTGTGTGTGTGTGTGTGTGTGTGTGTTATGTCTAGGGTTAAGTAAATAATGTTAGTAGCGTTAGTGTTCAATATGCAATGCATGCATATTGGTGGCATCGTGTAAGTTATTTTAAGTTTTCTGTGTTATGTCATAGGGGCTTATTGAAAAACATCATGTGTGGGAATATTTAATTTTTATGCGTTATGTGGGAATAATCTAGATTACGAATAACGTGTATGCTCCTCACAATCAATAATACATAGTACAAATGCAACAATGGTGACACACATACATATAAAACATAGTTAAGCAAAATAGTTCTCCAACAAAGTCTAATTACGCCACGACATGATTACTCTTCATCTGAAATCTCTATGTTTGACTGATAAATGGGATTAGCAAGAAGTGATTGCATGAATTGTGTGTGCTCATACCACCCTCCCTTCACTGACTCTCGAATCTCGACTTAAGTCCGATATCGATTAAGACGTATTTTCATTCGATTATTTCTTCTCTTATGCGGTTCAATGCTTTACGAAGTTTGATGATTGTGTCTCTGAGCATCTGCGATGCGAGTCGCTGAGGCACTAGCAACTTAAAACCAACCAACTCATCATAAAACATTTGTTGTTCACGAAATAGCCAAGCCCACTTCTATCTCATGGTATTGTGAATGTAAACACTATTTTACAGATTCAGATTGATTGGATAGCTGAACTCATCTTCCAATACCCAACAACGACCTATAGCAGTGAACACATTATGAGGCCTATAGAGTTGTGGGTTGCCAGAACCAGACATTGACGCTGAATACAATAACATCAAATGATCAAGTTAATAGTGTCTGTCAACTGTAGGTAAATAATGTAATATTGCATAAGATGGTACACGGCAAAGACATTCATAAATTTGTGTACTATTACATGCTAAAAATGAAATACTAACAATAACATTTGACCATAAACATTAGACATTTTTGTTAATGTCTACACGTTGTGTGCAATACAAAATGTTGTTAATGTCTAACAAATAATGGTTATATACACGCCCTTATATGATTATGACCGATGATGATTATGTGCAATAAAAAATGTTGCTATAGGAAAGATTTCATTCTCTTGTGACCAACGTTTACTACAACAAACAACCAAAATCATACCAATGTACTTACTCCACACTCATTCAACCAAAAAAATAAAAATTCAGTACAATATCAAATGAAAATACCATTGCCATAAAATTCTTGTGTGAATTTTTTACTTGAGGTGATACAAATTTCAGTTGAGTCCAGAAGCAACTGTGGATCTGTGGAGCAGAGTGGAATTCAGTTCAAACGGAAAGCAAGACACTCTGAATAGGAGGAGATGTGCAGCTATTATACGAGAATAACTCGATTTTACGAAGTTTGAGTATGCTTTATAACTCGACATTCAAGTAATCGAGTTATATTAAAAGACAAGAATCCGTATGCCTGACACCAAGACAGTTTGAAAACAGCTTTAACAAGAGCATAACTCGATATCTGTAACTCGATATCTGTATAATCGAGTTAAAAAAAGAAAATGCCACACTGGCTATCCAGTGTGGCACAAAGCTAAAGCTAACTCGACTATTACATGATCGAGTTCTTCACAAAACTCGATTTTGCTATTATCCAGTTACAAAAGAGGAACATTTCCCTAATTAGTTTGGGAAAGGAGACAGAACGCTGCTTTTTTTGCGCGAAAAGGGCATTTGCCCATTTTGGCCTTATTTTTCATGGTTTTAAAAACCCAAATAGTCAAAGAATCGAAATTGGGTCTGGTTCTAGGTTTTAATTGGATAGAATTAGGGTTCAGTTCCCAATTGAATCGTTTGGTCCATTCAATTTTTAAAACCATGTTTATTTTATAAGCAAATTCAAATAAATACAAGGCAAGTTGGAATCAGTAGAATACAAAAAAGTGGGATATAAGATTTGTATTCCTCCATCAACATTTGAGTAATGATGTAGTCTCAATAAATTGGTATAGGATAAGCATTTCAAAGCTTTTATAGCGAGGAGTGCGGGGTTCAACTAGGGATGTTCGATGTCTCGCCTCTGTCTTGTCTTCAAGATAAGAAAAACCCACGTAGAACTATGCCAATACAAGTTGAATGAATTTTTTCATTACTATGACGTGGTTTCAACATTAATGAGAAAGCGATGAAAAAGAATTGAGAGGGATAATGGTGAAAGTAGCAAAAGAGTGAAGACAGCTTTTTTAGGAATTGTAATAAAAAAATGTGCAAAAAAAAACTATAAATAGGATATATATTCGTGGCAGAGCCAAAATTTTGGTCTTATGGGAAAAGATTAAAATAAAACGTTGAATAAAAAATTAATTTAAGAAAAATGTTAATTAACATAAGTAAGAAGTACTTATATAATTAAACATAAAATTTGATTAATATAGAAAATATAGTGCAAGTGTAAGTTATAATTTTTTTTTTTTTTTTGTTGCTTAGCTAATATCAAATTATTATTATTTTTGTGCGTCTAGTGTTAGAGTTGAGACTTAATGATCATTGATATGTTTAAACTACTTCATGATCAATAAGTATATATATTATACGAGTAAAATTATAAATAAAAATAATCAATATATAATTGTTAATAGATGATGTTAAAAGACTAACTGTAATATATTCAAACAAGTCATTTTAATTATTTAAAAATAAAAACTAAACATAAATAAATTTGGAAATATTAGAAGTATGATAATCAAAGTTGTGGAACCCGAACTTGGCCAACCGTTCGACCAGATTAACCTTGAATCGGCCTAAAGATCAGTTTTAATGCACAATTCAACCCACTTATATATTTTGGGTGTTTGGAATAGAAACTATTGGGCCACAAATCTTTTGATGGTAAGTTATGGAAAATTATTATATATAAGGACAATTTTTAAGAATTAAATTTGTTAAAAAAATAAATAATATATCATAGTTAGACCTTAGTTGAACTCCAGTGTAACCTCAAAAACTTTAAACCTTTCTTTTTTAGTTCTTTAAACGATCTAAGTTTTAAAACCATAATGATAATACACTTGATATCTTTAAATGATCTATAAAAGCCTTGATTTTTTAAAGAGATTATATTTATATTTTTTGTAAAATAATTTAAGAGTATCAATGTATGTTATATGTATCTCAGTTTTCATTATCATTGTTTGTTATATGTGCCTATTAGGCTATTACAGCTTTCATTAGGTAGGTTTAAAAAAAAAAAAAAAAAAAAAACCCTTAAAAAATGCATGGCATTGTAGAAAAAGTAAAAGCAACAATAAAAACAAATAAATTTGTGCATCAATGTTGCGATACATAAAATTTAATATTTTAATCTACATTCAAGATAATTTTTTTTATTGGAAAGATTAAGAGAATTTAAAAAAATAAAAATCAATGGATATATTTTGAATTTAAAATAAAATTTTATTTTATGAAAAAGTTCGGGAATCTTTTCTTTTAAAGACGTGGGGGTTTGGGATGGATTGGGGGCCCCTTACTCCTTGCTCATGATTTTTTTTTTTTTTTTTTTTTTTAAGGAATGAGGGCCACAAAATGCAGGATATATATATATACATATATATATATATATATATATATATATATATCAATTCCCGATAAAACTTTTTCTAAAATTGTATATTATTGTGTGCTCTTAGGGCATACGTTAGTAAAAAAAAAAAAAAAAAATATATATATATATATATATATATGCAATCTCATGAGGTGTTAGGGGCTGCTGCCCCATTGCCAACTCAAATGGACTCATTCCTGTTGAAGAAGACTTATGCAAATTATAAGCAAATTGTGCTGAATCCAACAAGTCCAACCAATTTTTTTGACTCGCAGTCACAAAGGGCAAGTAATCTTCCAACACAACATTGATCCTCTCGGTTTGACCATTTGTTTGTGGGTGATTAGTAGTAGAAAACTTCAATTGTGAACCCAGCAACCCAAACAAAACTGTCCAAAACCGACCAGTGAAACGAGAGTCTCTATCACTCACAATATCTTCAGACAAATCAAAGTACTTCACCACATTTCTGTAAAACAGATCAGTATCTACCTCCGTTGTGCAAATACTTGGTGCAGCCATAAACACCGCAAAATAGATCAACCACTACAAAAATTGAACCCATTCCCTTCACTTTAGGCATACCAGTAATGAAATCCATTGAAACAGAAATTCATGGACTTTCTGGTATAGGAAGAGGATGTAGCAAACTAGCTTCCTTTTGAGTTAATCCCTTATCTTGTTGACAAACCACATAAGTCTTAACATACAGCTCAATGTCTAACTCCATCTTGGGCTAATAATAAGAATGGGATAGTAAAGTATACATTCTTTCCTTACCTGAATTTCCTACCCATTGTGGATCATGAGTCTCTTTCAACAGCTCTCTACGGATCTTCCCACTAGGAACAAATAACTTGCCACCCCTTACATATAGTAACTCATCTTCAAGCCAGTAATGACGCACTAGGCCTGCAGTCACATCTTGCACTAATTTCTGGTAAGTGGCATCAAGCTTAGAACTTTCCTTGATCCTTTCCACAAAATCTGACTTAACTCTGGTCAAGGCAGCAACATACTCTTGCACTTGTTTGTGGCTAAGTGCATCTTTTACTTGATTATGCTTGCCAGGCTTGTGTTCCCACACAAAATCATACTCTTGCAGCAACTCTCACCACCTATCTTTCTTAGGAGACAACTTCTTCTATGTGCTAAAGAAGGTATTAGCCACATTATTAGTCCTCACCACAAACTTAGGCCCTAAAAGATATACTCTTTATGCTAGTGAACAATGAACCACAACAATCATTTCTTTCTCATGTGTTGAACATTTCTACTCTGCATCATTCAGCTTCCTACTTTCTTAAGCAACTGGATGTTTCTCTTGCCCCAGCACACCTCCAATTGCTTTTTCAAAAGCATCAATATGGATTTCAAATGGCAACTTAAAGTTTGGCAGACGCAGCACCGGCTCACTTGACAGAATAGTTTTAAGATTCTCAAAAGCTTCATGACATGCATCTGTCCACACTCATTTCTTGTCCTTTTTCAGTAAATCTGTAAAAGGAGCAAACTTCTTGAAATACCCTTGAATAAACTTCCCGTAATAGTTAGCCAATCCAGGAAAGACCGCAACTCTGCAACTTTATTTGGTGAAGGCCAATCAAGGATAGCCTACACCTTCCTCTCATCCATCATCACAAGACCTTTGCTAACCTTATGCCCTACAAACAAAATCTCTTGTTGGGCAAACTCATACTTTTCTTTCTTGACATACAATTGATGTTTCCTTAATTTGGACAACACTTTCCTAAGGTGTTCCAAGTGATCCTCTAAGGACTCACTATATATCACTATGTCATCTAAGTAAACCACAACAAAACAGTCTACAAACTCATAAAATACTTCATTCATCAAATTGCAAAATGTAGTAGGGGCATTTGTTAAACCAAAAGGCATAACTAAAAACTCATAAGAACCATATCGAGTTACACAAGTTGTCTTTGGTTTATCCCCTTTAGCAATCCTCACTTGCCAATACCCTAATCTCAAGTCCAACTTGGTGAAGTAAGTGGCTTTGCACAGTCTGTCAAATAGGTCTTGAATCAAAGGAACTAGTTACTTGTTCTTCAACGTTACTTTGTTCAAGGCTCTATAATCCACACACATATGATCCATCTTACTTCTTTTGGAATAGAACAGGGCACCGTAAGGAGCTTTGGAGGGCTGAATGTAGCCTGTATCAAGCAATTTAGTTAATTGCTTCCTCATTTGAGCCAACTCCATAAGGGACATTCTGTATGGTGCCTTTGAAGGAGACTTTGCACCGGGAACCAACTCAATCTTATCATTAACAACACGCCTTGGTGGAAGGGTCTTAGGCAATTTTGGAGTCATCACATCAACAAATTCCTCCAATAGTTCAACAATAGCATCTAGAACTTCAACAAACTTGTCCTGCTTGACTTCAATCATTGCAGCCAAATAACTTACCTCCCCCTTTTTCAGCCCATGCTCAACTTGCATGGCTGACACCATTGGCACTTTTCCTATGCTAGTCTTGCTATTTCCTGTCACATGCCTAGCAGGAACATAGCACGGCTGCTTCTCATCGAAAATCAACATCACACCAATGAATGGCAGCAAAGCAGCCTTGGCAGCCACAAAGAACTCATCACCCAGAATTACATCAAAGTCATCCAACTTCATAATCAGGAAATTCACCTTTCCTATCCATTAGCCAACCTTAAACTTCACACTAAAAGCAATTCCAGAAACAAGTTTTGCCTTAGAGTTTACTGCCTTAATCTTACTTAGACACTTGCTCACTTTCAGACCAAGCCATTGGACCATAGCTTCATCAACAAAATTATGGGAAGCACCAGTATCAAGCATTGCTTCAGCCTTATTCCCATTCATCTCTACCTGCACATAGGACAACCCCTTAGAATTACCTCCTACACTAAGGGCATTCAGCAATTGTAAGGGGTTCACCTTGCTGGGAACTTTTTCATCGAACTGCCCCCTTTCATCTTCAGCAACCATTACATTAAGCTTCTCACGTTTAGGGCAGTCTCTTGCTTGATGAGGCCCATTGTATATGAAGCAGCCTGCATTCAACTTGGGTTGTTCTTTGCTTTGTTGAGAGGTAGAACTCTCCCCTTTGCTCTTGCTACCCCAATTTTTCTTCTGCTTGTCTTTGCCTTTGTCCTTGGGCTTACGTTTTTCATCATCCCCATTGGGCTTATTGAACTTGTAGTCCACTAAGGCATCTGTAGTAGACATAGCAGAGGGCAGATCACGCATTGCCTGCCTCTTTAACTTCAACTGTGCCCAAGGTTGCAAGCTAGACATGAAATTGAACAGTTTGTCTTCCTCTGACATGTTCTTAATATCCAGCATCAAAGAACTAAACATCTTGACATATTCTCTCACTGTACCAGTCTGTTTCAATTTCTTCAAGGAGTCTCATGCAACCCATGCAGTGTTGGTAGGCAAGAACTGGTCCTTCAACTCTTTCTTTAAGGCTTCCCACGAGTTAATCTTTCCTCTACTAGCATCTGCATCATCTTCCACACGGGTTCTCCACAATAACTTGGCATCCCCTGAAAGATACATGCTAGTAATGGTTATCATCTCTTGATCCGACGCCCTTGTAGCCTTGAAGTACTGTTCCATGTCCCAAAAGAAATTCTCCAAATCCTTAGCATTTCTAGCACCATTAAAGGGCTTTGGTTCAGGCACCTTCACTTTAGTGGCCACTTCCCCCTCCCTAGGCAGGCCATGCATTGCCCTTTTTAACAAGACAATTTCTGTCTCAAGTTGGCTTTGGGCCTCTCTTGCTACACTGCCTTGGGCACCTAATGCAACAGCCAACTCTTTAACACGAATTAACACAACATCCCTCTGATCAACAATCTGATTCAGTGTCATAGAAGTTTTTGCAAACAGTGCATCCAATCTGTCACACACAAAAAGTTGTTCTCCCTCTGCATATAGTCTAAGTGTGTTCTCCAAGACAGTTAGCCTCGCCTTAGTGTCCAAAGACATTGCAGCCTGGCTCTGATACCACTGTCAATTTTCTACCTGTGATGGCCCTAAGTCACTAACTTAGTCTCAGCCAACACCACATACTCACTGCAGTAACACTTAGAACATATTATATAGGGACGTTTTAAACACACAGCACACACAATATTTACAGGGAACCCACCCCCAACCTTTATGACTTAATCTCAAGTACAAAGGAAACCCTTTTACAAGCCCTAAAGAATTACACAAAACGTTCTCAAGGCCAAATACACTGTTGTTGACACCCTCAACAGCCTTAGGGTTAAATACACAGAATTAACTGCTATGGCAGTTACTACCTAGTAACAGCCTGAGTCTTGGACAATCTGCCACTTGTGTTATGACTTAGGACACCTTCTGTTGGAAATAAAGATAAATGCAGCGGAAAATAAGTTTTAAACGGATCTACTTCATTCGATATTGATAACACGTACTAAGTAAATTTCAGAATCCGAGAACAAGAGATCGTACCTTGAAGCGGTGAATTTCAAAATCGAAGATCAAATGTTCTTGGGAAGACTTTTAATCTTCACTCCAATTCCACTTGATACCCAAGATGTGTGGTCTCTCAATCGGTAACAAAAGGGTGATCAGAGAGTGACAAAAACTCACATACACACCATTTCACAATGATGTTTCTCACTTCAAATATTCTGAACGTTTTTCCCTTTTTGTATCTAACCAATTATCTAATTGGGCTGGCCTTTTGGGCCTTTCCAATTGGGCTTAAGTTTGTGGCTTGGAGTGGGACCAAAAGGGACAAATAAGACACTAGCTCCAATGGGTCTTGGGCTTTTCTGTCAACTCTTGACAAGTCCAAAGTTACCATTAACTATATTTAATACCACTATATAAATATAGTTGCACTCTAGGCCTTATCAATAAATTATTTCCCAAGACTTTATTGTACATGCAACCCCTTCATTAAAATATTCGTAGTCCTACAAAGTCATGAAATGTTGACTGCCACTTTGTAGATTACTACATCTTAATCCTTGAGTACCCAGTTTAATCCTTTATGTTATTCAATATATATATATGAAATCCAATTTCACAAATATATATACTTTAGTAACTCTTTACTAAAGTGGTTGGGCCCAACACTCTGAATAACCAAATCCATTAAACTTATTTCAAGGGAATATTTTATATCTCCGTTAAGAGACTATAAATTCCATCTTGAGAATACATGTTTCATCAACACTAAATGCGGCTGCCCAACATACTGAGGTTTTGATCATAACTTATAGATCTCACTCCTGATATATCAAAGCATCCTACATCTCATGATCAGGTCCATTATTCTCTCAGGATTTAGAGTTGATGTAAATAGAAGTCGTGAGCTTTATTATTCATTTGACAGTCATTAGGAGAATAATAAATCTCACAGCGGTCCAGTTCAATATGTCTTAACTCTTAAAACATATCAACATACCAACTAGAAGTCTCTACTTCCATGATCAAGACAAATCATCTTAGTTGATATGTTATAGTCTTCGCAGATGAAATGCCCAATTTCATCACCGACTACGAACTAAAATTCTGAGTTTACAAAGAACTTGTGATCTCTCTCTCTCTCTCTCTCTCTCTCTCTCTCTCTCTCTCTCTCTCTAACCCACGGCTCTCCCTTAGACTCCCTCCATCTCTCCTTTGCCTCACTGACCCAAGCTCACTCTCCCAGCTCTTCATAAAATCTCAAACCTTGGTCTCAATCTCTCCATCTCTCAGCAAGAGAAACATTGCTTCTCTTTATGTATTCAGTATTTACTTAATTATCTATTGTTGCTCTTAAATTGGTATATGTTTTCCATTTTATATGAAAAAATATGCTTAACAATATATAGAAAATATAAATAAAAATATATTTAATAATTTATTAATATACATATCCCGACGCACTCGCACCCTACTTTTTCAAAAATTGCCGAGTCATCGCAACGCACTGCACCTGCACCCACACCCAAACCCGAATCCGCACACATGCTTCCTAGCTTGTTTCAGTGAGGGTGAGTAGGCAACGTGCATGTGGTGGAGGCCCACTTCGCTAGGTCCTCCCCACTCCACAAAAGTGGGTGTCATTTGGGGACCAACCCAATAGTCAAAGCATTCTATATAACCCAAATTGTCTCTTTCCTTTTCCTTCCTATGTGGGATTCAAGAATTTTCAATACTTTCACCCATGTTTAAGTAGGCACTTTAGGAGTCAATGTCTCATTCACTCCTAAATGGTTTGGAATAGAAAGCCCCAACTCAAACCAGCCTCAAAGAACGTGTGGGGCTCACTTTAATTTTGGCTCAAAAATGGCAACTCGACCAGTTGAAAAAAAAAAACAATTTTCTAATAATACACAGCACGAGTTCATTTCCTACCAAAACAGAACTGTGATTAGGAACAAAATGTGGAACTTATCTGCCTTTACCAATTAAAATCTTGAAGGGGAGTGCAACTTGATTTAGACATATAATATACTGCAACTTCAATAACGTGTCCAAAAGAACATTCACCCCATGGAATTTAGGAACTGCATGCCTTGGATTTGAGGCAACAAGGACCAAAGGAAAATATTTTCTGGATTATCTAACTACTAGTAGACAAGTTAATTTTCTAACATCTCCACAAAAGGAATATTTATTGATCAACAGAACTAGGAGGTTTTTTTAACTTCTCCACAAAAGTATTTGTAGTGCAACAGAGAGAGAGAGAGAGAGAGAGAGAGAGAGTGTAATTTATGATAACCCTCATTTGACTTTATCAGCACTGTCAGAGAGAATAAAATAGGTCTACTTTCAACAAGCCAAACCCAACAAGCCTTTTAGAGATAGAGCACATCTTCTGTTCACAAGTGGAGACAAGGTCATAGGTAGAGAAAGTCCTTGATGGTGGATCTAAAACTAGATGGAAAAGCTCTTGCATAAGAAAATGACTGACTGCTTTGGTGATCAGAATCATGATGATTGTTTTTTTTGATAAGTCAGAATCATGATGATTGTTATTATTAGACAAACTCATTAATTGCTGAATTATGTTGTAAAGTGGAACCAACTTACCAAAAAAGAGTTGTTAAGTGAAACTGATATATTTCATGAGGTATACATCAACTAGGAGGACTACCTTAATCACTTTCTAGTTCCCACATCATAAGGCTTGAGTGAAACAAGTTAAAACAATTTCTCTTTGAGTAGGAGAACATTTTTTCCCCAAAATATGTTCCATCTATGTTGGTATTTTAATTGGTATGATAAAAATACACAACCAGTAGATTTTGATCTCAACCTCACCCACATCCTACTCCTATGGGAGGATGAAGTGCCATTTAAACTATTACTCACTGGCTATGCTGGTATTTGGGTATGGTTTAGGGGCTAGTCTGTCTACAATTTGAAAAACATACATCACGTGAAGTGTCAACCTAGGTACGGCTGGGTGAAGGTACAGTTGACGCACAGTGACTCAGTGAGAAAATAGAGAAAGTTTGTAGATGTAGTTCCATACCGTGGATAGTTTGTTTAGTGTACCATCAATTTGCACAAAATATGCCTCCAACAGCATTTCAAGCTCCTCCACATCCAGGTGCTTGCCTGTAACACTGTGAGTAGTACTAGTATGGATCCCATGGCTGTCCCTACTAAGTGCTTTAGACACACCATATGGTTGCTCCAGGGAATTGTTGATGTTTTGAAGTTCACTTTTGTAACTTGCAGAACCAGCTTCTGCTGAGATTTCAGCAGGTATTCTAATAACAAGAAGATGATGGGCCATGTTCAGCATGTTAGATAGTAATCAAATAATTAAAACTAGGGACACCTATTATTAAAATGATACTGAGATTAGTACGTGCCTATCATCCATGTCTAATCCAAGAACTTCATCATCCATGTTGTCATTCTCACTTAGAGTGGAAGCAGATGAATTTTCAAGGTTTTGTTGGAGCAACTTCTCCGAAAGATACAGCTCGGCCATATCTTCATCATCATCAAGCAAGTGTTCTAGTTCATCCCTAACCTGGAAATGAGCATGTATGCACCATAAATCAAAAAGTCTGTAAAGTGAACTAGTTCACCTATAAAATAAGATTTTGAATAAATGGCATGGTTCAACTGAATGATGCCATACCAATTATAGATATGCAAACACAGGTTCATAAAATCATTCCAGCCTATTACACCATCTGAGTTATAATAGATATGCCTAATAATTCAGAAATCACAATCTTAGAGCCACTACCTTTTGAACACGTCCAGTTATTGCAACCAAACGACTTTTAATTTGCCGGACACGCTCCAAATTAAGCGTACTAATCTTTGAAGTCAGCTTGTCTAAGGCTGGATGAGCCTCCAGCTCCAATGTCTTTGCCTGATTTTGAAACAGATACAATAAGAAATGAGAACATAGTAAACAAACAAGAACTGAACAGAACAGAACAACAACAAAATAGAATAAAACACCATCAAACTAGAAAGAAATAATGTTTACTTCATTTTCTAAGCAACTGCAAGCAGCCTCAAGGCATGCTTCCAATGCAACAAACTCAAATGGAAGAACTTTCATTCCATCTTGATTGTCAAGGCCTTGTTTCCCCTCTGCCTTGCCTTCCTCATCCTGACCTTGAAACTGTGGAAACCCTTGAGAAAAATTTACAGGACTATCGGCTATTGATTGTGGCTCTCCCAAGTCATACAAATTTGACCAGTTTGAATCTTCACCATTGCCCTCCTATACACAACATAAAACACCAAACCACAAACATACATACTTAAAACAAATTGAAAAATACAAGGAAAACAACGTCACCACAACCAAAAATACTCATAATTATTAATAATAATAAATAAAAAATAAAATGTACTCTTTGGATTCCAAAAATGTTTAATTGGACTGGAAATTAGATTCTTATAATTCAACAAATTGGGGTTCATTATTGAAACAAAACAACACAAAATGAAAAAACCCATTACTCAAAAATCAAAACATTGAAAAAAGAGAGAGGAAATTGATGAGACCTGAGCAGTGGTGGCGTGGTGATGACGCAAAATCCTTCTCTGAAGCTCTTCGACAAAAGGGGTGACAGATGGGTCACGAGAATTAAGCAAGAGAACCTCTTGGGCTGTGATGATAGCCTTGATGTGCTCCAGATTGATCACAATTGCTCGCTCTCGACCCAACACGGTTGACGGGTACGAGAGAAGCGGGTCCAAGATCCGAAGGTCACGGGCGGGCAGACCTGTTCGTCTCATGATAGCATGTTTACCAGCCTCAATCAACTCCGCTTGGCAGGTGGAGTCCACCACCATCCAAGCTCTCACCCCCGCGGCCTTCTTCCGGTGAGGGGCGGAGATGGGTCGGGCCGTGTCTGGATCTTCATCGATTATGGATAGACCCGGTTTGGGTGGTGGGTTATTCGGAACATAACCACCTCCCCTCATAGTTTTGGTTTTTCACAGAAACACGAACAAAACTGTCTTTGTCGTTTTTTTTTTTATATTTTTGGGTCAGTTGAAAGTGGCAGTGTTTCTTGGAGAGTGGGTAACCCGTACGGCCGTACTAGTTGTATCTTTTTTGATAAGTACCTGGGTTGAAACACCACTGAATAGATAGGCTACTGTGACTTGGGAAAATCAAAGTTTAGGGAAAATCTATATAGACCCAAAAAAAAAAAAAAAAAAAAAAAAAGATAAATAATTTATCAAAAAAATGACATTAGCAGGAGATCTGAATTCGGTAAAAGCTTATTAGCTTTTAGGAAATCATTTTACACCTCATCGTGTGTTTGGTTGCGTATGAAAAATAGAATTTTTCGAAAAAACATTTCATTTGACGTTAAAAATAAAGCCTTTGACCTGAAAATTATTTTATATTTCTATTTTCACTTCAAACCATTTCCGGACTCAAACGTGCAAAGAGAGAGAGAGAGAGAGAGAGCCTTCGACTTCGCGCAACCAAACGCACCGGCGAGATCCTGCCCCAACCCCAGTCGTGCTGGCGAGATCGCGTCGTCGACTTCGCACCGCCGAGATTGTCCCACCGAGATCCCGCCACATAAAGTCTGTCGCCGCTTGACTGGTCTCGTTCTCTTCTGGGTGAAATCATCTCCCCCTTTGGGTTGATCTCATCATTCGCCACTCACCAATCTATCTCCTCCTCTAGGTCGATCTCATTGTCGATCTGCTTTCTCTCTTTGATCTTTGATTTTTTTGTTGTTGTTATGGTGGTGTGGGTGGTGGCGTTTTGGTGGTTTCTATGTTGTGTGGTGATGGGTTTTCTGTGAATAGTGGTGGATTTTCTGTGGGTGGTGGTGGATTTTCTGTGGGTGCTGATATGTGGGTGGTGGTGGATTTTGTGATATAAAATTTGTTTAGAAGCTGAGAAAATGTGAAAAAATTGTAGGAAAATAGCATTTTCAGAATGTTACCAAACACTGAAAATTGTTTTCTAATATAATTTTTAAAATGCAACCAAACACTAGAAAATTTTTCTTGGTGAAAATATTTTCGAGAAAAGAAAAATTTTCTAGTGTTTGGTTGCATTTTAAAAATTATATTAGAAAACAATTTTCAGTGTTTGGTAACAAACGCAGCCTTAATTAGTGTGAAATTTTTTGTCAAATTTTGTGCATATAACATTATCCAAAAACATAAAACCAGTTTTCACTGTATCTCAAAGTTTTATTTTATACTTTACTGAAAGCTCAAATAGTGTGTACAAGTAAAAACCCAAAGAAATAAATAACTCTACATCATAATTAATCACAACACAACAGCAATTAAAGGTAAAGAGTAAAGGTTAGAGAGATGCAAACACAAGAATAACACCAGCACATGTTATCAAAGAGGAAACTGAAGAACTCAGTGAAAAATTTCTCCGACGCCCTCCAATCTGTAAAAATAATCCACTAAAGAATAAAGTTGTGATACACGAATATCAATAGACCCTCCAAACCTAATCTACCCAATGCACCAAAATCCTCCAAGTTTCTTACTCCAACAAGATTAAATCTAACCGTGTCTTCTTTAACTTTCCAAATCCCACAATAAGCTCATTGTATCAATCAAGTAAATTGGTCATCTCTAAATTGCTTCCCAAGTACCAAAATATTTCCTCACTGATATAGGTATGGTGAGATAAGAATTTAGCTAATAAACATTTCAAGGGTATGTCAATGGAGAGGGTGAGAGTAGAGAAATTTGGAGAATCAAATATCTAATATTATGGATTAGTCAATCTTAGTTTTCTCTAGGGTTTCTCTTTCAAAAATCTCTTTGGAAACTTTCTACATTTTGTGGGTATAAAGGTATTTATAGTAGTATACGTGAGGAATGTGAAAGGTTATTTTTCTGCAAAATAAGGCATTCTGGCGACTCACTCTCGCTACTGGAATGAGTCGCGAGTTAACTACCAGGCAAGACTGCACTCTTTGTCCTATAATGCTCCAACTGTTATGACCTTTCAGCTTCCTGCATGTTTCACATGTGTGATATTTTGGCGAGTTGCTAGTCGTGAGTGACTTGCGAGATCTGTTAGGGTTTGTGCCCTAAAATCCAATTTATTGGCATGTCATGAATAATTAAGTTGTTTAATTGCATGAGACCATTTATGAACTAATGGGACATTATCTTAGTCCATGAGATGCATAGTATGTGATTTATGTGAAAAGTCACAGAAAGATATAAATCACAAGTTCTTTGTAAACTCAGAATTTTAGTTCGTAGTTGGTGATGAAATTGGGCATTTCATCTGCGAAGACTATAACATATCAACTAAGATGATTTGTCTTGATCATGGAAGTGGAGACTTCTAGTTGGTATGTTGATATGTTTTAAGAGCTAAGACATATTGAACTGGACCGCTGTGAGATTTATTATTCTCCTAATGACTGTCAAATGAATAATAAAGCTCACGACTTCTATTTACATCAACTCTAAATCCTGAGAGAATAATGGACCTGATCATGAGATGTAGGTTGCTTTGATATATCAGGAGTGAGATCTATAAATTATGGTCAAAACCTCAGTATGTTGGGCAGCCGCATTTAGTGTTGATGGAACATATATTCTCAAGATGGAATTCATAATCTCTTAACGGAGATATAAAATATTCCCTTGAGATAAGTTTAATGGGTTTGGTTATTCAGAGTGTTGGGCCCAACCACTTTAGTAAAGAGTTACTAAAGTATATATATATGGAATTGGATTTCATAAATATATGATGAATAACATAAAGGATTAAACCGGGTACTCAAGGATTAAGATGTAGTAACCTTCAAAGTGGCAGTCAATATTAATGACTTTGTATTACTACGAATATTTTAATGAAGGGGTTGAATGTATAATAAAGTCTTGGGAAATAATTTATAGATAAGGCCTAGAGTGCAATTATATTCTTATAGTGGTATTGAATATAATTAATGGTAACTTTGGACTTGTCAAGAGTTGACGGAAAAGCCCAAGGCCCATTGGAGCTAGTGTCTTATTGGTCCCTTTGGTCCCATCTCAAGCCACAAACTAAAGCCCAATTGGGTAGGCCCAAAAGGCTAACCCAATTAGAAATCAGTCATTATTTAATAAGTGTTATTAAATAAAGAAACTATGAGAATGGTTTTAACGTACGTAAGATGAAAAGAAAAAGAAATCAGTTTTTCTCCACAAGGAGAAGGAGAAGGATTTTTCTTTGGGAATCTATGTACAAAAGACTGATTGAGAGACCACACATCTTGGGCACCATGTGGAATTGAGATGAAGATTGAAGGTATTCTCAAGTTTGGTTTTGAAATTCACTGCACCAAGGTACGCTTTCTATTCTTTGATTCTAGTAATTCATGGTTACATGTTTATCTTTCATGATTGAAGTAGATCCGTGTTTTTGTTGCTTCCGCTGCGTGTATTTTTGTATGAGATACAAAAACCCAACAATGGTATCAGAGCGGTCTTCAATATCATGCTTGTATAACATGTGATTGAATTTTAGAATCAAAGAAAAAACGTTTTCTTGGTGATTTAATTTTCTGCAGTAAAATTTTCTGCATAATTGTGTCCTTGAGTATGTTCTTTTGTGTAGACATGTTTTGATAATCATGGTTTTATGAATTTTTGTATTTCTATCATTAAGATTCGTGAAACTCAATATACTGTGCAAGATAATTAGACAGTGTCTTTAAGTTTCATGGAGCGAATCTACTGAGTAAACGCTATAATAGATTGTACAATTTTCTTTCCATGATATTAGCGTTGGAATTCATATACCATGATTTATATATGTGATATATATTGAAAACCCTAATGTTAGATCTGAAAATCTTCCTTGATAAAATCAAAAAGGTGTTTTTGGAAGAGAACTCAGAAACGATTAGTTGTTTGTTCAAGAAAAACCCTAGAAAACTGCCTTAGAAAATTTCTGGAAATTCAAGTTTCACGAGTTTCGATCGATCGAAAATCACTTTCGATCGATCGAGTGAAACAGTGATCAGACTTTTTAATTGGATTGATTTTCGATTGATAGTCGATCGATCGAATTTGTTTTTCGATCGATCGAGAGGCAATCGAGTATCGATCGAACAAGTCAGGGGGTCAAGTTTGAATTTTTTAATTTTTTCGATCGATCGAGAGGTACATTCGATCGATCGAAAGAAAGAAAATTAGAATTTTTTCTAAGTGTTTTCAAGTTTTTTAAGAGCAAGGTTATGTGTGATTAGATTACACATAGTTCTAACTAAAAGACCTAATGAGATCAAAGATGTTAGTTTAATAGAACTCTTGGTACTAAATCATTTTATGATTAATAGTCCTTAATTTATTTTAATTAGAGGTTTTTAATGAGATTAAAATTCTAATTAAAGTTATATAGTTTCTAATGAGATTAGAATACTTTATCTAGTAAATTAAGTAAATTAAGGATAGAGTTCTATATAACTAATTTTTGATTCGTTAGTGTTTAAGGAATCCTAAATAGTTTAGGACTTCCATTTTAGTTAGTGATTCTAATAAGATTAGAGTCTTTAATTAAGTTCAAGGTTATTAGTTGTGATGGGATCACAATTATTTGAAGAAAAACCCAAATAACGAGTGGGAGTGATGAAATAACCCTTTTGTTAAGTTTATTGTAATGTGAATAAATACCTTGTCTTGACTTCGAGTCTTGCATTCCATGCGGAGGGTATTTACTTCACGGATTACAAGGTTAAACTTTTTTTTGATTGCGCGAATGTTCGTTATGCTATTGTGACATGACATAGTTACATCACATTGAATTTAAACAATTAAACACATTTGATGTGTAGGGTTAAAATTGTGATTAGATCACAATGATTTCAAGACACTTCACTTGTTTTAAATTTCTAGTGGGAGAGAGATACAAGGGTTGGATCTCACGGCCTCCATTGTTGGTTCATAGTGGTGTGGGGTAAACATCTCGTCTTGGCCTCGAGCCTTGCGTTCCATGCGGAGGATGTTTATTTCATGGTACTACAAGATTGAATTTCCTGGTTTATAGTGGTTTGATCAAACACCTTGTCTTAGCCTCGAGCTTTGCATTCCATGCGGAGGGTGTTTTTATCATGGTACTACAAAATAAGCCTGTTAAAGGGATGAAATGTGGCTACACATGATTCTAGACAATGGTGTACACTAGACTAAGTTTGATAGCATCCTCTATGCTGAGTTCTTGCTATTATTACTTAGAGGCCAAAGGAAAAGCGGCAAATTATTTTTGTTTGGTAAGAGTTACCATGATAGCATTAATAAAGAGAATAATTCTCGCCTGATCATAGTGATTGATATTCACTCTATGCTGAGGAATATTAATTGCGGGATTAGGTTGTCGTTGCACCTAGTATAGTATGTTTTCGGGTTCCATATTATATGGTTATGGTGCAAAATGATAATGTCCTGGTATTTAAGTTCAAGGTCTCAAAATAAAGTTGTCATAAATTTTGTCCTCTAGCTACTATTTTAGTTGAATCACATTAACTAAGAAATAATTTTGGACATGGTGCTTAAAGGAGCTGAAGTAAATATTCATGTTTTGATTCAGCATTGTCATAATTTCCTATACATGATGCATTTATGGAAGATAGCTTATGATATGATCATAGTCTCCATTGAAATGCTAATATGTTATATTGGCTTCTATCTCAATTGTGCTACTGCATGAGATGCAAGAGTTAGTACTAAACTTAGACTTTATATCAAGTCTAAATGAGATGTTTGGTATGAATCATATTGAGTGCTAAGAAAGGCTTAAGGAGTTCCAATTCTATATCATTTTATGAAAATGTTTTAATCTTAAAATGAATTGGAATTCTTGGATGTAGAGATTAAATGTTAATCTCATATGGATATGATCCATAAGTCCTTGTTAGAATCATTTGATCAATTCAGATTGTTTTGAAAATAAATTCTTTTTATATTATCTGAATTGATTAATGAATTCTATGTAACAGAAGACATCCTAAAAGCTAAGGCTAGGATCAATATGATTTAATTCAAATTCTTAGCCTAAACCGAAAGGTAAGGGTGATAAGAAGAGGAATTATAATACCAAACAGATGGACAAGTTAGTTGCCCTAGTAATTGCCAAAAGGAAATTAGTCTCAAAAGCATGACCAAAAGGAAATTTTTTCTGTTTTGGTAAAGCTAAGCATTGTCCATGATTGTTTTCTAGATGGAAATTTATATGTTTTACTTTTTAAAGAGAAAGTTTCCATCCTTTGGTTTTGTATATTTTGGCACTTATATCTAGATCTTATTAATCTAAATGGTATTCAAGATTGGTGAAAGATGGGCTTTTAGAACCATTATTTTGTTATATTCACAATCTATGAATTCTATTTAGAGGATAATATGATCTAGGGTTCCTTTTTGTAAAGGAATAAAGTTTCAATGACATCTTTAAGTTAGTGCATACATAAAGGAGGAATAGGGCTCTTTCAAAGTAAAGGTAGATTTTGTTCTAGAAGAAAAATGTCAAAATTTGTTATAGGACAACTATAAAGTATATTTGGAAATGAGATGGTTGTATTAGATACACCACAATACATTATTCTAGATATATAGCTAATACACGGGTACAATATCGTAGTGGGAGGATTACCAAATAAATTCATACTTTTGGGATAAACTTTTGAAGTCATTCCACAAGGATATGAATTTGATCCTCGGTCCTACGTAAAGGCAATAGATGATATGAATGTGGATTACTGATTCAAGGTTATGAGAATAGAATTAGATTCTACTTAAAGTCTAGAACTTGTAGAGGTGCTTAATTGCATTAAGCCTATTGTTTTCAAATAGGTCTACAAGTAAATGAGATTGATAGATTTGAAGGTGCAAACCTTCAAAGTCAAGACTAGTAGCGAAAAGATTTATTCAAAAAGAAATGTTTCGACTATGAAAAGATTTTTTCACCAATAGTCTAGTTTGACTCTATCTAGATTCTCTTATCCATTATATTTCATTAGGATGAAATATGGTAATGGATATCAAGAAAGCTTCTTTTAGTAGCAATCTTGAGGAAGACATCTATATGATGTAACTAGACTTGTTCATAACAAAGAACCAGTAGTGTTTAGTATGCTAGTTGCTTAAAATCCATTTATGGACTAAAGCAAGCATCTAAATCATAAAATATCATCTTTGATCAAGAAATCAAATTGTTTGATTTTGATCAAGTATTTAAAATGCCTTATGTGTGTAAAGGCTATATAGAATAATAAATTTCTTAATGTATGTTGACGACATTCTAATCATTTAGAATGATATAGAGTTATTGTCATCAAAGGAGTGTTTGGTTGTCTAGTCCAGTTGGATATAAAGTACTTGGGAAAGACTAGTCACATCCTAAGAATTATAACTTTGTTAAAATTCAGAAATTAGGATGTTGGGTCTATCTTAAATTGCTTAAATAGATTAGTGTCTAGCCAAGTATAGCATGAAATACTTTAAGAAAGGATTCTTTCCTTTTAAAGTTTGAAGTTCCTTTATATAGGACTATAGTCCTAAGACATATAAAAGGGAAGAGCATATAAGACGGTTCCTTATATCAAATCGATAGGAAGTCTTTATGCTATGCTAAATACTAGGCTAAATGTCTATTTTGCGGTGGGCATAGTAAGCAAATATCAAGTGAATCAAAGATCACTTATTTTAGTGGGAGTAAAGCATATACTCAAATATCTTAGGAGAATGAGGGATTATATACTTTTCCACAAAAGTAAGGTTTTGATAGTAACTGGACATACGAATACTGACTCTTAGTTTGATTGTGATTCATGAAGTTGGACTTCAAGATATGTGTTCATCCTAGGTGGTGAAGATACACATCAAGCGTAAGTATCATCTCATTTGAGAAGATATGAATACGTGAGTAGTAGTAGTAGAAAAGATGATTTATGCATTAAATCTGGCTGAAACTTGTTTCCAAGCCTTGCCTTAGAGTGACTATGAATTACTCTATAGGGAGATAAGTGTCGGATAAGTGGTAAATTGTCTTTGAGGGCAAGTGGGATATTGTTAGGGTTTGTGCCCTAAAATCCAATTTATTGGCATGTCATGAATAATTAAGTTGTTTAATTGCATGAGACCATTTATGAACTAATGGGACATTATCTTAGTCCATGAGATGCATAGTATGTGATTTATGTGAAAAGTCACAGAAAGATATAAATCACAAGTTCTTTGTAAACTCAGAATTTTAGTTCGTAGTCGGTGATGAAATTGGGCATTTCATCTGCGAAGACTATAACATATCAACTAAGATGATTTGTCTTGATCATGGAAGTGGAGACTTCTAGTTGGTATGTTGATATGTTTTAAGAGTTAAGACATATTGAACTGGACCGCTGTGAGATTTATTATTCTCCTAATGACTGTCAAATGAATAATAAAGCTCACGACTTCTATTTACATCAACTCTAAATCCTGAGAGAATAATGGACCTGATCATGAGATGTAGGTTGCTTTGATATATCAGGAGTGAGATCTATAAGTTATGGTCAAAACCTCAGTATGTTGGGCAGCCGCATTTAGTGTTGATGGGACATGTATTCTCAAGATGGAATTCATAATCTCTTAACGGAGATATAAAATATTCTCTTGAGATAAGTTTAATGGGTTTGGTTATTCAGAGTGTTGGGCCCAACCACTTTAGTAAAGAGTTACTAAAGTATATATTTATGGAATTGGATTTCATAAATATATGATGAATAACATAAAGGATTAAACCGGGTACTCAAGGATTAAGATGTAGTAACCTTCAAAGTGGCAGTCAATATTAATGACTTTGTATTACTACGAATATTTTAATGAAGGGGTTGAATGTATAATAAAGTCTTGGGAAATAATTTATAGATAAGGCCTAGAGTGCAATTATATTCTTATAGTGGTATTGAATATAATTAATGGTAACTTTGGACTTGTCAAGAGTTGACAGAAAAGCCCAAGGCCCATTGGAGCTAGTGTCTTATTGGTCCCTTTGGTCCCATTTCAAGCCACAAACTAAAGCCCAATTGGGTAGGCCCAAAAGGCTAACCCAATTAGAAATCAGTCATTATTTAATAAGTGTTATTAAAAAAAGAAACTATGTGAATGGTTTTAACGTACGTAAGATGAAAAGAAAAAGAAATCAGTTTTTCTCCACAAGGAGAAGGAGAAGGATTTTTCTTTGGGAATCTATGTACAAAAGACTGATTGAGAGACCGCACATCTTGGGCACCATGTGGAATTGAGATGAAGATTGAAGGTATTCTCAAGTTTGGTTTTGAAATTCACTGCACCAAGGTATGCTTTCTATTCTTTGATTCTAGAAATTCATGGTTACATGTTTATCTTTCATGATTGAAGTAGATCCGTGTTTTTGTTGCTTCCACTGCGTGTGTTTTTGTATGAGATACAAAAACCCAACAAGATCTAGTCGCGAGAATCCTCCAATGCACACACACTTGAATTTCTTCACACACACTTGAATTTCTTCACACTCTCTCACACACAACCCTTACATAATTTCCACCTAAGTACAGGGTATTTAAATGCTAAAATAGAAGCAAATTTAGCATAAAATAAAGCTAATACATAATTGAATAAATTCAACCTTACATTTCAAATTGTGATACATTAATAAATTAGTCTTAATGACAAGTTCAAATGAGAATCAATAATAAGTTGTTAACTTAGCAGCTACGACATTTATTATAAAATTATTATATATGTAGTATTTCTTTTTACACAAAAGTGTAATTGTTGTTGTAAATAATAATACAACGAGGATTTATACTAGAATTTTTTTTTTGACACGTTTATGGGAATGAGTATATATTTTTGATAATTGGAGAGGAGGATCTAAGCCTGAATATCTTTATTAAAAACACTAAAAAAACTCTTGATGAATGATCATATATTTTCAAGTTATACTAATATATTATATCCAATGACATATATTTTCAAGTGGTACCATTAACATATGAATATGTCATCATCCCTATCCACCAAAATAGTACCTAAGGACATAATATTATTGTTTGTATTAGTAAATGAAGGCTAGTGAGATATTGTGTTATTGTATTTGCATGATCTATGTTGAGGTCATTCCAAAGTGAAATTTTAATATGCGTCCTCCTCATGTGAGACTCACATGTGAGTCCCACATAAGATTGGCACAGGAGATATACTTTTTCTCAGTGGCGATTTTAGGAATTTTTTTAGGGTGGTCACTAAGAAACTTAAATTATACAAAATTTAATAAATAGACAATTTGAATATATCAATGTCACTAAAAAAAAAAAATGCAAATACATGAAATATTACAATTTTTTTGTACTAACAAATAAAATAAGAAGAAAAAAAATAGACTAAAAAAAGATAAAGTGCAAATTGAAAATGCTAATATGAGAATAATAAAGTGACCACAATAATTTCATAACAAATCTTATGCAATAAGTTGTTAGGCTATTATTGATGGGTAAAACATGTTAATATTGAACCCGAATTAAAATTAGTAATAACTTACCACATAAGATTTATTGTGAAATTATTGTAAAAATGTTGTGGATATAGCATTACTCTTATATTTATTGAACTCTAATTCTAATAAGTCTCAAGTAAAAGTGTTCAAATTTTTTATTAGATTAGTCAAAATAGGTTAATTTAGTAAATAATATTTTTTTAAAAAAAATATATATACAATTTTTTCAAGTTAAGGTGGTCACAGAACATATTAGTATAAAATAATTATTTATATAATCTTTTTTTGACAAGTCACATACAGGTAGAGGCGTAGAGCCGCCAGTACCTTCTCCATTCCAAACCACATCATGATTTATCATTTACTAACTACTACCATCCACTATGTTGTCTTTAGCATTATAATTATGTAGTTGTAGGCTTGTAGCATGCTTCCATCCTGTGTCCTGTTAACGTCTAAATATATATATATATATATATATATAGTTTTATTTCAAGATGAAACATCAATATGGGGTACATTTGAAATATCTGATGGTATAGATTCAACCCAAACATGTAATTTCTAATGATAGATACGACAAAATTACTACCAGAACTTTTTGAGTAGAATTTGTGTTAAAATCTCATCCCTTCTCCTCTATTTGTGTATGTATTTTGTTTCTCCAAAAAAGAAAGAAGAAAAAAGAAAAGATAATTAGGTAGTAAATAAAGTTGGCAGGTGCACAAAATATATTTCCACATGGATGCAAATGGTTAAATAATTTAAAATGGATGTAAGAATTCGTGGCAAATCAAATGGTTTAAATTCTAGACATGACATATGCACCGCATAAGGGTATTTCAGCTTCACTCATATATATATATATATATATAATATACTAGTTGCTAACTTGTGTAGCTTATAATTTTTTTTATAAATATTTCCCATGAGTGGCCTTTGCCAGACATATCCAAAAATATAATAAAATGAATAGATGATGTGATAGTTCCGCCAGGAAGCATGGAGATGATTTTATTTTATTTTTTTGAAGGGAAATGGAGATGATTTTTGATTAACTGATAAACCACAAATTTGCATGACAAGGGAGGTTGAGGACGTTAGTATTTCATTAACATATGATCCATCAAATATGCCATATACAGATTTAGATTGGATTGAGATTTGCAACGAACCTGAGAAAATAGTCTGTTAACTTCGAACATCACTGATCAGGAGAATAAGCATTTGATTTGATCACATAATTGTCTAAACATTCTCACTTTAGCCTGAAAATAAAATTTAAAATCAAATACCTGCAAACGCTGCGTGAATGTTATTAACCAGTAAACTGAAAGTATTTGAAATTGTAACAGATTAACAAAGCATGTCCATGATAATAACCATAACATAATAAGAGTTACACATTACATATAAAAGTTTTATGGGTCCATACAACTCCCAACTTTATGACACAACGAAAGTTTCGAATTAATGGTCTCTCTCCCATCATCTTTCTAGCAATCGCTTTTGTTTATACCAGGCAATAGCAAAGACATACAAGACTATGCAAGAAAACGTGCCGCCTCCACAAGTCCATAGAAATCTTGTATTCCCAGGTGGTACGTCATTGAATAGATTGAATCTGATGTTCATACCTAAAATTCCAGCCACAACAATAAAGAAATTCACCACAACGGTTGCTGTTGATAATAGGACCCCCATTTGCAGGAGATGGTTCTGTTTGTCATCGAGCATTATGTTGAGGTAGTCCTCTGTGTCGTCTACATACTCCCTCAGCTTTCAAGAGACCACCATCAGAAAAGAGTGATATACTAATTACTAAGTACTAAACAATGGAAAAGTTAATAAATAGGATGCTTGAAACAAAAGAAAACCATAACACAGATTGATTTTTATAGTGGAGTTGAAAATTAAAGTTCCAACACATTTATAAGTTAAGCTTATTAAGTATTTAAGAGAATAAACATATGAAAATTTAAGTGGAATCTGTGCAATGCATACATTACATTGAATAACTTTTTAATGAATATAGAAGGTTGTGTTAAAATCAATTTATTTTCAAAGTTAAATGTTCCATCTTCTATCAAATAAAAGAAATATTACAGCTCATAAACCACATTAGTAGTTCATTTCTTTGCAAAAGCTCAAGTGAGACGAGCAAAAAACAACATACTAAAAGGAAGCAACCCACTAAATATAAGGATCACATGATTTAGTAACTCTTCTTCCTTCCCTAGGAGGCAGTATATACATATTGATACTTTCAGGATGAAAGTCAAGAATCTGTATGTGTGAATTTCTGTGACTTTCTGCACTATCAATGCATTCCAGTCCTGAAATTTCTGCTGGGTAGTTCAAATGCTAATGGTCAACCATAAAAATTGAACCACAAGCATTAGAATCTTTTTTTTTTTTTTTTGGGGGGGAGTGGGCTGGGGTAAATATATCAGCATTACTAAGTATGAAAAAAAGAGAGCCTAGAGAAAATGAAAGCCAAAAAGAAAATTTAGCGGTAAAATGGGGTTCATACCGTGGATACTGTGTTTAATGTACCATCAATTTGCACGAAGTACGGCTCCAAGAGCATTTCAAGCTCCTTAACATCAAAGTTCTTGACCATAGCACTGTGAGTATTGTTAGCAGACTCAGTAACTTCAGATGAGATTTCAGCTGCCACCCTGGTAATACACAATGAGAATTCTAAGTGTCATAGAAGACAGTTAGTAATACCAAACAGCTAAAAATCAGTGTTCATATCATAAAAGTGAGTAATATTATCACATGCCTATCATCAATGGCTGATTGAAATTCTTCATCATCCGTGTCATCTCTCTCATTTATAGAGGAAGTAGAAGAATTTTCTAGGCTTTGTTGAAACTTTTCAGTTAGATACATCTCAGCCATATCTCCATCATCATTTAGTAAGTGTTCTAATTCATCCCTTACCTGATGATGAGCATAACTACAATCAATAGAAATTTACAAATGAAAAACACAACATTGTGGTTCAATTGTTTGAGGTGATTTGAAGTTTAATACGACAACCACAATGTATCATAGTCACAATCAATGACATGATATAAAAATAAAACGTCTGTATTGGTTCAAAATCTGAAAATAAAGCAACCTTTTGAACGCGTCCAGTTATTGCAACCAAGCGGCTTTTGATTTGACGAACACGTTCCAAGTTGAGAGTACTAATACTTGAAGTCAGTTTATCTAAGGCAGGATGAGCCTCTTTCTCCAATGTTCTGGCCTGGTTTGGAGACAAATAACAAAAGAATAAATGAAGAGTAAATAAAATTATGAAGCAAAGAAAGTGAGATTAACAGTTTAAAACAATTTTTTTTTTTTTTTTTGAGAAATAAACAATAAAAAAAAAAAAAAAAAAAAAAAAAAAAAAAAAAAAAACTACAGAACTGGAGGAAAGTGACACTTACTTCACTATCTAAGCGACTACAAGTAGCCTCAAGGCATGCTTCCAATGCAACAAACTCAAATGGAAGAACCTCTGATCCATCTTTACTCTCAACTTCATCCTCCATCTTAATTGACTCATCTTGATCCATGAACTTCGAAAATCTTTTGGAGAACCTTTGAGAACTACCAATCCTTGATTTCAAATCTTCCAATTCATGTACATTATTCTTGTTAGAAACTTCATCATCGGCCTCCTATAAAAGCAACAAAATGACAAACAGAAAACACATAAATAATTAACAAATTAATCCTTCCCCTTTCTTGGAAAAGTATCTTATGTATTAGCTATATGCAACATCTCTCTCACATTATGTTGGTCCCCCTCAGGTACTCACATAATGCGGTAGAGATGTTTCGTATAGCTGATACTTAAGATACTGAGTCCTTTCCTTGGGGCTAAACTCACTCATAAAAAAGAAGGAAATAATAAATCAGCAAAAGAAAAGGAAATTAAGGTCTACTCTTCAAGTTTCTTAAACATTTATTAGCTCAGTAATCAAGTTGAATAATAATTTGAAAATTGAAGGCCTTCCAAAGGCAAGAGGATTATCACCAAAGAAAGCTAATCTTGAAACAACTACGCTGGCCATTGCATTACTAATTATAAGCAGAATGAAACATGTTATAGAAATCCCAATTCCAAGACCAACCTCAAGATTTTGGGGGAAAAAAAAATCCCAGCAGAGAATTTTTATAAAAAGTAATTAAATTAATTTTTATATGATTGTGGTTGAATGGCAAACAGAGGTTAATACTTGACACAGCTGCATTCACATGGTTGAAAGGAAAGTTCTCCAGTAACACATTTAGAATCAAAATGAGTTCACCCTTAAGTCCATAACTTCACCCTCCATCATACATTTACTAGAGAAAACAATTACTGCTGGTCTACTACTATTCAAATTATAACTTTATTGAGGCTCAAACCTTTTTTTACACTCTTTGTTGTTGCCAAAGTTTGTAGGCTTTTGTATTAGTATATAGACTTATAGTCACTGTCTTATACAATCATCAGGGATGCCTGCAAACACACCACAGAGACTTCAAAGGCTACACATTACCACATCCAGCCAGCTTTTGTTGTTTGTGTAGTAACCTTGTAAATTGGAACTTCACGAAAAATAACTCAAATGAGACAACAAATTTTATATATATATTTTTTTCATACTTGCTGAGGTTCCAGATAGTAATTGGCATATAATAATTACATGAAAATATCAATCATCTGTAAGCATATATTTTTTTATGAACCCAATCCATAATAATAATAATAATAATAATAATAATAGTACGTGTTGCAAATTTATATCATTTTGATAGCTTTGTCAACGGAGTAGGAATCTGAAAAGGACCACTGACTTTCATCTATTCTAAATTTCACATACATGACGCGCACAACTGCCGAACATCACAATATATTTTACATATAAAAAACACAACAGTAACATTTCAAATAATGTCAATTTTTTTTTGGTAGTTAGAAATTCTATTTATTACTAATTACAAATATGTTATCCTACATTCTCCCTAAAACCCAAACACTTCGTGCGGGAGAGATGCCAACTGGCCTATAGGTGCGGTGGTAATGTTAAACTTTTACTTAGCATTATCATAAGTAACCAGATGATATGACCACCGAGGGGTGTGGTCTAGCGGTGTTAGGTGATGCACAAACATGGGCCAAGGGTGAGTTCCCATGTTCAAGTCCGAATATGGACTTGCGTGGGGTTGCCTACCTTGGCAACTTAGGATCACTAGTGTCGCGGAGCTGAGAAGTTTTGGCTCACCGTATCCTCCTGTATCCCAGCAGAACTTAAATCCAGCAGTTAAGGTACTATTATGCTCAGGAAGGATTACAACATTGGTCGCCCCTTCCCTTTTTTGTTCGGAAAAAAAAAAAAAAAAAGTAACAAAATGATATGCGACAAAATTAATTTAAAAAAAAAAAAAGTTACATGTTAATGTGATACAAATTGACTTGGGTCTAATGCCTCCGGCACACTAGACTCGATGGCATCGGGTCTAGTGCACTAGAACGAGCACTAGGAACTGGCATCTTGTGTGCCAGACGTATGGAGGGCCCCCCTGGCGGCTCTATACACCCAAAGCATAAGAAAATTTTCCAAACACTTAAGACCCTATCCTTTCCCAGTGTGATATTGCATGGGTTTTGTTTCAAACATTGCTTCTAATGAGTAAAGTCCAAACCTGGGTATGACAGGAATGGTAATGAAAGTGAAGCCGCTTCTGAAGCTCTTCAATAAAGGGTGTGACAGATGGGTCCCTTGAGTTCAGCAAAAGAACCTCGCTGTGCGTAACAATGGCTTTAATATTCTCAAGATTGATCACTATGGCCCTCTCACGCCCCAAAATGCTTGATGGGTATGACAGGACTGGGTCCAGGCTCCGAAGGTCCCTGCCTGGCAAGCCTGTGCGGCTCATGATCTCAGACTTTCCGGCCTCTAACACCTGGGCCTGGCCTGTTGTGTTCAGCACCAACCAGGCTCGAACTGTTCCCTTCTTTTTAGGCCCGCTCGATGTGGCTCGGACCTGCGGTAGACTTTGGGTCAGAGCTAACTCAGACTTGTGAGGAATAGAACTACCCATGTTCAAAATCTTCCTCACCAGTATTTCTCTGCTCCTCCTCTAGCTAGCTAAGACTAGTAGTGGTAAGTGGTAAATGGGTTTATTGATTAGTTGGAGGAGAGTCAAGAGTGAGTCCTACTCCTAGGTTGCAACTGAACAAGATGGTACCGTGTCTGGTTCAGGTTGCTACCGTAGTTGCTTGGGGAAAATTTTAATATATTCATTATAAATGCATAATGCATACTCTTCAATGAGTTTTACTAATTAAATTTATTATATAACTTATTATTTATATATAAAAAAAATATGTATTTATAATACTCTCACGTAAGAAATAAGTTTTACTAATTAAATTTATTATATGACTTATTATTTATGTAAGAGAAAAAAAAAATGTATTTATAATACTTCAAGAATACTTAATAATTTTTCATTGCTTAAAAATATATGCTCCTAATTTAATATGATTGAAAATTTGAAATGTCAACTTCGGTAAAGGTTGATTGTACCTGAATTTTAATCTTTTAATTTTAGTTTAGAAGTAGACCTATAGCATTAAAAGCATTAAAGGTATTATTACATTCATCGTGGTTTCCTTATTTGCGTTGCGTGCGCATCGGTGATTTGTTGCTTCATTCTATCCAACGTGTACAGTTAACAAGACTAGCTAGATCTTAAACGCATCCGGTTGGAGTTTAGCCAAAAACTTTTCTGACAGATTAGGATATCTAAATTAAAATTAGAGAAGGGAAATAAGAAGCACTTATTCAGTGTTGGTGCATCTTTAAGACTAATTAATAAATGAGCTATGAAATTCTTATTGTTATTTTCATCTATGGCATATAGTAAGTAAATCAATTGTGATTTTCTCTCTGTATATAGGCATAATTTTTTTTTTTTTTTTTTATGTTTTTTTTTTTTTAATGAAGATAATGGGCATAATAGTTGTGTATAAAAGGATCAAACTTCCCATTTATTATCTATGAACCTATAAATAGATCCATTTGGCCAAGATCCTTCTAACTTAACTATCAGATTAAGATCTTCTCAAAAGTTTTTAAGGTACCCTATCAAATAGATTTCTTTAAATTTTATCCTTTCATTTATAATAAAAGTCTAGATTTTATCATGTCATTAATCCACTAGCAAGTTCCCTAAAATTATGTTTTTAAAAAAACAACTCATAAATGATAATTGTAGGGTTAGGATTTATGGCCCAAACCCAAAAACAATAAATTTGTAGAGCGTGGGTGATAGAACTAGGTTAACTATGGAGCTAACAACGGTTGATCACAGCATACAAGTATAAACTAGCATAAAAGTACACGTAAAGACCAAATAAGTTCAAGTCCGAAGAGGCTTATGATAGATTGGATACAGGTTACAATTCTTTTTCATTTCTCCTCCTTCCTTCATTTAGGAACCCTTCTTCTTTATATATCTTCCTCCACTACCATCCCCATCGTCCACTTGTTCTTCATCCAGCTCTCCACTTGAGTGCATGTCATGTCATGTATCTCCCTTAGCTTTTGTAAATGACGGTAGCTCCAGTTGTACTGTTCAGAGGTCTTCTCCACATAAATGCGGCCAGAAAAGTTGCTGCAGTGCATTTAATACGGTGGTAGCAGCTTTTTCTTTTAGATATTTCTCCGTTTCTCTTATCTCCAGGTGTGTCTAGAGTTGATCTAAATTACTGAAGTCACTAGTAAACCCCTTCAAACCCCCCAGATCTTTACATGACCCCAAAGTCCTTTCATCCGAGGATGATCGTCTCTTCGAAACACCGATGCTCTCTTCGGACGGAGTTTATTCGCCCCCATGTATCCTCCTTTCACGCGAAATACCCCTCGACAATTTGAGCCTCCTCGGACATAAACTAATCTTCACCTTGGGCTTTAGGCCCACTACGTATGGCTGGGCTTTACCCTCCCCCCCCCCCCCCTGACCTTTCATTTAACCTTACTTATAATATATATATATATATATATATATATATAATTTTCATACACTATTACTTTTGAAAATATAATGAACATTGCTACCCCTCATTTAATGTCTTTGTTATACAAATCATCAGTTAGTAAATATACGATAATGGTAAGAAATGTTTCAAATAAGATCACTAAAAAAATATATATAAAATTAATTAGCCACTATTATTATGGAGTAGTGGTCTATAATTTTACGCATCCATAAAAATGGAATATATAGAGTTTTCTTAAAGGTATGTGTAAAGATTCACATTATATATATGTGTGTGTGTGTGTGCGTGTGCACGCGTGTAAAGGTAAAAAAAAGGAATATTTAAGGTTTATATTAACTTAAAAACTAATGAAAAACCAATGCTTAATAACTAAAATTATAGTATTAATAAAATATTTAATGAGATCATCCTAAAAAATTATCACACACAACGTGCGGGTATGCGACTAGTTTTTATAAAACCATATGCAAATTGATAATCACAAGTTATCAACTGATTTTTTTTTTTTTTTTTTTAATTTATAAATCAAAAGTTGGGGGATTTGAACTTGAAATTTTTTGTTGAAAACACTAGGAGATGTCAATTGAGCTACTAGGCTCTAAGTGTCATCAACTGAAAGTTAATTTTCAGATACAAGACCAAATAAACAAGTTTATAACTAACCAACGAATTATATCAATTATTTTGAGATGTTAAATTAGAGTAAAACTAGTGGATATCCCGTGCAATGCGCAGTGCATTTTAATAAATTTAGTAAAAAATTATTTATTGTAGGGTTGGGATTTGTGGCCCAAGCCCAAAAATAATAAATTTATAGAGCGTGGGTGATAGAGCTAGGTTAACTATGGAGCTAACAACGGTTGATCATAGCATACAAGTACAAACTAGCATAAAAATACACGTAAAGACTAAGTAAGTTCAAGTCCGAAGAAGCGTATGATAGATTGAATACAGGTTACAATTCTTTTTTTTGTTCTCCTCCCTCTTTCATTAGGATCCCTTCTTTTTTATATACCTTCCTCCACTACTATCCCTATCGTCAACTTGTTCTTCATCTAGTTCCCTACTTGAGTCCATGTCATGTCATGTATCTCCCTTAACTTTTGTGAATGACGGTAGCTCCAGTTGTACTGTTCAGATGCCTTTTCCACATAAATGCGGCTAGAAAAGTTGCTGCAGTGCATTTAATATGGTGGTGGCAGCTTTTCTTTTTAGATATTTCTCCGTTCCTCTTATCTCCAGGCGTGTCTAAAGTTTATCCAAATCCCTGAAGTCACTAGTACATTCATTTGAACCCCCCAGATATTTAAATGACCCCAAAATCCTTTCATTCGAGGATGATCGTCTCTTCAGAACACTGATTCTCTCTTCAGACAAAGTTTCATCGCCCCCATGTATCCTTATTTCACGCGAAATACCCATTGACAATTTTATCCTCCTCGGACATACACTAATCTTCATCTTGGGCTTTAGGCCCACTAGGTATGGCTGGGCTTTACCCCCCCCCCCCACAATAGCCCCTCAAAATTTTAATTTTTCCTTCGCCTCCGAAGAGAAAAATTGAGATTTTGATTTGCTACACAATAAAAATCAGAAATGCACAAATATCTTGATTCGCATGTGTGGTTGCATGGGTTTGCGCGTTTCATAATTGTTGCTGTCGTGATCCAACAGTGGACTATTGATCCAACGGACGTGATCCTTCCTTGGAATTTAGGCGAGATAACTCCCTTTCCCTCGTTTGTCTCCATATAAAGCCCTAGAGGAGGTTTTTTCTTCCTTACTTTACATACTTTCAGACTTTCCAGCGAACAGAAGCATTCAAATCGACCAGACTCTACAATCATCAAATCCAATATTTTCAAGCATCCCCACAAGCTCAGATATCATTTTCCGATCCAGTATGTGTAAGTCCTCATATTCTTGTCTTTATTCCTCTCTTCGGACACTCTTTTTGTCCTTCGAGTAGTCACTCCCTAGTCACCGCGTTTAGAGTTCCTCCTATCTCGTTTGTTTAGGATGGGTAAGTATCAATATCTGGTGAATAGTCCTGCTCAGATGGAGAAGTTTAGAGCCACATACCGCATTCCTGAAGACGTGGGTTTGAGATATAGCCCCCCAGAAAAAGTTCTAACAGATCGGAAAGAGGGTGAAGTGATAATCCCCATCATCGCCTTCCTGGAAGGAGGAATGACGATTCCCATAGGCCCTATCACCACTAACTACCTTCGAAACCATAGGCTTAGCCCCGAGCAGTGTGCGCCTAACGTTTTTAGGATATTAGGGGCCATTGATGATCTGAACCGCCATCTGGGCTTGGGACTCACCTGGCTAGACGTGGTGCATATGTACGAGTGCCATAGTCAAAAAGCAGCGGGATATTATTTAAAATCCCGATCCGATGCTGTTAGGCTCGTCTCCTGCCTTCCCAAGTCTAACAAGGGAATGAAAGATGATTATTTGATTGTCTCGGGTGCGTGGCACGACGGTTTTCACTGCCTAACCACGCCAGGAGAACCAGGTGGGGGCATCTTAGATTTAAGCTTGCTAACATTAGATTTAGGATTGACTTTCATTGCAACTTAGTCTTCTCGGTCTTATTGTTGCCAACTTTCTGATCAAGTTTTCCTGTGGTGTTGACAGATAAAAGAAATGTTACTCCTCGGCTGAGCCTTACCAATGTTGCCGCGCTCAACTATTTGTTGCGATCGGCGATTTTCGTAAGTAAAGACGGGCAACTCCAATCGGTCCCTCTTATTCTCGGTTACAACTCCAAACCATCCGACTTACAGCCGATCGAGAACGCGATAAGGTAAGGAGACCATCGCCTCCACCGAATCGACGTCGATCAGAAGGACTTTTTGGCCCCATTGGATCTCCCTCCAGTGCCACAACCAAACCCTCAGGGCGTACCACTGCTCGTCCAGCCGGTTCAGCAAATCCCCCTTAAGCCGGTGATTATAGGCGAAAGGGTTGGCTCTTCGACCTCCTCACTAGAGGAGCAGATAGATAAATTTAAGTTCGAGGGAGAAGCTTCATGAGGGGTTCAGGTGATACCATCCTTTGAGTCCGAGGAGGATATTGATAGGCAGTCCAATGTCCATCCTCCTATCCTGATAACTGCTCTTCTAGAAGACTCTTCAGAAGAAGATATGTCAGACTTGAAGGCCCTGATGAGAAATAGGGGCAAGAAGGCCGAGCCAAAGGGCACTAAGACTTCCCAACCCGTGGTTAATCTGCCTCCATCTCCACCTCAGGTTCCTGACCTCGGCTTAAAGTCCGTACCAGATTTGAAGAAGAAAAGGCCTCTTGAACCTGAAGAGAGGGAGGTGGTTGTGCCACCAAAGACAACAAAGCAACAGAAGGTGGTGAGGGACCACCGGAGCAAAATGGCCTCATCCACAGAGAGCCAGGAGGAACCCCTTGTTACTGATATGGGCTGAGGGCAACGCACATGGTCTCCCAAGTTAGAGCTGGATGGCGTTCCTATTTCTTGGAAGACCTTCCTCAGAAACTATAATGGGGGAAGAGCAGGGCTGGTAGCTGAAGCCTTGGAGCAACCATTGCTCCTCCCCTAAGACATGGAGTCATACAAGCATTTCAGCCAGTATGAACTCTTCATGTCCCTGAAGAGGGACCTAGCCATGGTAAGTGAGTTTATCCAGCTCTTCGGTTAGCATGTTAATTTTTCGCTTGTTTTATGCTAACACTTTTACTTCACTATGCAGATTACCCAGCAAGTCTTCGTGGCCGAAGAGTGGAACAGAAAGGCCTATGTCGAAGCCCAAGCCGAGGCCTACTCTCGGTCCGAGGCAGAGAAAACTCTGGGCAACTTGAAAGATGAGTTTTCTCAAATCTCTGAGCAGCTCAAAGAGGTAACCCATGAGAGGAACAACCTCAATGCTGGCCTACAAAATACTGAGAGTCAGGCCGCAGCCCAATGCAAGTTGCTGAACGAGGCTCAGACCAATTTGGCAGCTGAGAAAGCACTTGTGAAGGATCTTCGCGCCGACCTCCAAAAGGCTAAAGAGGCTGCCAAGCTAGCTCAGAGGAATGCTCAGCTGGCCAAGGAGGCGACCGAGGCCGAAAAGAAAGCCGCATACTAACTGAGAGTGGAGGTGACCGAAAAAGGTCTTACTGAGCAGTTTGCCTTAGTCAGCTGGGACTACTGTAACATAACATAGGGCAAGGCACTAGATGCTGCTGGGGTGTCTGCTGACTTGGAACTAAGGTTGCCTAGGAGCATTTACTACTACCCAGACATCCAAGAGCTCCCAGAGTCTGATCCCCCTCCTCCAACACAACTTCCAGAGGCTTCGGAGCAATCCTTGGTCAGTTAAGCTCCTCCAACCACCTTTGAGCCTTCCAAGGATTCTAGTTAGCCAGGTGATCATAGCACCCCAGCTGAACCACCCAAGGATAAGGGTGAGAGCTTGGAAAAAGAGAAAACTTCCTCGGAGCCCAAGGACCAGGCCCCAGAAGTTGCTGCTACTCGGACAAGCCAGGTTGCCGACCCTGTGGTCCCTTAAGCAGAAACTTAGATACTTAGATTTTTTTTTTTTACTATTTTCTTCTTGTTTTCTTTCTATGTAAAGGATTGTGAACTATGCTCTTTTGATCAATGAAATAGTTTCCCTTTTACTTTTGGTGTATTTGTTGTATACCATATGACTTACTTTTGCTACAAGTAACTGCACTTTATAATTATGGTAATGTATGTAAACATAATCACCAGATCTTGCTAATAATGCACATAACTAAGATTGGCATTGAAAAGAGCAGTTTGTGTAAGAACTATTACTAAATACTGAATATGACAAGTATTATAAAAGCTTCAAAGGTCTTTTCGAACATGCCCAAAGAAGGCTAACATAAGTTAGAGCTAATTTAAGTATATTCGAGGATGTCAGACAAGACTCATTCCAGAATTAAACCTCACTAATAATAACAACACAATAGTGTTGACTAACTTATACTATCTGATCCAAGGATTGCAAGCATGTGAAGGAGTGTTAGCTATCCCAAATCATCTGGTCCAAGGACTACAGACATGATTGGATTTAAGTTTAAACACTTGGAGAACTAATAAGGAGTGTTAACTAACCCAAATCATCTGGTCCGAGGACTACAGGCATGATTGGATTTAAGTTTAAACACTTAGAGAATAGATAAGGAGTGTTAACTAACCCAAATCATCTGGTCCGAGGACTACAGGCATGATTGGATTTAAGTTTAAACACTTAGAGAACAGATAAAGAGTACAAATTGTCATAGTGATTAAAGAGAAGATTCGATTAATAATAGTACATTTTGAAGTTATTTACATTCCAAGGGTGCGATATTACATGATTATCTAAGTCCTCAAGGAAGTATGCCCTAATGCCAGCCCCTAAAGTGATACGATATGGCCCTTTCCAATTGTAGGGTTAGGATTTGTGGCCCAAGCCCAAAAACAATAAATTTATAGAGCGTGGGTGATAGAGCTAGGTTAACTATAGAGCTAACAATGGTTGATCACAGCATACAAGTACAAACCAGCATAAAAATACACGTAAAAACTAAGTAAGTTCAAGTCCGAAGAGGCATATAATAGATTGAATACAGGTTACAATTATTATTTTTGTTCTCCTCCCTCTTTCATTAGGATCCCTTCTTCTTTATATACCTTCCTCCACTACTATCCCCATCGTCCACTTATTCTTCATCCAGCTCCCTACTTGAGTGCATGTCATGTCATGTATCTCCCTTAACTTTTGTGAATGACGGTAGCTCCAGTTGTACTGTTCAGAAGTCCTCTCCACATAAATGCGGCCAGAAAAGTTGCTGCAGTGCATTTAATACGGTAGTGGCAGCTTTTCCTTTTAGATATTTCTCCATTCCTCTTATCTCCAGGCATGTCTAAAGTTTATCCAAATTGCTGAAGTCACTAGTACATTCATTTAAACCCCCCAGATATTTATATGACCCCAAAATCCTTTCATCCGAGGATGATCGTCTCTTTGGAACACTGATGCTCTCTTCGAACAGAGTTTCATCGCCCCTATGTATCCTTCTTTCACGCGAAATACCCCTTGACAATTTTATCCTCCTCGGACATACACTAATCTTCATCTTGGGCTTTAGGCCCACTAGGTATGGCTGGGCTTTACCCTCCCACATTTATGATCTATTAATTTCATGAATAGTATTATTGTTTGTCATAATTATTCTATGAAGTTTTCTAGTAAAACAAAATTCAAACTAAATAAATTGGGAAAAAATTCCTCTAATTCATGCAACCAACAAATGTCACCATATTACATTCACATTGTCACCTACAAACTTGGTGGTTCTTACTTAGATGTCTTTATTGTATGATTTATGCTTTATATATAGATTTTATAGTGTTAATTTCTACATTTCTTATGCCACTAAAGCCTCTATCTACATTATATCAACACTTATAATTTTTATGTCAATGAAAGTAGTTTTTCTTTAGTTTCAAAATTGAAATGAGATAAAATTAAGGCCCATTAATATTTTAATTGAAGAAAAGTTTGATTTTCTAAGACCTTAATTATAATAGGGTGAAAATTGAAAGAGTAATATCTTCATCAATTAGCTATAAAAATTGCTAGAATTTCATGATACAACAATAGAAACAATAACGCCATAATGACGCAATAATATCATGATTTAACCTCCAAATTTTAATTAAGCTAAAAGCATCCAAAACACCAAATATACTACAAATCCTTACCAAGTATATGCATCATACGGAAAACCCAAAATCTAAATTAGCACATAATATGAAAAAACCATCCTAACCACATTACAATGCTACATCAATAAAAATGAATGCATAAAATCTAAACAAAAAATTAAAGATGAACATAATATTTTGGAAGTTAACATACCTCTCAAAAATGGAACTAAAGATATCGTGAGAGAAATTATGGAAATTTGAATTTTAAGTCCAAAGGAAAAGAGGATTTATATTAGACAAATATGGAGACAAATAATTATATTACTCAATATTCATTGAATCTAACTCTTGCAATTCTACATTGAAGTTAGTCTTATGCATAAAATTGAAAAGTTTTCTTAACTGCTTATATATATATATATATATATATATATATTGATTATTGCATATGAGGTTGTTTATTTATGGTCATGCATGATTGGATTTAAGTTTAAACACTTAAAGAACTGATAAGGAGTGTTAACTAACCCAAATCATCTGGTCCGAGGACTACAGGCATGATTGGATTTAAATTTAAGCACTTAGAGAACCGATAAGGAGTACAAATCGTCATAGTGATTAAAGAGAAGATTCGATTAATAATAGTACCTTTTAAGATTATTTACATTCCAAGGGCGCGGTATTACATGACTATCTAAGTCCTCTAGGAAATATGCCCTAATGCTAGCCCCTGAAGTAATACGATATGGCCCTTTCCAATTGGGTCCTAGCTTCCTCCAGGCTGGGTTTTTCACAGTGCGCACAACTTTCCTGAGTACCAAATCACCAGGTTCTAGAGGCCTTAGCTTTACATTGGCATCATAGTCTTGCCGAAGCTTTTGTTGGTAATGTGCCAATCGAACCATTGCATTTTCTCTCCTTTCCTCAATCAAATCCAAACTCCTTTCTAGAAGTTCATCATTACTGGTCGGACTGAACGAACTGGTTTTCAGAGTTGGGAACCCAGTTTTCAGAGGGATGACAGCTTCAGCCCCATAAGTCATCGAGAAAGGGGTTTCTCCAGTAGATCTGCAAGGTCTAGTTCTGTAAGCCCAAAGTACGTGTGGCAACTCTTCCACCTACTTGCCCTTCGCATCGTCTAATCTCTTCTTTAATCCGTTGACTATGACTTTGTTAATTGCTTCTGCTTATCCGTTTCCCTAGGGATAGGCAAGGGTAGAGTATTTGTTCGTGATTCCCAATTCACTACAATAATTTCGAAATGCTTTATTGTCGAATTGTAGGCCGTTGTTCGAGATGAGAATATGAGGAACTTTGAAACGAGTAACAATATTCTTCCATACAAATCTCTGCACATCTACATCTCGGATGTTGGCCAGAGGTTCAACCTCAACCCATTTGGTGAAATAGTCTGTGCCGACCAGAAGGTACTTTCTATTCCCTGCAGCCTTTAGGAATGGACCCACTATATCTAAGCCCCATTGAGCAAACGGCCATGGACTAGATAGTGGGTTGAGGACTCCACTTGGTTGGTGTATGTTCGGCGTAAATCGTTGACACTGATCGCACTTCTTAACATACTCATGGGCCTCTTTTTGCATATTCGGCCACCAATAACCCTGAGTAATGGCTCGATGAGCTAAAGATCTACCTCCGGTGCGACTCTCGCAAATTCCTTCATGCAACTCCTCTAATAGCAACTCAGCCGCTTCAGGATGAATACATAACAGGTACGGTCTTGAATAGGATAGTTTGTATAATTTCTGGTCTTCGGACAGCCAGAATCTAGTCGCCTTGCTCCGAATTTTATCGGCTTCCCCCTTTTCTTCAGGCAGAGTGTCTTCTTTCAAGAACTTGATTATAGGGTCCATCCAGCAAAGCCCAGTTCTGATTTGATGAACTTGGACTGCATCTCTTCCTGCCTCGGTAGGCCCATGCAAATCCTCGACGAGGATAACTCTCGGCAAATTTTGCACCGAAGAGGTAGCGAGAGTGGCCAAAGAATCAGCATGTGCGTTCCCACTTCTGGGAATATGTAGCAAGCTGAAAAATTTGAATTCTGACTGTAGACGTTTAACTAGGCTCAAGTATCTCTGCATCCTTTCATCCTTCGCTTCAAATTCCCCCTGTACTTGACCTACAACTAACCTTGAGTTCGAGAACAACTCCACTATCTTTCCTCCCATTCTTTGCACCATAGACATTCCCATCAATAGGGCTTCGTACTCCGCCTCATTATTTGTTACCAAGAAATCCAGCCTTAATGATTTTTCAATGATGATTCTCTCTGGAGATATCAACACTAGCCCTACTCCAGAACCTTTTTGGTTCGCTGCGCTGTCCACATACACTTCTCAGTGGGCAAGACCTTGTTGAGAAATCATGCCAACCGATTTTTCATCCATGTCCTTCTCTACTGTTATTTCTTCTAAACTAGGTTCCGTGAACTCGGCCACCAAATCCGCAAGGATCTGCCCCTTGATTAAAGTGCGAGGCATGTACTTGATATCGAAAACCCCCAAGATAGTGCCCCACTTGGCTATTCTCCCTGTATAGTCGGCACTTCGAAGTACGGATTTAAGCGGGAGTTGTGTGAGCACGACGACCGTATGTGCTTGGAAGTAATGAGGCAATTTTCGTGTTCCGAGTACTATTGCCAAAATAGCTTTCTCCAGTGGCAAGTACTTGATCTCGGCCTCATGTAGAGATTTACTCACATAGTAAACTGGTCTTTGTATACCTTGATCCACTCGTATCAGTACTAGACTTACAGCATAGGGAACCACCGCAATATAAGCAAACAAGACCTCATCTGGTTCAGGGCTAGACATAATCAGTGGCCGAGCCAAGTAGTCTTTAAGTTGTTGAAAAGCTGAGGCACATTCTTCAGTCCATTCAAATCCTTTCCACTTGTTGATCAGTGAGAAGAAAGGTTTACACCTATCTGCGGACCTAGAGATGAATCGGTTCAGGGCAGCTATCATCCCTGTTAACTTCTGAACCTCTTTCGGATTCCGAGGAGGTTGTAGATTTTGAATAGCCTTTATCTAATCGGGGTTAACCTCAATTCCCCTGTGTGTCACCATGTAACCCAAAAATTTGCCTGACCCTACACCAAATGAGCATGTGGAAGCGTTCATGCTTTTGAAATCTTCTTAGGATTTCAAAAGTGTTGTCAAGGTCCTTGACATGCTTAGAAATGACTTTACTTTTTACCACCATGTCATCTATATAGACCTCAATGCTTTTGCCTAACTGTGATTCAAACATCCTTGTCATCATTCGCTGATAAGTAGAACTTGCATTTTTCAAACCGAATGGCATCACTTTATAGTGGTAATTACCAGTAGGGGTAACAAAAGCGGTCTTCTCCTGGTCATCTGGGGCTAACGGTATTTGATGGTAACTTTGGAAAATATCCAAGAAACTCATCCGAGGATGGCCGACAGTAGCATCTACTAGCTGATCAATTTTCTGCATGGAAAAGGGATCCTTAGGACAAGCCTTATTTAAGTCTGTGAAGTCTACACAAACTCGCCATTTTCCGCTCTTCTTCTTCACCATCACAGTATTTGCCAACCACTCTGGATAAAAAACTTCTTTAATAGCTCCAGCCTGTTTGAGTTTCGTTACTTCTTCTTTGACTACATCTGCATGTTCTTTAGATGGCCGCCGAGGAGGCTGCTTCTTGGGGACAATCAGTGGGTTAACCCTCAAATGGTGGCAAATGAACTCTAAATCTACTCCTAGGGCTTCATAAGCACTCCAAGCGAATACGTCAATATTTCTTTTAAGGAAATCAATTAGCTCTTCCTTTTCTGATTGAGGCATCTGCGATCCGACTTGAAAGTACCTTTCAGGATTGTCCCCAATTAAAACTTTTACTAAATCCTTGCATCTAACGCCTTCATCAAGATCTTCGACGGGTGACACCCAACTTTTTAACTGCTATAAGTCTCCCTCAGCCCTGACCGAGGACTCAGTTTTAGGCTTGTGTGGGATGGCAGCCACCAAGCATTGTCTGGCCGAGGATTGATCTCCACGGATTTTACAAACCTGCCATTCAGATGGATATTTAATTTTTTGATGTAGAGTAGAGGAAACAGCCCCTAGCGTATGTAGCCAAGATCTGGCTATAATTGCCGTATAGGGGGAATAAACATCTACGACAATGAAATCTACTTCCACTACTTCTAAGCCAGTTTGTACAGGCAGCCGCATCTGGCCTTTCGAGGTGACAATTATTCCCTCGAAGCAAACCAAGGGAGAACAGTATGGTGTTAAGTCATCAAGTTTGAGGTTCAGCCCCTTATAGAGGTCAGGGTACATTATCTCCACCGCGCTACCCTGGTCCACCATTACCCTCTTCACATCATATCCTCCGATTCTGAGGGTGACTACCAAAGCGTCGTCATGAGGTTGAATGGTTCCAACTTTATCTTCGTCCGAAAAGCCTAAAACTGGCTGGACAACCGGTCTAGCACTCCTCGGATCTCAACCAATGTCCCCTGCCGGTAACCGAGCTATTGACATAACCTTGGACGACCAGGACCCTGTTCTTCCTAGTGCTGCGAAAATGACGTTAATAGTTCCTAATGGAGGTTTCGCAGAATCACTCATCCCGGACTCAGAATTCATTTAACCTCCTCAGCCACTAGAGTGATGCAAAGGATGTCTCAACCTGCCTTCATGGACCAGTTGGTCCAAATGGTCCCACAAACTTCTGCAGTCTTCAGTGGTATGCCCATGGTCTTGGTGGTATTGACAATAGAGATTGTAATTGCGCCTCTCAGGATTCCCTACCATCTTACTCGGCCACCTAAAGAATGGTTCATTCTTGATTTTTTTCCAAAACCTAGTGGACTGGCTCCTTGAACACTATATTGATTGCTTGAGCATTTGTTGATCCTGACTGCCCTGCGAAATCTCTCCGTGGCTTGTTGTTGTTATAACGGTCCGACTTGAAATCCTTCCTCTCCTGGGGGATAACCTTGTCCTTACCTTTCCCTTGTTGCTGATCTTCTTCAACCCTTTTATATTTTTCAATACGGTCCATGAGCTGACGCATGTTAGTAACGGGTTTACCAGACAAGGACGTCCTTAAACCGTGGTCAGTAGGGAGGCTAAGCTTTAACGTATCTAGGGCCATTGCATCAAAGTTGCCCTCCATATCATTAAACATCTCCCAATACCTATCTGAGTACGCTTTCAGGGTCTCACCCTCACGCATGCTCAAGGATAGCAGAGAAGACAAGGGTCTGGCCACTCTTCGGCATGTGATAAAACATGAACCAAATGCTTGAGTGAGCTCTTGGTAGAAATTGATGGAATCTACTTTCAGGCTGTCAAACCACCTCATTGTAACCAGTCCAAGACTAGAGGGGAAGACCTTACACATCAAAGTTTCATCTCTGGAATAGATAGTCATCCTTTGATTAAAGTGGCTCACATGCTCCACAGGGTCCATTTTACCATTATAAATGGTAAAGGTTGGCTGGTTAAAACGCCGAGGAAGTCTTACTCTTTCGATCCTGTGCGTGAAGGGTGACCTAGAGATTTGATTCAAAGCCTTACTTATAACATCATTTCCTACCCCTCCACGTGATGGGCTCTGAAGTTGCTTTTTGCGACGGTGCTCCTCTTTGTATGAAAAGAATTCACTAATTGGTGTTCGAGACCTCTGCTTGTAAGTGACATCTTGCTCGTCGTCCCAATCCTCATCAGAATGCGAAGAAATACGTTTTCTTTTTGCATGGCGCAACTCCCTCCTTAACCTCTCAATTTCTATTTGCATGCTATTCTTCTCTGCATAAGACACGTGACTTCCTCCATGAGGTTGACTTCGCTCAGGGTGCGTAGTATGCACACTGTCTTCACGATCTTGTCTGTGCTCCAAATTGAGAAAAGGGTCTATGAGCTGGGACGCCCAGATTCTGTTGGTTGTTGCCGTGGTTCCGCCATTACTGACTACTGTTGCTTCCACTTATACTCAAGCTTTTCCCACAGACGGCGCCAATTGTAGGGTTAGGATTTGTGGCCCAAGTCCAAAAACAATGAATTTGTAGAGCGTGGGTGATAGAGCTAGGTTAACTATAGAGTTAACAACGATTGATCATAGCATGCAAGTATAAACTAGCATAAAAGTACACGTAAAGACCAAGTAAGATTAAATCCGAAGAAACTTATAATAGATTGGATATCGGTTACACTTCTCCTTTTTTCTTTTTCCTTTTTTTTCCCTCTTTTTCATTAGGAACCCTTCTTTATATATCCTTCTCCACTACCATCCCTATCGTCCACTTGTTCTCCATCTAGCTTCCTACTTGAGTCCCTGTCATGTCATGTATTTCTCTTAGCTTTTGTGAATGACGGTAACTGAAGTTGTACTGTTCAGAGGTCTTCTCCACATAAATGCGGCTAGGAAAGTTACTGCAGTGCATTTAATACGATGGTGGCAGCTTTTCCTTCTAGATATTTCTCCGTTCCTCTTATCTCTAGGCGTGTCTAAAACTTATCCAAATTGCTGAAGTCACTAGTAAATTCATTTGAACCCCCCAGATATTTACATGACCCCAAAACCTCTTCATCCGAGGATGATTGTCTCTTCGGAACAATGATGCTCTCTTTAGACATAGTTTCTTCATCCCCATGTATCCTTCTTTCACGCGAAATACCCCTCGACAATTTTAGCCTCCTTGGACATAGACTAGTCCTCAGCTTGGGCTTTAGGCCCACTACGTATGGCTGGGCTTTACCCACCCACAATTCTCATTTGAATTCATGATTAAAATAACTTTATCATCTATCGTTATCAATTTGTGTCCTTAGGAGTTTTGAAATACTTTATGAATTAAGGTGGTTCTAGACTTATTGAATATGTGTGTGTGTGTTAGAAAAAACTTAGCCGTACTAGATTAAAAATATATGAAATATAATTTTAAATGAAGAATTATATATTAAAAAATGAAATTCTATTTTAAATAGATTTTTAAAGTGAATTTTGCTTCCAATAATTAAATTTTATTAAAGTTTCTTAATAAAATTAGAAGTTCTTTATTAAAAAAAAAATCACATGAAATTCATGTATGACATTTTTTTATTCAAGGAGAGGGAAATAAAAAATAAAATAAAAAATCCATGAGCCATGCCTCCTTTACATATATATAGTTTTACCCTTTTTAGGGTCATATGTATATATATATAGAGAGAGAGAGAGAGAGAGAGAGAGAGAGAGAGAATTGTTGATATATACTTTATAGCATGGCTTTATGATTTATATTTTGATGGCAAATATTAGTTTTTATTTTTTATTGGTAAATAATGGAGGGGTTTAATGATCCCAAAATCATATCATTCTTTAACAAGTTATACATTTGTTTTTAGATGTTTCTTTATATTTTAGATTTTTTATAAAAGATTTACATGTTACACATAGTTGAATGATTTTGATAGGTAGATAAGAGGGAAATTGAGGTCAAAACATAGAGATAGGATACCACAAACAATCTTATTATCACATGGCTACTACTTGAAAACCCTTAGACAAATTAGGTTAACATAGCTTTTTTATGGGTAGATAATAGGAGAGTGGGGGAGGTGGGCTTGAATCATAGACATAAGACATCATAAAAGATATGATTATTGATGGACTATCACTTAAAATTAACCTGATTATAGCTAATTGTTAGAAAACTTCCCCAATTTTTTCTTTCTTTCAAGTAAGATTATATTTTTCTAAGAAAATGATTTTTTTCAAAGTATCGAATCAATCCTTTGTTTATTTCATTTTTTTTATTTATTTTAAACACATTTTGTGCAGGTCTTGATACTTGCAGGAACTGACACATCAGCAGTTATATTAGAATGGGTAATGTCCAATTTGATTAATCATCCTAATGTGTTGAAAAAGGCTAGGGTAGACTTGGACAATCAAATTGGACAAGAGAAATTAATAGGCAAACCAGATGTTTCTAAATTACACTATCTTCAATGTATCATCTCAGAGACCATTCGATTGTACCCTACTACCCCCTTGTCAGTACCTCATTTCTCTTCTAATGATTGTACCATCGGAGGATATGATATACCACGTGACACAATTTTATTGCTCAATGCATAGGCCATGCATAGAGATCCTGAATTGTAGGAAGATACTACTAGTTTTAAACTTGAAAGGTTTGAAATTGGTGAATGCGACCCATATAATTAAGTTAATGCCTTTTGGATTGGGGAGGATGGGCCTGTCCTAGGGCAGGCCTTGCCCAACGTACAGTAAGCTTGACATTGGGATCGCTGATTCAGTGCTTTGAGTGGGAAAGAGTTACTAATGAAAAATTTGACATGACCGAAGGAAATGGAATATGCCAAAAGTCGTACCATTGGAAGCCATGTGTAAAGCACGCCCTATCATGCATAAGATTCTTTCCACGTCTATGCACGATGTTTGAACTGTATCCTTGGGTTTTTAGAGAGTAGCTTAGCTATATTTGCAAAGTAAACTTTAGAGTTGTGGTACAAATTGTTTAGTAAACACTTTCATAATAACTAAATTTTATCTTCTTCCTTTTATTTTCTTTTTTGCTTGTACCATATATTTAAATTTTATCATGTTAGAAGTTTTCTTTAACTAATAAGAAAGAATATCAATAATAGAAATATTTCCTTTCCTACGTTTTGGATGTTCAATATAGGTTTAGGTATAGTATATGATACAAGCAAAACAAACTATTTAGCATTTTTGAATTCAACTTAGAAGAAATTTTTTGTATTTATTTATGAAAAAAATAGAAGTGTAGAGATTTGAAAAATCATACACAAAATATCTCATTTAATTAATTGTTTTTGGACAATAATTTTTTCTCCTGGCCGTTTTGTTTGTGAAATGTGTCCAGAGTTGACTAAGATCATGTAGCAAATTCATTGCTATATGTTCCAAATCCCCATTTCACCAATGGGCTTGTAACTGGATAAAATTTGGATAAAAACTTGATTATAACGAATGTCTACAACTTTATTCAATATCTTTTTATTAAATGAAAATTTTGACAAATTCACTATTAGATTACATTTTCTTCTTATATTTTTCATGCTTGCAAAATTTCCATAAGATCAAAGATCAATAGTTATATCAGCAATCAAATATTTAAATTTCAAGTTTTTGTAGTAAAAAATTATGCAATCCAACAGCTAGATTTTCAAAAAATATATAGTCATGTTAATGTTTTAGTGGGAGTTGTAACTATTAACTACAACCTAGTTTGTTAGCCATACTTTGTCCCCTTGTAGCCTAAGTAGCACCCTCCTAGGGGCGAAGCCACTTGGCTCGCCAAAATTTTTCAAATTTCCACTAGAATATGTAAAAAAAATTACATGGGGCCCCCCAAAAGTTAAGATCTACCCCTCGCCCCCCATATTCTCAACAATTTTTCTAGGGCTCTAGTCCAATACAACTTCAAATTAAGCAAAAAACTTAGCCCACATCCAGCCCCACCAGCCAGCCCCAATTTCCTAATCAAACAAAAGTATTCTTTTCTAAACCATAGACACTTCTAGCCCAGCCCAAATCCAAAATCTAAAATACCTAATTAAACACAAACAAAAGGCATCTTCGGACTTCAATCCTCACCGTCTGAAAAAAAAAAAAAAAAAAAGAGAGAACAATCTAATATACTTTCACGCCTCTGCCTTAGTTTTTTACCTTCTCAGTTCACGCCTCCAATAGTGTCACGCTCACGCCTCTGCCTCAGAAACAATCTCCCCGTCGGCTCACCGTGATGCCACTACCTCCACCAGACTGCTAAACTAGCTTTCATTGCCTCAACCTCAACTTAAGCCCTCACCTCAATTCCTCAAGGTATCTCATTCATTCATTCTCATCTCAGTTCTTTACTTGACTTCTCTCTCTTTTTCTTTACAACTGAACTAAATACTAATAGTAGAATAGAAATATCAAATATGTGTATGTGATTTCCCTTTGCCAGCAAAGCAATTTATACTTATTTGACTTTGTCTTTTGTCTTTTTGTGTTTATTGTTATTGTATTCTTTATTATTTGATCCATTGATTCTGAGACTAGCCTTTTGGCTTTTGTGTTGTTTGTCCCTTGAGTGAGGGCCGAATGGGGCTTGCATTGTATAGTTAGGTAGTAAAGCAAGTAAATTATAAATGAAAAAAAAAATAATAATCTATGAAAGGAAATTGGTGTGAGGGCCGTGAGTTTGTTTATTGGTTTTCAGTCATTACATTATACATGATAGTGGGGCGTTGTAAATTTATTTGGTTTATGTTGTTTGTTTATACTTTTGATTGATTTGTTTATTTAGTTTTTTTATCCTAAAAGGTCATTACTTAACTATAGGTGTATTTATATTATAATTCATGTAAGAATGAATTTTATATGATAATTTATTATCTCTCTCTCCCAAGTTAGTTTATCATTTGTTGAATTGCTTTTCTTTTTTTTTCTTTTTCTTTTTTTTTTCTTTTTTTTTTTTTGGGATTGAAATTAGGTGTCAAATAATGAGCAAACGACAAACAATTGATGCATTCTTTAAGAAAAAAGATATTAGTCGTTCAGAACTTAGGACTTCTGTAGAAACAAATGTTAATACTTCAATTCCTAATGACCGTCCCTCCAAATGTTCAAGAATTGAATCTAAAGGGATAGACCGTGATCCAAGATCACGTAAACAAATATATTAATTTCCTATCAACAAACAAGATGAAATTCGATGAGCTTATCTCATAACCAGTCCATATCAACCTAGAGACATAAAGTATCCATACAAAGGACCGAAAAATCATCACCGTTGTTTACAATCCGGCCCCCCCAAGTAATTATTCCTAGCTACGCCCCTGGTCACCCTCCTACACCTCCCTTTAAATTTTCAATTCCTATGTCACATGTTTAAACCAAGCTACCCTAATGCCTTCCTTCCATTATGAGAAAATAATAATAGGAAAAAGCTTACCTTCAAACTGGTTTGATACTATCTTCCTCCAACTCATTTTGTGGTAGTTGAAAAGACCATTCACATGTAATTTTAGTCACATGACTTCTTGAATGAGCCATTGACTTATTTAAATAATTTACATGAATTATTAAATAGACAAAGTTTAGCTATAAAATCTGTTGTAGCCTTAGGTTACAACCTTACTCAATATCTTTTTATTGGAGATAAATTTTGACAAATCTACCAGCAGATTACATCTTCTTCTTATATCCTTCATACTTGCAAAATTTCTAGAAAATTAAAAATTAATAACTATATCATCAATAAATTATTTAAATTGCAAGTTTTTGTAGTTTAAAATTATGCATAAATATAAACTTGTAGATCATATTGTAAATAATATTCAATTGACACAAAATTTGACATGTGTATTGAAAGCGTAAAGAACATGCAATTCAACAGTTAAATTTTCAAAATATGTAATAATGTTTATTTTATTGAGTAAATTTATAATCTTAGGCTATAACCAATTTTGTAGCTAAACTTTGTCCTTATTAAATCTCCATGTAATGGGTTGGAAGAGATAGCTCCAAACTAGTATAGTGCTAAACTTTGTCCTTAATAATAATAATAATAATATAATTTCAAAATACACAATTAAAAAAATAAAATTGAACAAATCATCTAATTAAGTATATACAAGTCAATTTAATTCTATCTATTTTTGAAGCTATGCTAAAAAATAGGGACGAAGTTGATTAATATCATAGCTCTTAATCTTTGATATTTTAGAAAAAATTTTAAGTATAGATTGAATATAAGAAGGAAATATAATTCAATGGTGAATTTGCAAAAATTCACATCCAATACAAATATATTAAGTGAAGTTGTAGAAAAAAGTTATCACAAAAATGTCTTGGTGTTATTTTAGACCTTTTTTTTTTTTTTTTGTAGGGCCATGTTTTAGTTGTTCAACTGGCTACCTTGCGAAACATACATAGGTTTGTTTTGGGAGTGAAGTCAAGAACTTGATATTAGCATATAAAGAGCACATATGGCTGTCGGTAGACCTCATTGGTTTAAAAGAGAAAACCTGGCGCGTTTGTAGCTTGTAACAAACTAGCTAGTTAGTCACATGACTCACATGCATGTCTAACTAAATTTTACAACAACTGTCCACATGCCAGAAAACTATTTAACGTTTTAACCACATGGTATAAAAAGAAGGTTCTTTTCGTAGTAGTTTATTGGGCCATATATATCATCATTATGATTTTATTTAGTAGTCAGTCAACCATCATGACCACGTTAACACTGCAATAGTTGACCACCTCATCATCATGCCCATGCCTTTTATAAAAATTATGCCTTTTAAAAATTTATGGTTAAAAAAGTAGGTTGTCTTAATTTATAAATTATAAATATAGTCACACCAAACGCACACATTAATGGCTGAATTTTATAATAGAATGGGGCTTAAATATTAAGTTGGCTTTTGTATTAATATAAAAAATAAAAAATAAAAAAATTGATTGGACCAGTTGTATCATGTAGGGTCTGTTTTTGTAGCCCAAGCCCAAGAGATATGAGTTGAAGGCCCAACGAACCCAGGACAATGAATTTGTAGAGAGTGGGCGAAAGAGCTAGGTTAGTTATGAAGTAAATAATGGTTGGTTAGGTTACTTGCAGTGATGATAACATGAAATAATGCTTGAACAACTCCATGAAAGAATGTCCGAAGAGATGTTTTTTTAAGGGAACAGTGATTACAACATTCAGAGTTACAGTAAAACTTTTCTCTCCTTTTTTCTCGTCCCTGTTATCAGGAACCCTTCTTCTTTATATAGCATCCTTTCCTATCATCTCCATCGTCCACTTGTTCTTCATCTGCGTATCTACTCAAGTGCATGTCACGTTATGTGTCTACTTTAGTTCTTTATGAGTGGCGATAGCCGAGGTTACACTGTTCAGGGGTCTTCTCCACATAAATGCGGCTAGAAAAGCTGTTGCAGTGCATTAAATACGGTGGTAGCAGTTTTTCCTTTAGATATTTTCTAGTTCTGATCATCTCCGGATCCACCCAGAGCTTATCATTATCATTGGGATTGCTAGGAAAATCAATTGGACCTTCTACACGTTTGATTGATCAAGGTTATTTGTGACCGAGGAGTAAGACATCTTCGGACCAGTAGTGGTCTCTTCGAACGGTACTTCCCTCTACTTCTGGGCTTCCTACCTTCGGATTGGCCGTCCCAACCAACTATTACTCCTCGAAAATATAATACTCCTCAACATGGTGCCCTAGGCCCATTGAGTAGCTTTGGGTTTTTACCCCCCACATATCATATATATTGTCAAACATCATAGTAATATGCTTTTGATTTGATCATTCAGAGAACGGAATATCTAAATATTACTAAGTGTGTATTTGAATGAATTTATTTTCATGTAATTTTTGTTTTATTCTCATTAAAAACAAAAAAAACAAAGAAAAAGTAATGCTTTTAAAAGTTATGCGTTTAATATCTGATTAATAAAATTTACAATAGCAAAACCTAAGAGAGAGTTTATTCTTAAAAATTCATAAAATGATTTATATTTTTCCATATCGCTCTATTGAGAGTTTAAACTTTTGTCACATGTACAGTTCAAAAGATAAAGTTGTTGAATTCCTTAAAATGCATTCGTCTCACCGTCTATTAAAAAACAAGTCTAAGATCGAGAGGGCCATAGAGTGAGTGAGAGTCAGCATGGCACAGAGAGAAACAGAGAATTTTGAGGCCACGACTGTATAAGTCAAGCCAAAATTCAGTGTTCCACCGCCATTAGATTGTTGAAACAGTGGCCACATAGAAAGACAAACTCCGTAAGTCACGCATTAGCTAAACACATGTTAGCCAGACTGGCCATCAACATCCAACCTCCCACCACAACATTGTTAAACGTTGACCGGGAATTCTGACATTTTACCCTTAATTTTTAAAATTTTTGGCAATATGCTCATGTTTGCAAACTATATAGGGGCGTGCCCCTATTTCGATACTCGATTACCTTAAAATCGAGTTTCAATTAAATACTCGATGCGTAGAAAATCGAGTTATGCACGATCAAACTTAAAAAAAAAAAATGCATGGAACTTGAGTTTCAGGAACTCGAGTGAACCCAAGTTCCATGCAAATTTTTTTTACAAGTGTGATCACCCCATATTCAGGGAGCCCTATAGTAGTCTTTTTAAGCCCTATAATGACGTTTTAAAGCCATATAGCGGCGTTTTCCAGCCAAAAAAAATTTATGTGTGATCACTCCTTACCAAGTTTAGGGAGCTCTATAATGGCATTTTTAAACCCTATAATGACGTTTTTAATCCCTATAGCAGAGTTTTCCTGCAAACAAAAAAAAAAAAAAAATTATAAGTGTGATCGCCCCATACCGGTTCAGGGAGCCTTATAGTGGCATTTTAAAGCCCTATAGTGACGTTTTAGAACTCGAGTTCCATGCATTTTTATTTTATTTTATTTTTTTTATCTAGCATAACTCGATTTTCTACAAATCAAGTATTTCATTGAAACTCAATTTTAAGGTAATCGAGTATCGAAATAGGGGCATATCCCTATATAGTTTCGAAATAGAGGCATATTGCTAAATTTCTTAAAAATTAATGGTAAAAGGCTAGAATTCCCAACGTTAACCACGTTAACCACCTCATTACTTACAAAAAAAAATTGAAAATTAAAAAATGATAATAATAATAATCCATTGGGCATTAAAGAGTAATGTTAGAGATACAAACTTTTTTACAAAAAATTTTACAAACTGCTAATGTAGTGAGTGATTATTGATAAATGATAAAGTGATGTTGGTGATGGATTTAGATGAAAACCAGCAAGAAATTGGCTACAACATTAGTTTGTAAAAATGTTGTAAAATAATTTGTGATTGTACTATTACTCAAACGTTAAATATAATTCACTTTTGACTAGATTGTTTTTTATTTAGGAACTAGTGAAAGTCCTATGCATTCCACAACTATAATCATGAATTTTCTATATATTGTTCTTTAGCCTTTAAGAACACATATATTAATACTACACATGAAACACAATCCAAATTTCCAAGCTTTAAAAAAAAATGAAAAAAGAAGTTAAAGTAAAGATAGACTTACATAGGAATTTGGACTGATGAATCTAATTTAGCTAAATATTATCTATGGGGTTAGGATTTGTGGCCCAAGCCCAAAATAATAAATTTGTAGAACGTGGGTGATAGAGCTAGGTTAATTATGAAATTAACAACGGTTGATTACAACCTCCAAGTGTAAACCAGCATAAAGATATACGTGAAGACGAAATGAATTGAAGTCCGAAGAGGCTTATGATAAATTGAATAGTGATTACAGTTCTTAGAGCTACAATAAAGCCCTTCTTTTTCCTCTCTCATCGTTTTCTCCCTTTTTTTCTGGATCCATTCTTCTTTATATAGCATCCTTCCCCATCATCCACATCGTCCACTTGTTCTTCATCTGTATACCTACTTGAGTATATGTCATGTCATGTATCTTCTTTAGCTTTTTATGAGTGGCGGTAGCTGAGGTTACACTGTTTAGGGGTTTTCTTTACATAAATGTGGCCAGAAAAGTTGCTACAGTGTATTTAATATGGTGGTAGCAGCTTTTCCTTTAAATATTTCTTCGCTCTTATCATCTTCGAACATACTTAGAGCTTATCTTTATCATTGGGGTTGCTAGGAAAATCATTCAGACCTTCCACATGTTTGATTGATCAAGACTATTCGTATCCAAGGAGTAAGACCTCTTCGAACCAATGGTGACCTCTTCGGATTGTACTCCTCCTTCGTTTCCAAGTATCTTTCTTTCAGATGGACTCCATCTCAACCGATTCCTTCTTTTCGGACACACAATAATCTTCAAATAGGGCCCTAGGCCCACTACGTAAGGTTGGGCTTTTCCCCCCCCACATTATCTATGATCGAAAAAGATATGGGAGGAATTCTAAATTGAATTTAGTTAAACTTTCAAAGAAATATGGTAGGAATTTCGCATACTAAGAAATTAACTCAAAACACAACCAAAATTTTAAAATATAAAAATAAATAAACATTCATTAAGTCTTAACAATCAACAATTAAAAGTAACCTAGAATCAAATTGCACTACATAGCATGAAAGACATGTTTTGAACCAAATTCCTTGTAATGATAGTCAACTGAAAAAATTAAAACACTTACAAACTAAATACATAGAATAACCAAAAACCTAAAACACACAAAATAGTTCAAAAGTTAAGAATTCAAAAAATAAATTATAAAAAAAAAATAAAAAAACTTACCTAAAAGAAACCAAAAACTTAAATGGGTGTCCTTTATTTTGCTTCTTTATAGTAGATTTCTTCAATATGATATGATTTAGGTGTGGTTTTGATTAGGATATTTGTACGTGACTTTTGGAACTTGATTGCTTTGTTGTAAATCTAATATCAAGTATCACTCTTTTTGATTTTGTTAGACTTAAATAGTTAGGGCAATAGGGCTTAATATTATATTGAACAAATTCTTTTCTTTTTTTTTTTCATATATTTACAACATTTGATTTGTTTCCTGACTCATTTCTATATTAATTACATAAACGTGTAATTTGTGTGTGGTGTTGTGTTTGAAATACGTGTAAATATGTTAATTACATAAATGTGTAATTTGTTTGTGGTGCTGTATTTTGAAAGCTCAAAAATGTGTTGAAAACACAAGAACTGTTTAGACCATCAAATTAAAGTTACGGCTCGATAGATTTTACACTAACTTAATACTAAGTGCGGAATAGTGTAAATGCGAGCAAATAAACAAACAAGCTACTCTAATCCATAATCATATCAACACAACAGTAAAATGGAATGTAAAAGAGTAGGGAAGAAAGATGCAAATACAAGATAACACACCGATGTGTTATCGAAAAGGAAACCGAAGAACTTGGCGAAAAACCTCTCCGCTACCCTCCAAGTGGTAATCGATCCACTAGACAATCAGTTGGATACATGGGTTAGTAAGAGACCCTTCAAACCTAATCTACCCAATGTACCTAAGCCTTCCAAGCTCCTACTCCAACAAAACTTCTCGGAACCATGTCTTGTCTAGCTCTCCGAATCCCGCAATAAGCTTCATGTTGCATTTGCCATCCTTAGCTTCTTCCAATACTTTCCAGTAGCACCAACATCTCACTTAAGACTTTGGAAGGGTGTGGTAAGTGTTTGCACTATCAACCTCTCAATGGTATGAAAATGGAGAGGTAGAAGTTGAGAAAATTTCATAAGCAAATGTATAAAGGATTGTGGATATACCAATCTCTAAGCCTTAAGGTATTTGGCTTGGGTTTTTTCTCAGAAGCACTCCTCAACATTTGTGGATGGGTACAAAAAGTGTGTATCAAACAGTACAATTTGGCATAACAGAATGTCTCACAAGTGTCTCGTGGGAAGGCCTTACCCACGAGATACTCACGAAACACAGCTGTCGCCATATGTCCTAACTCTTTGCATTCCAGTCATGTGCAGGGCACATGGCTCACTTTGCGGGATGCTTAGTCGCGAGATACCCGCAAAAGCTCCTTAGTCTTCAGTTGCTTGAGTCTTCACACTCTCTCTCTATATCATACAACCCTTATAATCAAATCCCACAATAAATACAGGGTACAAAAGATTGAATAAAATTACAATCAAATTTAGCATGAAATAAAAGCCAACAAAACACATAGTTGTAAATCACAACTTTACATATTTGAAATCCGTGTAAATAAGATGAGCAAATGGTAGTTTATGTTGCAAATGATGGTCCCTCTTCTAATTGATTATGTTAGGCATATCGATATCTTAAGAATTTCTTAATTAATTTAAAGGCTTTGTGTTTGCGTTTTTTTATGTTTTTTTTTTTTTTTTTTTTATAAAACTTTCCTAATGAACTAGCTAGGCCTTATAAGCTCTATTTCAATTGATTTTGGGGAGGAGATGATAAGGGCTTCTAGCCTTTTACCCCTATTTTTAAAAATATTTGGCAATATGCATCTGTTTTAAAACTATATAGGTTCATGCCCTTATTTCAAAACTCGATTTTATTAAAATTGAGTTTCAATCAAAAAACTCGATTGGTATAAAATCGAGTATGGGACAATCAAACTTTAAAAAAAAAAAACAAAAACAAAAATTGCATGGAACTCTAGCTCCATGAACTCAAGTTTCGTGCATTTTTTTTTTTTTTTTTTTTTTTAAGCTTGATCACCCTAATATAGTTGCATTCAGATAGACCTATAGTGGCATTTTAAAGGGAACTCGAGCTCCAGACTCGAGTTCCATGCAATTTTTTTTTTTTTTTTTTTTTTAAAGTTTGATCACCCCAAACCTATAGCTGCATTCAGATGGACCTATAGTGGCGTTTTAAAGGAAACTCGAGCTCCTGCAAAAAAAAAAAAAATTTAAAGCTTGATCACCCCAAACCTATAGCTGTGTTTAAATCTTGCTATAATGGCATTTTAAAGGGAACTTGAGCTTCATGATCTCGAGTTCGATGCAACATTTTTTTTTTTTTTTTTTTTTTAAGATTGATCAGCCATAACTCGATTTTAAACCAATCGATTTTTTCATTGAAACTCAATTTTGAGAAAATCGAGTTTCAAAATAAGGGCATAGACCTAAATAGTTTGGAAACAGGGGTATATTGCCAAATATTTTAAAAAATAGGGGTAAAAGGCTAGAATCCCCTAAATCTTTCATAGTTCTAAGAATGGCTTTGATTTGTACAAACAATAATTTTACCATATCAAATTATGCCTTTTCCCGCATTTTCCCATCAACCAAATTGAACGTTTATAAAACAAACTATATATATGTGTGTGTGTGTGTGTGTGTGTGTGTGTGTGTGGACCAAATTAATTAGCAAATGAAACATACCCCCCTTATCCTCTCAGGGAGATTCTAGCCTTTTACCCCAATTTTTAAAAATATTTGGCAATATGTCTCTGTTTCCAAACTATTTAAGTCTATGCCCTTATTTTGAAACTCGATTTCCTCAAAATCAAGTTTCAATGAAGCTCGAGTTCACGAAGCACGAGTTCCCTTTAAAACACCGCTATAGGTGTTCTTGAATGCAGCTGTAGGTTTTGGGGCTGATCAAACTTAAAAATAAAATAAAATAAAATTGCATGGAACTTGAGTTCCATTTAAAACGCCGCTATAGGTGTTCCTGAATGCAGCTATAGGTTTTGGGCTGATCAAACTTTATAAAAAAATAAAAAATTTCATAGAACTCAAGTTCCATTTAAAATGCCGCTATTGGTGTTCCTGAACGCAACTATAGGTTTGAGCTGATCAAACTTAAAATAAATAAATAAATAAAATAAAAATTGCATAGAACTCGAGTTCCATTTAAAACACCGTTATAGGTGTTCCTGAACGCAGCTATAGGTTTTGGTTGATCAAACTTTGAAAAAAAAAATTAAAAAAATTTGCATGGAACTCGAGCTCCAGGAACTCGAGTTCCATGCAATTTTTTTTTTTTTTTTTTTT
>NW_027069635.1:961200-974969 GCF_002906115.3 Quercus suber
TAAAAAATTTAAAAAATTTAAGAAAAAAAAAAAAAAAAAAAAAAACCTGCATGGAACTCGAGTTCACGAAGCTCAAGTTTCCTTTAAAATGCCGCTATAGGTGTTCCAGAACGCAGCTATAGGTTTTGGGTTGATCAAACTTAAAAATAAAAAATAAAATAAAATAAAATTGCATGGAACTCGAGATCCATTTAAAACGCCACTACAGATGTTCCTAAACGCAGCTATAGTTTTTGGGTTGATCAAACTTTATTTTTTTTTTTTAAATGCATGGAACTCGAGTTCCATTTAAAATGCTGCTATAGCTGTTCCTGAACATAACTATAGGTTTGAGTTGATCAAACTTTAAAAAAAAAAAAAAAAAACAAAAAAAACAAAACAAAACAATACAAAACAAAAACAAAAACAAAAAAAAAATTGCATGGAACTCGAGTTCCATTTAAAACACCGCTATAGGTGTTCTTGAACGCAACTATAGGTGTTCCTGAACGCAACTATAGGTTTGGGCTGATCAAACTATTAAAAAAAAAATTTGCATGGAACTCGAGTTCATGGATACTTGATTTTCTACCAATCAAGTTTTTTGATTGAAACTCTATTTTAATAAAATCGAGTTTCGAAACAGGGGCACAAACCTAAATAGTTGGGAAACAGGGGTATATTGCCAAATATTTTAAAAAATAGGGGTAAAAGGCTAGAATCCCCTAAATCTTTCATAGTTCTAAGAATGGCTTTGATTTTTACAAACAATAATTTTACCATATCAAATTATGCCTTTTCCCGCATTTTCCCATCAATCAAATTGAACATTAATTAAACAAACTATGCATATATATATGGACCAAATTAATTAGAAAATGAAACATAGCCCCTTATCCTCTCCAGGGTATTCTAGCCTTTTACCCCTATTTTTTAAAATAGTTGGCAATATGCCTCTAGTTCCAAACTATTTATGTCTATGCCCCTATTTTGAAGCTCGATTTCCTCAAAATCGAGTTTCAATGAAGAACTCGATTGGTTTAAAATCGAGTTATGCCCGATCAAACTTAAAAATAAAAAATAAATAAATAATAAAAAAACTTGCATGGAACTCGAGTTCCCTTTAAAACTCCACTATAGGTGTTCCTGAACGCAGCTATAGGTTTTGGGCTGATCAAACTTAAAAATAAAAATAAAATAAGATGAAATAATAAAATAAAATAAAATTGCATGGAACTCAAGTTCCATTTAAAACGCCGCTACAGATGTTCCTGAATGTAGCTACAGGTTTTGGACTGATCAAACTTTATAATAAAAAATAAACAAATAAAAAAATTGCATGCAACTCGAGAAAATGCCACTATAGGTGTTCCTGAACGCAACTATACGTTTGAGCTGATCAAACTTAAAAATAAATTAAATAAAATAAAAATTGCATGGAACTCGAGTTCCATTTAAAATACCGCTATAGATGTTCCTGAACATAGCTATAGGTTTAGGGATAGAGTTTGATGTATAACAAAAAATCACATCTATGGTTCGTCCAGACGGGTCGTCCAAAGAGTTGCAGTTAGCCAAACATCAGGCCATCTTCAATTCGTCCAGATATCTCGTCCTTGGGATGTTGGGCAATTGATCACTCCATGGAATTAAATCGAGAGAATCGTCCATGCACAAGGTGCATGGACGACCACACGACACAACAAAGAGTCGTCCATGCGCAGAGCACATGGACGACTACACAAACACTTGGCAAACTTCGTAGCAGTTCATCAACCCGCGTTCATCGCCGCCAATCCCTCCAATGCATGTAACTTCCAACGACGGTTATGATTTTTTGTAGCCGTTGAGGAGGTTATGTCTGAATTCCAAGATTCTGGGGGAAGTTATTGAACTAGTAACCGCCCTAGAGTACCCTATATAAGGCCCGGTCTTCACCATGCAAAGGTATGAATTTTCTGAGATTTTACATTGAGTAAAGTTAGAACTTCATTAGAAGAGAAAAACTAACTTCATCATCGGAGGGTGTTTGGCCGGCTTACCCCAGTCACCCTTTGACTGCTTTCTCTCTTTGTAGGCCTCCGCTAGCGCTATAGTCCACCGAAGCCGAAGTGTTCAACTAACTGATTCCATACTTCATCAGTTGGCGCCGTCTGTGGGAAAAACAATTTCGTGAAAACGATTTGCGACTTGCTTTTCCTGGGACAAAAGTCGAATGGTTCGGACCAGATCGAGGGCTACTAGCCCAGGCCATCAAGGGAGTAGGGATGCTTCTAGCCATCCCCATCGAAATCACCAATCAGCGCTTGTCACGTAGTCACCTTCCATCCAACACATACAATCCATGGCGGCCGCGATGGCGGAATTAACCCGCCAAAACCAAGAGTTGACTAGGGAGATAGAAAGGCAGCGACGAGAAGGGCAAGCTGAGAGACAATCCCAGAGTCGAGGAGATGGAGGAGAAAATGCTGAGCCAGAGATTCAATCAAGAGGCACCACTTCGCGAAGGGTGCCACATCTGGAGAAGGAAATGGATCAGATGAGGAAGGTTATGGATGAGATGAAGGAGAACATGAGAAGGGCAAATCCGTAGAGGATTTGGTCCACCGAACAGACTCCCCTTTTACTGCTTACATCAACGGGCATCCCTTGCCACCTAAGTTTAAAATGCCTTCCCTGGACTCATACGATGGAGCACGTGATCCCTTCGATCATATTGCTACTTTCAAGACAACAATGCATCTCCAAGGAGTTTCGGACGAGATCATGTGTAGAGCCTTCCCTACCACCCTTAAGGGACCAATACGTGTATGGTTCAGCAAAATACCCCCAAATTCTGTAAGTTCTTTCGAGGAGTTGAGCAAGTTATTCGTCAATAATTTCATTGGGGGACAAAGACACAAACATTCCTCGTCCAGTTTGCTGACCATAGAGCAAGGAGAAAATGAGAGCCTGCGTTCCTTCATCACGCGCTTCAATAGGGAAGCCTTGACAGTAAATGAGGTGGACGACAAGCTCCTATTGGCAGCCTTCCATAATGGGGTTAACTCTGATTTATTTATTCACAAGTTGTATGAAAAAGAGCCCCAATCCATGGCTGAACTTGTCCATTCAGCCCAAAACTTTATGAATGCAGAAGACGCTATCATAGCTAAGAAGAGGAAGAGAGTTGAGAGAATGGAAGCCAACCCCCCGTGTCATCCTGACCAAGGGCCTCGTCCAAAGAAAGGACGAACGGAAGACAAAAAGGATCGAGACAGGGATAACAGGAAGGCAGGCCCATCAGCACGGAATCAGAATTACACACCCTTGAATGCCCCACTCGATCAAGTGCTCATGCAGATCAAGGATGATCCTTCCTTAAAGTGGCCAGAAAAGATGAAGGGAGATCCTAACAAGCGCAATAAGAATAAATATTGTCGCTTCCATAGGGATCATGGTCATGACACGGATGAGTGTTATGACTTGAAACAGCAGATTGAAAATCTCATCAGACAAGGAAAATTGAGGCATTTCGTTGGAAGAGATCATAAAGATGAAAAATTGAAAGCGAAGATGGAAGAACCATCACGGCCCCCACTCGGAGAAATAAGAGCTATCATTGGTGGGACGTCGATGGGGCAGTCCTCCAAGGCGAAGAAGACGTACCTCAAAGCGGTGCAGAACGTCCAACTCTCTAGACGACCCCCAAGGACGAAGGAAACAGACGAACCAACCATCACTTTTACGGACGAAGAAGCTGAAAGGATCCATCATCCGCACAATGATGCAATTGTCATTACCCTGCTCATAGCAGATTACAAAACCAGGAGGGTGTTGGTGGATAATGGAAGCTCCGCAGATATATTGTATTATCCCGCCTTCCAGCAGATGAGAATTGGACGAGATCAGCTTCGTCCTGCATGTTCGCCACTGATAGGATTTGGGGGAATGAAAGTGTAGCCCGTAGGCACCATTACCTTACCTGTAGTAGTAGGGTCATACCCGCAGCAGATAACCAAAGATGTAAATTTCCTTGTGGTGGATTGTTCCTCCTCTTATAATGCCATCATTGGAAGACCAACTTTGAATAGCTGGAAGGCGGTAACGTCTACCTATCATCTGTCAGTTAAATTCCCTACGGAGTGCAGGGTAGGGCAAGCATAAGGAGATCAATTGGCAGCCAGAGAATGTTACCTAGCCATGTTGGCTGTGGACGAGCAAATGCAAGCTATGATTATAGAAGAAAGAAAAATTGTTGCAGAACCGACTGAGGTATTGGAAGATGTTTTATTGCAAGAAAATGATAGTGAAAAGTTTACTAGAATTGGGACAAGTATGAAGAAGAGGGCGAAAGAAGACCTCGTCCAGTTCCTAAAGAAGAATGCCGATGTTTTTGCATGGAGTCATGACGATATGCCTGGTATTGATCCAAGTGTAATTACTCATCGACTGAACGTATCCCCCTCATCGAAGCCTATTCGTCAAAAGAAGAGGGTGTCCTGAACGAGAGAAGGCTATCAAGGAAGAGGTTCAGAAGCTAACTGCAGCACAGTTTATCTGGGAAGTCTACTACCCAGATTGGTTGGCAAATGTAGTAATGGTAAAGAAGGCGAACGGCAAGTGGAGGATGTGTGTCGACTTTACTGACTTAAACAAGGCTTGCCCTAAGGATAGTTATCCTTTACCCCGTATTGATCAATTGGTTGATTCTACAGCTGGCCATCAACTGTTGAGCTTCATGGACGCCTTCTCAGGATATAATCAGATAAAGATGGACGAGGCAGATCAGGAAAAGACATCTTTCATTACCAGTCAGGGTTTGTTTTGTTACAAGGTGATGCCCTTCGGTCTGAAGAACGCAGGGGCAACTTATCAAAGGTTGGTGATTCAAAAAATAAATTAAAAAAAAAAAAACTTACCTAAGAGAAACCAAAAACTTAAATGGGTGTCCTTTATTTTGCTTCTTTACAGTAGATTTCTTCGATATGATATGATTTAGGTGGGGTTGATTAGGATATTTGTACGTGACTTTTGAAACTTGATTGCTTTGTTTTAAATCTAATATCAAGTATCACTCTTTTTGATTTTGTTAGACTTAAATAGTTAGGGCAATAGGCTTAATATTATATTGAACAAATTCTTTTTTTTTTTTCATTTTTACAACATTTGATTTGTTTCCTGACTCATTCTATATTAATTACATAAACGTGTAATTTGTGTGTGGTGTTGTGTTTGAAATACGTGTAAATATGTAATTACATAAATGTGTAATTTGTTTGTGGTGTTGTATTCTGAAAGGTGAAAAGTATTGAAAACACAAGAGTTGTTTAGACCATCAAATTAAAGTTACGGCTCGATAGATTTTATACTAACTTAATACTAAGTGCAGAATAGTGTAAATGCGAGCAAATAAACAACAAGCTACTTTAATCCATAATCATAGCAACACAGCAGTAAAATGGAATGTAAAAGAGTAGGGAAGTGTTGCGCGTATTGGGTGAAATAATCTGTTTACACAAGGTTAAAGAAGAGAGAGAGAAGATAATATGACACAAGGAATTTACGTGGTTCGGCAATATGCCTACGTCCACGGGAGGCGACGGAATAAATTATCACTATAGTTTGGAGATTACAACAATGACTTGTAAGCACTCTCACACAAACCCAAACCCCAAATACTCCTTGGTTCTCTCACAACACATAGAGAACACCTTTTGTATTTAGGCAAATTGCAAGACCCAACTTCTAGCTCTGGTGACACACACAGAAGAAGTTATTTGCTATCTCCCTAGCTCACACTTGCATCTTTCATTTGCTCCACACATATTGTATTTATAGGCAATCCTTCAGCCGAAATCTTCTCCTTTAGAGCACACTAGAGACTTCTACATTAGGAAAGTCAACAATAGTGGCTATCATTCATGAAACATCCAATTGAATCATATATTTCGGCTAGACCAAAAGAATGCATGAATACTTGTTCAAGTTGCATTCTTCCTTGCCGTTTCTTGATGTTTCATGCATGCAAGAAGTCATAAATTTCAGCCAATAGATGAAGTTTGTAGAACGTTCAAGAACTTCTATCAAAGAAGTCAATAATTGTGGCTATGCATCCATGCAATTTTGCTTGAACTTCTTTGCATTTCTTCATCTACAAAAATCATGCAATTTCTTGCAACTTCCAAATGGTTTGATATTTAATTGTCAAGCCACCATGTTGACAATTCAAGCCATTCTAACAGGAAGAAAGATGCAAATACAAGATAACACGCCGATATGTTATCGAAAATGAAACGAAGAACTTGGCGAAAAACCTCTCCGCCGCCTTCCAAGTGGTAATCGATCCACTAGACAATCAGTTGAGATACATGGGTTTAGCAAGAGACCCTTCAAACCTAACACCATGTATCTAAGCCATCTGCTTCAAGCTCTACTTCTCAACAAGGCTTCTCGAACCGTGTCTTGTCTAGCTTTCCGAATCCGCAACAAGCTCCATGTTGCATCGCCATCCTTAGCTTTTTCCAATACTTTCCAGTAGCACCAACACCTCACTTAACACTCTGGAGGGTGTGGTAAGTGTTTACACTATCAACCTCTCAATGGTATGAAAATGGAGAGGTAGAAGTTGAGAAAATTTCATAGGCAAATGTATTTAGAGGATTGGTGGGTATAACAATCTCTAAGTCTTAAGGTGTTTGGCTTAGGTTTTTTCTCAGAAGCACTCCTCAATATTTGTGAATGGGTACAAAAAGTGTGTATCAAATAATATACTCTGACATAACAGAATGTCTCACGAGTGTCTCGCGGGAAGGCCTTACCCGCGAGATAGTCACGAAACACAGCTGTCGCCATCTGTCCTGACTCTTCGCATTCCAGTCATGTCCAGGGCACATGGCTCACTTTGCGGGATGCTTAGTCGTGAGTACCCGCAAGAGCTCCTTAGTCTTCAGTTGCTTGAGTCTTCACACTCTCTCTCTATATCACACAACCCTTACAATCAAATCCCACAATAAATACAGGGTACAAAAGATTGAATAAAATTACAATCAAATTTAGCACGAAATAAAAACCAACAAAACACATAGTTGTAAATTACAACTTTACATATTTGAAATCCGTGTAAATAAGATGAGCAAATGGTAGTTGATGTTGCAAATGATGGTCCCTCTTCTAATTGATTATGTTAGGCATATCGATATCGTATTAAGAATTTCTTAATTAATTTAAAGGCTCTGTGTTTGCGTTTTTTTATGTTTTTTATTTTTATTTTTATTTTTATAAAACTTTCCTAACGAACTAGCTAGGCCTTATAGGCTCTGTTTCAATTGATTTTGGGGAGGAGATGATAAGGGCTTCTAGCCTTTTACCCATTTTTTTAAAATATTTGGCAATATGCATCTGTTTTAAAACTATATAGGTTCATCCCTTATTTCAAAACTCGATTTTATTAAAATCGAGTTTCAATCAAAAAACTCGATTGGTATAAAATCGAGTATGGGACAATCAAACTTAAAAAAAAAATTTGCATGGAACTCTAGCTCCATGAACTCGAGTTTCATGCAATTTTTGTTTTTTTTTTTTTTTTTTTTTTTTTTTTGTTTTAAGCTTGATCACCCAAACTTATAGCTGCATTCAGATAGACCTATAGTGGCATTTAAAGGGAACTCGAGCTCCATGCACTCCAGTTCCATGCAATTTTTTTTTTTTTTTTTTTTTTTTTTTTTTTTTTTTAGTTTGATCACCCCAAACCTATAGTTGCATTTAGATAGACCTATAGTGGCGTTTTAAAGGAAACTTGAGCTCTCACAATTTTTTTTTTTTAAAGCTTGATCACCCTAACCTATAGCTGTGTTCAGATCTTGCTATAGTGGCATTTTAAAGGGAACTCGAGCTTCATGATCTCGAGTTCGATGCAAATTTTTTTTTTTTTTTTTTTTTGAAGATTGATCAGCCATAACTCGATTTTAAACCAATCGAGTTTTTCATTGAAACTCGATTTTGAGAAAATCGAGTTTCAAAACAAGGGCATAGACCTAAATAGTTTGGAAACAGGGGTATATTGCCAAATATTTTAAAAAATAGGGGTAAAAGGCTAGAATCCCCTAAATCTTTCACAGTTCTAAGAATGGCTTTGATTTTTACAAACAATAATTTTACCATATCAAATTATGCCTTTTCCCGCATTTTCCCATCAACCAAATTGAACGTTTATCAAACTATATATATATTGTGTGTGTGTGTGTGTGTGTGTGGACCAAATTAATTAGACAAATGAAACATACCCCCTTATCCTCTCCGAGGGTATTCTAGCCTTTACCCCAATTTTTAAAAATATTGGCAATATGTCTCGTTTCCAAACTATTTATAGTTATGCCCCTTATTTCGAAACTCGATTTCCTCAAAATCAAGTTTCAATGAAGCTCGAGTTCACGAAGCACGAGTTCCCTTTAAAACCCCTATAGGTGTTCCTGAACAGCAGCTATAGGTTTTGGGGCTGATCAAACTTAAAAATAAAATAAAATAAAAAATAAAATAAAATTGCATGGAACTTAGTTCCATTTAAAACGCCGCTAAGATGTTCCTGAATGAGCTATAGGTTTTGGAGCTGATCAAACTTTATAAAAAATAAAAAATTCATGGAACTCAAGTTCCATTTAAAATGCCACTATAGGTGTTCTTGAACGCAACTATAGGTTTGAGCTAATCAAACTTAAAATAAATAAATAAAATAAAAATTGCATGGAACTCGAGTTCCATTTAAAACACGCTATAGGTGTTCCTGAAGCAGCTATAGGTTTTGGTTGATCAAACTTTGAAAAAAAAAAAAAAATTTGCATGGAACTCGAGCTCCATGAACTCGAGTTCCATGCAATTTTTTTTTTTTTTTGGTTTAAGTTTGATCCCCCATACTTGATTTTCTACCAATCGAGTTTTTTTATTAAATCGATTTTAATAAAATCAAGTTTCGAAACAAAGGCACAAACCTAAATAGTTTGAAAAAGGGGCATATTGCAAAATATTTTTAAAAATAGGGTAAAAGGCTAGAATCCCCCAAATCTTTCTAGTTCTAAGAATGGCTTTGATTTTTACAAACAATAATTTTACCATATCAAATTATGCTTTTTACCGCATTTTCCCATCAACAAATTGAATGTTAATTAAACAAACTATATATATATGGACCAAATTAATTAGAAAATGAAACATATCCCCCTTATCCTCTTCGGGGTATTCTACCCTTTTAGCCCTATTTTTTAAAATAGTTGGCAATATGCCCTATATCCAAACTATTTAATCTATGCCCTTGCTTTGAAACTCGATTTCCTCAAAATGAGTTTAGTGAAGAACTCGATTGGTTTAAAATCGAGTTATGCCGATCAAACTTATAAAATTATATATATATATATATATATATATAAAAATTAAAAAAAAAAAAAAAAAAAAAAAAAAAAAAAAACCTCATGGAACTTGAGTTCACGAAGCTCGAAGTTTCCTTTAAAACTGCCAGCTATAGTGTTCCAAAACGCAGCTATAGGTTTTGGGTTGATCAACTTAANTATAGGTTTTGGGTTGATCAAACTTAAAAATAAAAAATAAAATAAAATAAAATTGCATGGAACTCGAGTTCCATTTAAAACGCCACTATAGATGTTCCTAAACACAGCTATAGTTTTTGGGTTGATCAAACTTTATTAAAAAAAAAAATGCATGGAACTCGAGTTCCATTTAAAATGCCGCTATAGGTGTTCCTGAACGTAACTATAGGTTTGAGCTGATCAAACTTAAAAAAAAAAAAAAAAAAATTTGCATGGAACTCGAGTTCCATTTAAAACACCGCTATAGGTGTTCCTGAATGCAACTATAGGTTTGGGCTGATCAAACTATTAAAAAAAAATTGCATGGAACTCGAGTTCATGGATACTTGATTTTATACCAATCGAGTTTTTTGATTGAAACTCTATTTTAATAAAATCGAGTTTCGAAACAGGGACACAGACCTAAATAGTTGGGAAACAGGGGTATATTGCCAAATATTTTAAAAAATAGGGGTAAAAGGCTAGAATCCCCTAAATCTTTCATAGTTCTAAGAATGGCTTTGATTTTTACAAACAATAATTTTACCATATCAAATTATGCCTTTTCCCGCATTTTCCCATCAATCAAATTGAACATTAATTAAAAAAACTATACATATATATATGGACCAAATTAATTAGAAAATGAAACATATCCCCCTTATCCTCTCCGGGGTATTCTAGCCTCTATTTCCAAACTATTTATGTCTATGCCCCTGTTTTGAAACTTGATTTCCTCAAAATCGAGTTTCAATAAAGAACTCGATTAGTTTAAAATCAAGTTATGCCCGATCAAACTTAAAAATAAATAAATAAATAAAAAATTTGCATGGAACTCGAGCTCCGTGAACTCGAGTTATGCCCGATCAAACTATAGGTGTTCCTGAACGTAGCTATAGGTTTTGGGCTGATCAAACTTAAAAATAAAAATAAAATAAGATGAAATAATAAAATAAAATAAAATTGCATGGAACTCAAGTTCCATTTAAAACGCCGCTACAGATGTTCCTGAACATAGCTATAGGTTTTGGACTGATCAAACTTTATAATAAAAAATAAACAAATAAAAAAATTGCATGGAACTCGAGAAAATGCCACTATAGGTGTTCCTGAACGCAACTATACGTTTGAGCTGATCAAACTTAAAAATAAAAAATAAATTAAATAAAATAAAAATTGCATGGAACTCGAGTTCCATTTAAAACACCGCTATAGATGTTCTTGAACACAACTATAGGTTTAGGGATAGAGTTCAATGCAATTTTTTTTTTTTTTTTTTTTTAAAGTTTGATCAACCCCATACTCGATTTTCTACCAATCGAGTTTTTTGATTGAAACTCGATTTTATTAAAATCGAGTTTCGAAACAAGGTCACAAACCTAAATAGTTTGGAAACAGGGGCATATTGTCAAATATTTTTAAAAATAGGGGTAAAAGGCTAGAATCCCCAGAGAAGAAGTAACTACCCTTTTGTAATACAATGGAGCACTGATTTCATGATTGTGATATTCATTGGACTTTTTTATCAGGATGTGTTTAAATTTTATTAATTAAATCCTTTTGAATTCAATATTAGGTTGTTATGTCATAAATTTAAATTAAGAAAAGAAAATTTTAGTATATTTTCTTAAGGATTTTTGCATCATCATATATAATAGTAAGAATTTAATCTTACTGTTTTACTACTAAAAGACTTCCTTAAAAAAATTTACTCTCTGATGAATTTTCAGTATCTTCTAAGAGAATTCCATTGGATTAATGCTAGTTTTCTTTTTAAAGGTAAAATAAAGTTACAGGAACCCTAGAGTGGAAACAATAAACATATTCATAAAAAATCCTATTGTTAAAAATCTTATTGCTGTCTCTAATTCAGGGTTTAGTTTTCTTATTTTTAAATAAAAGATTTAGAGTTTAAATATCATTTACACCTAAATCTAATTAATGTTTTAATCTAATGATAAAGAGCAATAACAATAAAGTAGACCTTATATATATTGAAAGTCTATTGGACTATTATTTATTTATTTAAAAAAAATACAATATATATATATATATATATATATTTTGGAGCATTTTAATATTATTTAATTAAATAGATTTATATTCAACATAAGTATAAAGATGTAGGAGTTAATATGGAATATAAGGTGTAGGGACTCAATTTGAATTGAGTGTTGGGTTTTCAGCCCAATAAGCCCAAACAATAAATTTATAGAGTATGGGTCAAAGAACTAGTACTGTTTTTCAGGAAATGTTCTACTCATCAAGTAATAAGGGATACTATTGATTCGCTCTTTGAGGAAAACTGTCCTAGGCTTTCTTTCAGTTTGTCTCTCTTTCTTTCTTTTTTTCTTTTTTTTCCAAAAGTCCCCCTCTCTTTTCTTCATTTCTATGTTATATACTCCGTTTTCCCCTTGTTTCTTTCGTACACGTGTAGTTCTTATCCTGGGAGCTCCTTTCTGTCCCATCCAGTACCTACCGGAACTTTCAGCTTAGTGGTCATAAAGCTGCTTAGTTACTATTCAGGTATCACCTCCACATTAATGCGGCCAGAGTATTAGTTGGAAAGCATTTAATGAGGAGGTGATAGACTTTAGAAGATATTTTCTACCTTCTCCGACGCCTCTTTAAGCTATATCCAATTTCCAGTTCAGATACAACCTGGCGGAATCTTTCCGCCAGCACGAAGGTTACCTTCACCTCGGACTTTGGCGTCCTCGGACGTGTGTTATACCGCTGTATATAATACCTATTTATTTCTTTCATATCACCCATTTGACGTGAATAAAACTTCTTTAGGCTGTCCTCGGACAACTACGTGTTCTCGGATCGGGCCTTTGGGCCCCGAGCCCACTTCTGAGGACTACTATACCTTTTTAGTTAACAGGCCCCACATAAGGAGTTTGTAAAAATATTTAATTTTACATTGAAAATTATAAAGATTATTTTATTCTTTTTAATTAGAGAAATGATATGTCTACAATATTTTTACAACAAATCTTAAGTGGCAGGTTGTTATTGGTTGTTATTGTTGAGGCAAAAAAGTAATCTTAGTGTTAGATTCAAATTTGAACTAATAACAACTAGCCACTTATGATTTATTATAAAAATATTGTAGACGTAATATCTCTTTTTTAATTATGATGATTAATAATAGATTTATATTCAAAATAAGTATAAAGATGTGGAAGTTAATATGAAATATAAGGAGTTAGTAAAAATATTTAATTTTACATTAAAAATTATAAAGATTATTTTATTCTTTTTAATTATAATGATTAATAAGCTAATATAAATTGATCCAAATATTAAGTTAGATTTGCACGCAAGTAGAAACTCAATGGAGGGGGTTTTTATGTTTGTGTATGCCAATACGTATGATTATTTACTTTATACCTTTTTTTTTCCAGCTGTTGCGTGCCCACAGGTTTTTATTTTTCCAAGTTCCATTGATTGAAGCAAACCCTAATGGGATCACGTACTCGATGACGCAATTGGAAGGAGATAAAAGAAAAGAAAACAATTATGCGTACTCAGTGACGCAACGCATGCATGTAATCAACTATTTTTGATGAAGCGGAAATTTTATAATCAACTAGTTATCGCACGTGATGAAACTAGTTATAATTAAGTGATTTTGCTTATTAATTGTCTCAGCTGCATGGCCAGCGGCACTGGCGGCTTTACTTATATGTGGGGGTGGTCTAGAACACCCTCACTTGTCAAAAAAAAAAAAAAAAAAATTATACGTGCAAAAAAAAAAATTTATATATATATATATATGTATATGTATATAAATTAATATGTTCTGAGACCACCTTGACTTGAAAATATTGTATATATATACTTTAAAAATATATATTATTTACTAAATTAACATATTTTGACTGTTCTAATAAAAATGTTGAACACTTTTACTTGAGACTCATAAGAATTTGAGTTCAAAAAATATAAGAGTAATGCTACATCCACAATATTTTCACAATAGAATTTATGTGGTAAGCTATTACTAATTCTAATTTGTGTTCAATATTGACATGTTTTACCCACCAATAACAAGCTAGCAACTTGTTGCATAAGATTTGTTATGAAATTGTTGTGGTCACTTTATTATTCTCATATTAGTATTTTTAATTTGCACTTTTTTTTTGTCTATTTTTTTTTTCTTATTCTCTTTGTTAATACAAAAAATTATAATATTTCATGTATTTGTGTTTTTTTTTTTTTTTTTTT
>NW_027069635.1:975106-1045106 GCF_002906115.3 Quercus suber
CTTCATAAAAAGTCCCCCCCCCCCCCCCCCCACTCTTGTCTCTTGTACTAGGAATGCAAAGACAATATCCATTAGGCCTAAGAGAAAAAATAACTTAGAAATACAATTTTTTGTTTTCAAAATAATTTTGTTTTGATTGAAATAAATTATTTTTCCTTTAATTTTCTAAGAATAAAATGATACAATTCACTTTCAATTAGTTTCAACATTGATAGTGGTGGCTCTAATAATTTTTTTCAGGGTGGTCATTAGAAAAATTTAATAAAAATAAAACTTGAATATATTAACATCACAAAATAAAAACATACACAAATACATAAAGTTTTAAAATTTTATTTCACAAGTTTTTATATTTTGAAATCATTGTGTGATATGATAGTTTCACTATCAATATTATTTGCTACGTCTTTTTTAATATACACAACTAAGCAATTATTAAGCTACTGATCTCCCATTTAGTTACCAACATATTGCCTAAATAAGTAATAATATAAACAAAATGGATTATCTTTTTGAAAAACTATATCACATAAATCTAACAAATTCGGTTAAAGACTAAAGCAAGCACTAACAAATTAGTTATTTGAAAATTGTGGATTTTTTTAATATAAAAAATAGAAATTTTAAAATATGCAATTTGAAAATACAATTTCAAAAATCACAATTAAAGTTTGATTTGGGTTTTTAGGCTAATTTGTTTGTTTGGAAAATTTTTGTGAAGTTCTACAGCTATAACATTTTTGCAATACTTACACAACAAAGCTTATGTGATAAGTTCTTACTGGTTTTAATTTGAACTTACCATTAAAATTAATTTTCTATTAAGTAGTAATAATAATTTATTACTTAAGATTTGTTACGAAAATATTGCGAAAATGTTAGTATTTTACGCAATTTTTTTGTTCAACATTCAATGGACCAAAATTTTGGGGAGGTTGAATTTTATTTTTAATGGACTTTAATTGTTATAGGTTGGTCAAAAGACCCATATTAATTTAAAACTCAAAATTTTTTAAGGTATTTTGAAAAAAAAAAAAAAAATTAAAGCGGTCACATGGCCACCCTTATTAACTCATGGTGCCACCCCTAAACACTAACATCACTAATACTATTTATTTATTTATTCTAATAATTCAAAGGTTTGCCACCCCTAAACATTAACATCACTAATACTATTTATTTATTTATTCTAATAATTCAAAGGTTAGATTATAAAATTTAAACTATAGACATATTTATTGAAAAAATTAATAAAAAAAAATTAAATTACAAAATAATTAAATTAAAATTATTTTTTATTATGTCCTAATCACTATTTTAGTAAATTGATTCAGAAAAGTCAACCCCGCCTGATAACTTGGGTGAGAAGAACTGCAAATTGAAATGAGGATTTTTTCTTTGCAACACATTTAACACGTGCAGTCCTCCTATATATATACAACGTTGTCCCAAGACGTTGTCACAAAGCATTAAAGTCATTTCAAAAACAAATAAACATGGAATACATTGTAATCTACTCATTCTTCTCTTTACTCTTCCTCCTTGCTGTAGCTTTCAAGTTCTTGCTCCAAACAAGAACAAAACACAAACACCTCCCACCAAGCCCACCTTCTTTGCCAATCCTAGGTCATCTTCATCTCATTAAGAAACCTCTTCATCGTGCTTTTCAACACCTTTCACAAAAATATGGCAACATCTTCTCTCTTCGATTCGGGTCCCAGCTCGTAGTCATTGTATCATCCCCATCCGCTGTTGAAGAATGCTTTACCAAGAACGACATTGTTTTAGCCAACCGCCCTCGCTTTCTAGCGGGAAAGCTTCTAAGCTACAACTACACAACCATGGCATCAGCCTCTTATGGAGAACATTGGCGTAACCTTCGCCGCATCAGTGCCTTAGAAATCTTCTCAGCTAACCGCCTCAACATGTTCTTAGGCATTCGAGAGGATGAGGTCAAGCACTTGATACGAGAACTATCACGTAACTCATGCCAAGGTTTTGCTAAGGTAGAGTTGAAATCAATGTTCTCGGAGCTGACATTTAACATAATAATGAGAATGGTTGCAGGGAAGAGGTACTATGGGTACGGTGAGGACGTGAAGGTGGACGACGAAGAAGCGAGGCAGTTTAGGGAGATAATGCGGGAGGTTTTCAAGTATGGAGGAGCGTCGAATCCAGGAGAGTTTGTGCCATTGTTGCGTTGGATTGATCATGGGGGTTTGGAGAAGAGTTTGACGAGACTTGCCAAGAGGACAGACTCATTCTGGCAAGCTCTTATTGATGAGAAGAGGAGCAAGGAGGAGCAGAAGGGAAACACTATAATTGATCATCTACTTTCTTTGCAAAAATCACAACCAGAATATTACACAGACCAAATTATCAAAGGGCTGATAATGGTAACTGCACTCCATCTCTCCTTAGATTTTTTTTTTCTTTTTTAATATAAAATAACTCTGGTGCAATTGATATACATAAGGAGAAAACTATACGTAAATTATCATGAAAAATGAATAAACAACAAAAAGGATAGGGTGTTAAGTAGTTAATATAATATTACATTATTTAACCTTTTAAAAATTATTAATTTAATCATTTAATCGTAATTTTAAAAAGTGTCATGCAAAATACAATTAATAAAATAGTGAAATTACTGAAATTAATATGTTTTGCGTTGGAGTACACATGTTTAGTGTTGAGGCCTTGAGGGTGTAGTGCACATTAGTGTCTATACGATTTTCTCTATGCATGGAATGTGTTAATAGTATGATAGTTTTTTTTTTTTTTGAGTGTATGTTTGAAATTTTAAATGTTTCTATTGAAAATATTAAGATTAATAGTGGAATTAAGAATTTGTCTTTAGGGGGACCAAGTTTAAAATGAGGCCAAAATTTTTGCCTTCATATTATATCTATATTGTGTACAATAAAAAGTGTTATACTTACAATATTTTCACAATATATGTGTGTGAAAATACGTATAATATTATTTAAAAACTAAAAACATATATTTAAACTTGCATACCAAATGAGACCTATATATGTAGCACTTTTAAAAAACATTAAAAATAATAATAATAAAATTAAAGAAGGAAAGCCCGCATACCTGAGGAGTAACTGAGTGTATGTTTGGATAGTGTCCAGCGTTTGGAGTTTTGCACGTCTAGCGTTTTTTAGTGGGTCCCATGCATTGTTTACGAAACCTGCAAGTATTTTTTTTTTAATAAAAATAACTTTAAAACTGGATCTCACGGTACTATTCTCACATTTAAAAATTATTTTGTTACGGTATTTTCTGTTTTCAGTTTTTAGTAATAAACGATATCCAAACAAACCCTAAGAACACCTTTTGCTTTTGAACTTTGAAGAGTATGGTTTTTAAACCATAAATGTGTGATCCTCTTGGAATTAGAGCAAATAGTAAAGTATTTCTAGACTTAGAAATATGTGAAGTCCTAAAGGCTTTAGAAAATAAGCGTGCGTTTGGCATGGATGAAATTTGCTAACTTATTTTATTATTCAGCTTATTTTTGCTATTATCATGGATCTTACTATACTTTTTGATACGATTTATAAGTCTCATTATACTATATTTCAGCTAACTTTTACCTTTACTTGCAGTACTTTCAGCAAAAAAATTTCAATTTCAGCAAAATAAACGGATCTCAAACAGATCCTAAGTTAGAAGAAAGAAGTAAAATTTTCCTTCTCCTAATATTTTCTTAGAAACAAAACTACTAAGACAGGAAATAGTCAAGCTCGTAAATTATAGTTCTCTGTATTCAAAAAAAAAAAAAATTGGGGATCTTATTTGTGGTAGAGTTGAAATCAATGTTCTCGGAGCTGACATTTAACATAATAATGAGAATGGTTGCAGGGAAGAGGTACTATGGGTACGGTGAGGACGTGAAGGTGGACGACGAAGAAGCGAGGCAGTTTAGGGAGATAATGCGGGAGGTTTTCAAGTATGGAGGAGCGTCGAATCCAGGAGAGTTTGTGCCATTGTTGCGTTGGATTGATCATGGGGGTTTGGAGAAGAGTTTGACGAGACTTGCCAAGAGGACAGACTCATTCTGGCAAGCTCTTATTGATGAGAAGAGGAGCAAGGAGGAGCAGAAGGGAAACACTATAATTGATCATCTACTTTCTTTGCAAAAATCACAACCAGAATATTACACAGACCAAATTATCAAAGGGCTGATAATGGTAACTGCACTCCATCTCTCCTTAGATTTTTTTTTTCTTTTTTAATATAAAATAACTCTGGTGCAATTGATATACATAAGGAGAAAACTATACGTAAATTATCATGAAAAATGAATAAACAACAAAAAGGATAGGGTGTTAAGTAGTTAATATAATATTACATTATTTAACCTTTTAAAAATTATTAATTTAATCATTTAATCGTAATTTTAAAAAGTGTCATGCAAAATACAATTAATAAAATAGTGAAATTACTGAAATTAATATGTTTTGCGTTGGAGTACACATGTTTAGTGTTGAGGCCTTGAGGGTGTAGTGCACATTAGTGTCTATACGATTTTCTCTATGCATGGAATGTGTTAGGGGGACCAAGTTTAAAATGAGGCCAAAATTTTTGCCTTTGTATTATATCTATATTGTGTACAATAAAAAGTGTTATACTTACAATATTTTCACAACACTTTCACAATATATGTTGGTGAAAAAGTGTGTGAAAATACGTATAATATTATTTAAAAACTAAAAACATATATTTAAACTTGCGTACCAAACGAGACCTATATATGTAGCACTTTTAAAAAACATTAAAAAAATAATAATAAAATTAAAGAAGGAAAGCCCGCATACCTGAGGAGTAACTGAGTGTATGTTTGGATAGTGTCTAGCATTTGGAGTTTTGCACGTCTAGCGTTTTTTAGTGAGTCTCATGCATTGTTCACGAAACCTGCAAGTATTTTTTTTTTTTTTTTAATAAAAATAACTTTAAAACTGGATCTCATGGTACTATTCTTACATTTAAAAATTATTTTGTTACAGTATTTTCAGTTTTTCGTTTTTAGTAATAAGCGGTATCCAAACAAATCCTGAGAACACCTTTTGCTTTTGAACTTTGAAGAGTATGGTTTTTAAACCATAAATGTGTGATCCTCTTGGAATTAGAGCAAACGGTAAAGTATTTCTAGACTTAGAAATATGTGAAGTCCTAAAGGCTTTAGAAAATAAGCGTGCGTTTGGCATGGATGAAATTTGCTAACTTATTTTATTATTCAGCTTATTTTTGCTATTATTCATGGATCTTACTACACTTTTTGATATTATTCATGAGTCTCATTATACTATATTTTAGCTAACTTTTACCTTTATCTGCAGTACTTTCAGCAAAAAAATTTCAATTTCAGCAAAATAAGCGGATCTCAAACAGATCCTAAGTTAGAAGAAAGAAGTAAAATTTTCCTTCTCCTAATATTTTCTTAGAAACAAAACTACTAAGACAGGAAATAGTCAAGCTCGTAAATTATAGTTCTCTGTATTCAAAAAAAAAAAAAATTGGGGATCTTATTTGCCATTGATCGAGATGTACCAATTGAGTTAGAAAACTCTTAGCATTATGGAGCTTATATTAAAAACATAATTTTATGTTGCATACAACATTGTACTTCAAAACACATCTTTTGAGTTCAAACTTCAACTAAAACGTTAAAGTTCAAAACAATTTTAGTAAGTCATGTTTCACAGTTTTGGAACCATTATAATTTTCTAAGTAATCTTGACAAAATTTCGGGCCGCTGTATGGAATTTTATTCATTTTTTTAATAAATAAATAAATTATGCCTCCTTTTTCATATAGACTTCACAATTTGGTTTGTTTATCAAAAAAAAAAAAAAACTTCACAATTTGGTTGGACTCATGAAAAACTGAATCTCCCCAGAGACCGAACTTCTTTCAGACCTACGGTCATGGCCCTCCTAGCTCTCGAGCTTTTCTTGTAGTATATATGGTTATATTTTATTTTTATATTGTAAATATTTAGTTAAAATTTGAACTTTAGAAATCCAAGAATTGCACCTAGTTTTCATTCAAAATTAAACTCGCTCAAAAAGACTCCAAAACATTAAAATAACCCCACACCTATAGCTCCCTTAAAAAGGAAAAAACAGAGAGGAAAAAAAAAAAATTTTGGTTAATTAATACATACCTGAATTTCAAGTACCGCTACCATGTTGAGGTGAACTCGTACATGGACCAACTGTATCTTGAGGTCCTCCATGCTATCCTCTATTGTTTACTCTCACTCTCTGAAATTAATTAAGGATAAAGAAAAAAAATATTGGATCAATATTATTAATGAATATTCTTTCTTAACTACAAAAATGCTTAAAATTTGATATTTAAAAAAAAAAAAAAAAAAAAAAAAAAAAAAAAAAAAAATAATATTGGATCAATATTATTAATGATTATTCTTTCTTAACTACAAAAATGCTTAAAATTTGATATTAAAAAAAAAAAAAAAAATCTCCCCTCATTTCCTTTTCTTTACTTTTTTATTAATTAATATCTTATATGAGAAATAAAATTTAAAAATAAAGAAAGTGGATGCTAATTATGTCTATATATTTGGGTTTTGATATCAGTAAGAGAAAGGGAAGCAAATTATTTTTTAAAAACTATCTTTTTTTTTTTTTTTTGGTAGGTTTGATGAGTATAATTAAGGGTGTTCGTGGTGCAGCGCAGTTTTGGGCCATTTTTAGCACCGCATTTTGCGGTGTAGTTTAGCTAAAACTATAACTGTATCACGCCTTTTTTTTGCAGTCACATGTACGGTGTAGTGCAGTTTAGAGTTTAGCCCAAACCATAACCGCACCGCATCTCATTTTTGCGGTCACATGTGCGGTGCTACGTATAAAATGCGGTTTGAAATCATTATATTTTTCAAATTTTGGGCTTTTTCCACCCAGTCCAAAACTAATTTTTCTCTTTTTTCTTGGGCCAAGTTTTAAATTATTTAGCTAGTTTTTCTTTAGTTTTGGTTGAATTTTCTAGTCAACACTTGCTAAGACTATCAAATTATTATTTTTTTTGAAAACTAGGATTATTAAACTATTAATAATATATTTAATATTAAAAATAAATAAATATATTAATATATAGAGAGGGTGCGGTGCAGTGCAGTTTATACGTTTTTTTTATTATAAAACTGCAAACCGCACTGCACCATGCGGTGTGGTGCGATGCGGTGCACTGTTACTTGCAGTGCAGTTCACTATTACTTGCAGTGCGGTGCGGTTATGCCATTTTGCGGGCAGTTTTGGTACGATTTTTGCGATTTGTGCAGTTTATGCGATTTGGTGAACACCCCTAAGTATATTATAATAAGCAAACTTATTTAAATTGAGTCGAATTGAGAGAAATATTTTCATGTCAAATTGATTGGTCTTTGCATTTTCTCAAAGTTATATTTTTAGGTTATCAATGGTCCTTAATTTATAATATTTTTTCAACTTTTTTCTCAAAATATTTTTTAGTGAAATTATAATTCATAAATATGGAGAGGTTAAATAAAATGTGAATGATAGGAGAAGAGTAAGGTGAATGAAAAGAAGAAACATATTAGGTTAATGTAGAAATTTTATGTGACTTCTATAAGACCAACTATGCTCAATGGCATGTTGGACTGTTAAAAGAAAATATATTAATAAAATGATCTTAAATGTAATAAAAATGTTAAGTTAGCTAAATACTATCAAAACTATAAAAATAAATAAACAAATAAATCTAGCTGAGTAGTAATATAAGAAAATCAAATATGGGTGATCCCTATTGATGAAAAGATGGGGAGAGCTACTTGAGATAGTTTAATCAAGTTTGGAATATATAGGGATCACCCATTTTTAATATTACCAATAATAAATCTATTTTTTAATGTATATTGGACAGGTTTTGATACTTGCAGGGACTGACACATCATCAGCGACATTAGAATGGGCAATGGCCAATCTTCTCAACCATCCAGATGTATTGAAGAAGGTTAAAGTTGAATTGGACAACCAAATTGGAGAAGACAAATTGATCGATGAATCGGACATCTCTAAATTATCCTATCTTCAAAGTACTATCTTAGAGACCCTTCGATTGTATCCAACAGCTCCATTGCTCCTACCTCACATGTCTTCTTGAAACTAACAAGGTTGACGCATACAAGTTAATGCCATTTGGACTAGGGAGGAGATCTTGTCCTGGAGCAGGCCTTGCACAACGAACTGTGAGTTTAACTTTGGGATCATTGATTCAATGCTTTGAATGGGAGAAGCTGGGTGAGAAAGCGATTGACATGGCTGAAAGTGACGGGACAACTATGCCCAAAGCCATAGCGTTGGAGGCCAACTTTAAAGTGCGCCCCGTTATGAATAAGGTTCTTTCTAAGTTCGTGGATAATGTTTAAACATAAGGTTTAAAAAACTTAATTATATTTTCAAAGAATGTTTTAGTATTACTTATCAAATATAATAAGTACACTGGTAGTAGTACATTATAGTATTCTTGTATTCATGTATATTTGTATCTTTTTCTTTTCTATTGTCTTGCACTTGATAATAATTTGTTTCAATTTCGAAGGTTGTTTAAGAAATAAGAAAGAATTTGTGTTATTTCAAATTTCCTTTCCAAGTTTATATATTTGAAATTGGGTTTATATTTAGGGAATCATGAATTTGGAGGGAACCAAGAGAATTCTTACACGCTCAATTTTGCACATGCAAAGCCACCTAGCTAGCAAAAATTATCTTATGAAGTGGACATAGGAGCATGGTTTTAAAACCCGGACCGGACCATACGGTCCGACCAGGAAAACCTCGAACTATTCAGTTTTACAATTTATTTAGGGTGAAGAACCATTCCATGCAACAAAAGCAAGGACCTGCATGGACCACGGTCCAACCATCCGGTTCTGTGAACCGTGACCGGTTTTTAAGGTTCGGACGGTTTTTTTTTTTTTTTTTCAGCTTTTTTCGGTGAATTTTGGCCAATACACCGGTATAAAGTTATGATCAGATCTAGAAGAAATGAAAGAACACGAAGAAGAACAAAGATCAAAAGAAGATCTGATAATTTTAGATCTTGAACAAAGGGATTTGTAAGGGAAAAAAAAAAAAAAAAGAACCAGAGAAGAGAAGGAGAACACAACGAAACAGGGTCTGCCCTGCTGGTTGCCAACACAGTCGCTGATCACGCCTTCGTTGTCTGCTGCTGCTTCTTCTTCTTTCTTCTTTTTTTTTCTTCTTCTCTTTCTTTTTTCCATGGATGGCAATCACTTTGTAACTCCTCTTTTTCGCTGAATGCTACTGCTGTGTTCTCTTTCTTTCTTGTGTTGCTTTGTTACTCCTTTTGAGTTTTGAATTCTTAAAGTCCCTCACGTGGCTAACATTGGGATGATGAAAGGATTTAATTTTTTAATAAAAGCAAAAAAATTTCAGCCATTAGATTGAGATATTTTTTTTTAGCTTCCGAGCATGATGTGACATGCATTCCCTCACGTGGCTAACATTGGAATGATGAAAGGTTTTAAATTTTTAATAAAAGCAAAAAAATTCAGCCATTAGATTCAGATTTTTTTCAACTGCCCATGACATGACATGCATTGCTTGGTGTATTAAATATTTTAAGTATTTTTTAAAAGAGTAATGCTATGACACAAATTATTTTACAATATTTTTACAAAATGTTGATGTGGCTAACCTCTTATTAGTTTTTATCTAAACTCACAATTAATATCATATTTTATTTACTAATAATCCTACACTACATCAGTAGTTTGTAAAAAAAATTGTAAAATAATTTGTATCTCCAACATTATTCTTTTAAGAGTAATGTAGTATCACAATATTTTACACAATTTTTTGCTATAATTTGACACGTAGCAAAGTGTGAGTAATGAAAAAAAAAATTATGGGTCTACATCTCTACCACTCACATTTTGTCACGTTACAAATTGTGGCAAAATTTGTATAAAATATTATGGTACTTATTACTCTAATTTTAATTAATATTTACAGTTAAGTATATAATAATTATTAAATAATTATTTCGATTTAAAATTGTTAAATAATTTGTTTTATTTTATTTGAGTGTCTTTCTAATTCTTATATAATAATCATAATTATTATAATTATTATTTTTTATTATCATTATTATTACAAGTTTAACTAATCAATATATAAATAAATAGATATTATATTTAAATTTGCTTAGGATTTGATATTACTTATTTGTCTTGTAAAAGTTATGATATGAAAATATATATTTGAAATATAGATATTTATATTTAATTGGATTGTTTTAGTTAAATTTTCTATTTATACTAATTTAATATATTTATTTATATTAAAATAATGATTAAATTAATTATTGTGTCACCACGGTTCGATCTTAAAAATCTTGAATCTCTTCCTTTTACGGTTCAATGAACAGTCTGGGTCTAAAAACCTTGCATAGGAGACACTTTTTTCCTAACTAGAGCAGAGGCAACAAAGAAATATCATTTATAAGTTGTTGACTTATCTATAAGCCTAGGGAGATTGACAAAAACTTAGGGCTTGTTTGGTAATGTTGTTCTAGTAACATTGTTTGTAATTTTTTGGTAATACGCGTGCGTGAAAAAGTGTGTGAAAATATGTGTAATATTATTTAAAAATCAAAAACTATTGTTTAATTTGTGGTACCAAACATCCCAGTTAGCCAAAAATCATATCATTCTTTTACACATTACATATAGATTTACTTGTTACACATAGTTGAGTGTTTTTGATAGGTAGATAGGGGAAGTATTGGGGTCAAAACCTAAATATAGGAGACCACAAAAGATGTTATTACAACAGAGTTATTACTTGAACTCTTACACAAAATTGAGTTAATTATTTATGTTTTGGTTTTTCTTTTAGTAGATAGATAATGGGGGAGAGAGAAAGTGAGGTTTATGCCACACATATAGGAAATGCCATAAAGGATGCAATTATTACTAAACTATCACTTAAATCTTAATTATAGCTAATTGTTAGAAACCTCCCTAGTCTCTATCTTCTTCTTTTTCGTGTGGATAAGATGCTATTCTTCTAAAAAAATGAATGAGTTCCATTTTTCATAGAGTATAAAATCTGTCCTTTTTCTTTTAATTATTCTTATGGTTTTAAACACTTATTGGCAGATTTAGATACTTGTGGGAGCTAACATATCAGCATTGACATTAGAATGGGTAGTGTCTAATTAATTAAATTAATTATCTTGATGTGTTAAATAAGGCTAGATTAGAGTTGAAAAATCAAATTGGACAAGAGAAATTGATAGACAAACTAGATGTTTCTAAATTACACTACCTTTAATGTATCATCTCAAAGACCTTTCAATTGTACCCCGTTGCTCACTTTTCTTCTTATTATTGTACCATTAGAGGATATGATATACCACTTGACATGATATTATTGGTCAATGCATGGACCATACAAAGAGATTCTAAAATATAGGATGACATTACTAGTTTTAAACCTGAGACGTTTGAAATGGGTGAAGATGGTCCACATAAGTTTTAATTTAATGTCTTTTGGATTGAGGAGGAGGGCCTATCCTAGGGCCAGGGTCCGAGGCAAGGGGTGCGAGAGGGGGCAAGTGCCCCCCCTGACCTCCTAAAAAAAATCTAGAATAGCAAAGTATTTTGACCTTGACACAAACGTTCCACACCTAGAGACTAGAGAAGAAAGCAATATTAGGTGCAAATATTCGTAACATTATTTTGTATTTTTCCAAACAAAACAAAGTTTTGTGAGTCCTACTTAACACCCATACTGTTTTTCCTAGCCACATGTTCTCAAACACTGGAAAAAAAAAAAAATTTCCTGGAGTGCTTTTCTTAGGGCAATTTGTTCCTCAAATAAGGTATTCCCACATAATTATAATAAAAAAATATATTTAGGTCCTTGTATGTCAAACTAAGACCTTAGTGTTCCCTAATCTTTTTCTCTTCTACTATAACTTTTTCATAATTTCAATTTTGAAACACTTTATTTTTACTATAGAACCAATTTTAACTTCTCACTACTTAAAGAATAGAGTAAAAATAAAATACTGAATTTTGCATAAATGAAAATACAACTTTATAATTCTTTTATATTGATTTATGTTCTCAATTTATTTTAAGGAATCAAATTACATGTTTAAATTCTATATATTTAGAATAATCTCCTAATTTGATTGTTATTAACTATGATTTTTTTTTGTTTTATTTATTTTAATAATATGAAATATATACTTATAATCAATTGAGATTATGGAGAAGCCAAATTATAATAATGATTTAGATTCAAATTCTAAACAAACTCATATCGAGGTGTATTTTACTAATCTTCCAATTGAACAAAATAAATTATGTATAAGAAATAAATTAGAGTTTATATTATATTAGATTTTGTACGACAATTACATTAGTAGTATATAATTCTATATCTATTTTTTTATTAACATCGATTAATAATATTTAAATTAATTTTACTTTCAATCTTGTCTTTTAATTTTGCCTCCCCTAAACTAAAATCCTAACTCCGCCACTACTTAGAGCAGGCCTTATCCAACATATAATAAACCTAACTTTGGTTTTATTGATTTAGTGCTTTGAGTGGGGAATGGTCAATAACAAAGAAGTTGACATGGTTGAAGGTAATGGAACCACCATGCCAAAAGTTTTACCATTGGAAGAAAAATGTAAATCACTCGCCAATATTTTATAAGGTTCTTTTTGAATCTATGCATGGTGTTTGTAAAATGTCCTTGAATTTTTAGCGAGTAGCTGAGTTATATTTGCAGAGAATATTTTACAGTTGCCGTACTAATTGTTTGGAAAAAACTTTTGTAATAACTAAATTTTTGTATGTATATTCTTTCGATTTACGTCAGTCAGTTTTTTTTTTTTTTTTTTTTTCCTTGTACTATATAATAACTTTTATCAAGTTTGTTAGTGCGTGCTTAGTGCTACGGAAGGGTCCAATCAGGGGGATGGTAAGTGTGAGTCTGGGCCTGGGTGGCTTTGGGACTTGGTGCCCACTTCAAGTTAGAGCTAGGTGGTGGCGCCTGAAGGGCCCTCTTTGAGCCGAACACAATTGATGCGCCGTTTAATGACACCTCCGGGCATGCTCGGTAAAAAATGTGCCGATCACGACTTAATAGTGAAGCCCGGCACCCCCGAGCGGTGATAGCAAGGGTTGGGCCTTAGGGTGAATGAGGATTGGGCCCAATGATGGTGCGTTTTGGAGCGGAGACTTGGGACTGAGTGGGCCCAACAGTTCAGGCGCCGCACACCTTACATAGGAGATACTTTTTTCCTAACTAGAGCAGAGGCAACAAAGAAATATCATTTATAAGTTGTTGACTTATCTATAAGCCTAGGGAGATTGACAAAAACTTAGGGCTTGTTTGATAATGTTGTTCTAGTAACATTGTCTGTAATTTTTTGGTAATACGCGTGGGTGAAAAAGTGTGTGAAAATATGTGTAATATTATTTAAAAATCAAAAACTATTGTTTAATTTGTGGTACCAAACATCCCAATTAGCCAAAAATCATATCATTCTTTTACACATTACATATAGATTTACTTGTTACACATAGTTGAGTGTTTTTGATAGGTAGATAGGGGAAGTATTGGGGTCAAAACCTAAATATAGGAGACCACAAAAGATGTTATTACAACTGAGTTATTACTTGAACTCTTACACAAATTTGAGTTAATTATTTATGTTTTGGTTTTTCTTTTATTAGATAGATAATGGGGGAGAGAGGAAGTGAGGTTTATGCCACACATATAGGAAATGCCATAAAGGATGCAATTATTACTAAACTATCACTTAAATCTTAATTATAGCTAATTGTTAGAAACCTCCCTAGTCTCTATCTTCTTCTTTTTCGTGTGGATAAGAAGCTATTCTTCTAAAAAAATGAATGAGTTCCATTTTTCATAGAGTATAAAATCTGTCCTTTTTCTTTTAATTATTCTTATGGTTTTAAACACTTATTGGCAGGTTTAGATACTTGTGGGAGCTAACATATCAGCATTGACATTAGAATGGGTAATGTCTAATTAATTAAATTAATTATCTTGATGTGTTAAATAAGGCTAGATTAGAGTTGAAAAATCAAATTGGACAAGAGAAATTGATAGACAAACTAGATGTTTCTAAATTACACTACCTTTAATGTATCATTTCAAAGACCTGTCAATTGTACCCCGTTGCTCACTTTTCTTCTTTTTATTGTACCATTAGAGGATATGATATACCACTTGACGCGATATTATTGGTCAATGCATGGACCATACAAATAGATTCTAAAATATGGGATGACATTACTAGTTTTAAACCTGAGACGTTTGAAATGGGTGAAGATGGTCCACATAAGTTTTTAATGTCTTTTGGATTGAGGAGGAGGGCCTATCCTAGGGCCAGGGTCCGAGGCAAGGGGTGCGAGAGGAGGCAAGTGCCCCCCCTGACCTCCTAAAAAAAAGCTAGAATAGCAAAGTATTTTGACCTTGACACAAACGTTCCACACCTAGAGACTAGAGAAGAAAGCAATATTAGGTGCAAATATTCGTAACATTATTTTGTATTTTTCCAAACAAAACAAAGTTTTGTGGGTCCTACTTAACACCCATACTGTTTTTCCTAGCCACATGTTCTCAGACACTGGCAAAAAAAAAAATTTCCTGGAGTGCTTTTCTTAGGGCAATTTGTTCCTCAAATAAGGTATTCCCACATAATTATAATAAAAATATATATTTAGGTCGTTGTATGTCAAACTAAGACCTTAGCGTTCCCTAATCTTTTTCTCTTCTACTTTAACATTTTCATAATTTCAATTTTGAAACACTTTATTTTTACTATAGAACCAATTTTAACTTCTTACTACTTAAAGAATAGAGTAAAAATTAAATACTGAATTTTGCATAAATGAAAATACAACTTTATAATTCTTTTATATTGATTTATTTTCTCAATTTATTTTAAGGAATCAAATTACATGTTTAAATTCTATATATTTAGAATAATCTCTTAATTTGATTGTTATTAACTATGATTTTTTTTTTGTTTTATTTATTTTAATAATATGAAATATATACTTATAATAAATTGAGATTATAGAGAAGCCAAATTATAATTTTTTTTTTTTTTTTTTTTTTCCTTGTACTATATAATAACTTTTATCAAGTTAGAAATTTTCTTTAAGTAATAAGAAAGAATATCAATAAATGAAATATTTCGTTTACTACTTTTGGATGTTGAATATGGGCTTACGTATCTGATATATAGTACAAGCAAAAAAAAACTATTTAGCCTTTTTGAATTCAATTTAGCACAAATTATTTTTATATATTTACGAAATAAATAGAAGTGTAGAGATTTTAAAAATCATACACAAAAGAACTCATTTAATAAATCATTTTTTTGGAGCAAACTTTTTTTTTCTTTTTTTCTTTTTTTTTTTGGTGAACTGTGCTTGGAGTTGGCTTAGAAAGTGTAGTACGTAGATTCAAAGTTAAATATTCTAAATCGTTTTTGCACCAATGAGCTTTTAGCCTAAGTGGCACCCTCCTCCACTCCCTTTTAAATTTCAATTCCTGTGTCACTTTGTTTAAAGCCAGCTACCTGTAGAAGAGAATAGAACGCTGTCGTTTCTTATTGAGCTAATGACGCGCGTGGAAGAGATAAGAAGCAAGCCATGACACGAGTAGTTACTAATTCAAACGACAGCGTTTCCTCAAACAAAGAATTGAGACTAAAGCCAAGCGACGCCGTTTCTGGAACCAGTTAGATATTTTGGAACCAAAGTTAGTTAGAGCTTTGAAAATTTGTTAGTGTAACAAAATCAGCTCTGCATAATTTGGAGTTTGTAATAGTCACTACAGAGAGGTCTGTGTGTGTTAGGCTGGACCTATATAAGCTTTGTGTATTGCTAATTATCATTTTATGCAAGAAGTTATTCAATTCATCTCTCTCTCTCTCTCTTTGTGCTTAAGCTTTACCTCACTGTTCTTGCATCAAAGTTGTTCATACATTTCTTAGTTTTTCTTCACTACCTAGGAACCTGCCCTCCAATGTTAGCAAGTAATAATAGTAAAATATTAGCTTAAAATCGGTTTGAAATTATCTTCATCCAACCTATTATGTGACAATTAAAGAATCTATATGTAAGTCACATGACTTTTTGAATAAGTTATGTGACTTTTTAAAATAATATACTTAAACAGTCTTATAAATCGTAACATAATGAATTAGAAGAGATTGTTCCAAACTAAGTTGTAGCTAAACTTTGTTTATAATAATAATAATATTAATATTAATATTAATAATTTCAAAATACCTATGATAAAGAACAAAAGAAAATAAAACTATTTACTGGATTATATTGAATTCAACTTTAATTCAATTTATTTTTGAAGCTAGGCTCAAAAAGAGATGTCTTAATGTTGTTATAGTCTTTTTCTTTTGAAGGGATATATTTTAGCTGTTTAAGTAGTATTAGGTTGTAATTAGTGAAGTATAAAAAGAGTACAAAATATTTGTATAACAAAAAATGGTATTAAGGAATCTAGAAGGATTTGCCGTACACATACTGATACGATGCACTAATAGACTTTATCCCTAAACCTTGAAATTTCAAATTAAAGTAGTGTTGCTAGATATCTGGATATTTGACAAGCACGCAAATCTAGGAACCTTGATTATAGAATACTGATCAGTGATCAAAGACAAATGGGATGAGGGAAACAAGGATCTCCAGGATTTGCTAGGTATTGTTAGAATGGTTAAGAGTAAGAATTCACACGTGGGACCACCAAGCATATCCGACCCTACCAGTAAAGTCTGGCCCCTTGCATTTAGAAAATGTGACTTAAAGTTAAGTTTTCATTGCATTTTAGCCGTGTGTATTTGCATACAGTGCAGAATAGACACTTGCCTTTCAATTTGTTGGACAACAATTATAGCTATTTAGAGGATTTCAACAATTTATCCATATTTTTGTACTATTTGGACAATGAACGGTGATATTTAACTTTTACTTACCTACTTTTTCAAATACACTTTCCAACAAATTCTCTATCATTTTCTCCATCTTATTTAAATATTATTTCTTTATTTATTCTTTATTTTTATTTTTATTTTTAATCTTCTTTCATTCATCTAATTTTAATGAGAAGTGCTACTGTAGGGTTAGGATTTGTGGCCTAAGCCCAAAAACAATTAATTTGTAGAGCGTGGGTGATAGAGCTAGGTTAACTATAGAAGTAACAACGGTTGATCACAGCATACAAGTATAAACCAGCAAAAAAATACACGTAAAGACCAAGTAAGTTCAGATCCGAAGAGACTTATGATAGATTGGATACAGGTTACAATTCTTTCTGTTACAATTTTTCCTCCCCCATCATCCCCATCGTCCACTTGTTCTTCATCCAGCTCCCTACTTGAGTGCATATCATGTCATGTATTTCTCTCAGCTTTTATGAATGGCGGTAGCTGAAATTGTACTATTCAGGAGTATTCTTCACATAAATGCGGCCAGAAAAGTTGCTGTAGTGCATTTAATACGGTAGTGGCAGCTTTTCAGTTCAGATATTTCTCTGTTCCTCTTATCTCCAGGCGTATCCAAAGTTTATCCAAATTGCTGAAGTCACTAGTAAATTCATTGAACCCCTCAGATATTTACATGACTCCAAAATCCTTTCATCCGAGGATAATCATCTCTTCGGAACAATGATGCTCTCTTCGGACGAAGCTTCTTCGTCCCCATGTATCCTTCTTTCACGCGAAATATCCCTCGACAATTTTAGCCTCCTCGGACAGACACTAATTTTCACATTGGACTTTAGGCCCACTACATATGGCTGGGCTTTACCCCCCCACAGCTACGTTCTTAACATTTTACAATATTTTCACAATAAATCATATGTGATAAGTTATTACTAATTTTAATTTGAACACATCACTTAATTTGTTTTTTTCATTAGTATTAGTTAGTAACAACCCACTACTTAAAATTTATTGTGAAAATATTGTAATAGCATTTTTCAATTTTAATTCCTTATTCTTTATTTTATTTTTCCCTTATCTTTTTTTTTTTTTTTTCATTCACACGTTTCTTTTCTTTTTCTTTTTTTCCTCTTTTTATCTCCTCCACACCTTCACCTTATCTCTATCTTCACTTTTCTTTTCTAGCACTTCGTTTGGAGCACTATCTTCACTTTATTTTTTCTTTTCTTCTCTAGAACTTCGTCTACTCCAAAGCATTCAAGAAGCTCTCCCTCTATCTCACACAAACAAATTCTCTCACATACACACATAGATCACTGACAGAGAAATGGAGATCGGCATTCTACATTTTTTTTTTTTTTTGTTCTAGTTTGATTATTTTTATTTTATTATTTAGATTTCATTAGGCTTATGAGAAATATTGTTTTTGTGTTTCAAATCTTTCGATTGGGTTTTGTGTTTTTGTTTTGATTGTGGTATGTGTTAGTTTGTAACCGTTGAGATAGAGAAGCACGAGAGAGTGAAGAACGAAAGAGAAAAGGAATGAGAGAAAAAGAATTTTTTTTTATTCAACCGGGTATTATTTTAAGGGAGAATGCTGTTTAGAGGTACTATAGTAATTGCTACAGTGTTCTCTACTTGTAGAGAAGCAATATAGCAATTCTAATCTAAAAAATGGAGATGGAGAAGCTATTGAAGTGGGTTTTTGGAGGTGTTTTCTCTCTAAAATTTTCTTTAAATAAACCATTAGAGATGCTCAAAGAGCATCTCCAGCAGATTCTCCAAATTTTTGTACTATTTGGAAAATGAACAATGACTTTTACTTTTTAGCTACCAACTTTTTCAAATGCACTTTCCAATAGATTCTCTATCTCATTATCTATCTCATTTAAATATTATTTTTTCATTCATTCCTTATTCTTTTTTTATCATCATTTATTCTTTCTATATTCATTCCCAACAATTATATTTTTCAATGAAAAGTGTTATATTCACAACATTTTTCGCAATACTTTCACAAAAATCACATCAAAATCTTGTGGAAAGTTTTTACTAGTTTTAATTTGAACCCACTGTTGAAATTATTTTTTTTACTCACCAATATTAGTTAATTACTTAAAATTTATTGTGAAAATATTGTGGTAGTATTTCTAAATGGTCATTTCTTATTCTTTTCCTCTCTTTCATCCATATGTTTCCTTCTTTTTTTTTTTTTCTTTTTTTTTTTCTCTTGTTTTTTCTCCACCACACTGTATACCCATATATCTCCACCCTCTCCTTTTTTATCTATACTTTCCACTTGATTTCAGAACCTCCCTTTCTTTGTCCTCTTCTTCTATGCTTCCTTTTTGTTTTTTGATAATAATATACTCGTTGCCCCTAATGTTGAGGTACGAAAAATACATACATGGAATCCATAGTGCAAATTCTATGTAAATTAAAAATGGGCTTTCCCTTTTATATATATGCAATGGTGTTTACAGCATAGACATCCAAACCACACAAAATCAGAAGTTGTGAGTTGTGAATACACTAGCTAGCCTTGTTGGTCCTTGTTCCAATTCCCCAATAAACGCTACATCATATTCATTTTTGGGACTTTCAAGTTAAGATGGGTCGTCAGCATCAACAACCTCATATACTGATGTTGCCATTTCCTTTACTAGTCCACATCAAACCCATGCTAAATATAGCACAGCTTCTGTGCCACGCTGGGCTCCAAGTTACCTTCCTAAACACTGAGCACAATCACCAACGCCTCACCCAGCTACAAGAGCTTTCTACTCACTTCCCAACCCTCCATTTTGAGTCAATATCTGATGGCCTGCCGAAGGATCACCCTCGCACTTTTTATTTGACTAAAGACATGGTCATCTCGTTCAAGTCTGTCACGAAGCCACTCTTCCGCGAGATGCTGGCAGAGTATAGCAGAAACTCTGATCTGGGTCCGGTCACTTGTGTAATAGTGGATGGAATTATGTACTCTTTTGCAAATGATGTCGCTGAGGAGTTGGGGATTCGCGTAATTACCACACGACCATATGGTGCATGCTGCTTGGGGAGCTTTTGCTGTATTTCGAAGCTAATCGAGGAAGGCCACATTTCAGTTGGAGGTGAGTATAAATTCTATAAATTCTAACTAATTGGTCTAGTATATTTGGAGCTTAAAAATTCCCATATTCGTTGATTGTGGAGTAATAGAAACTTCCAGTTTAGTTACTCTTGAATATGGAAGGCTATTAATTAATGCCATACTCAGTCAACAACTCAGACACAGTTTGATTTTCTTAGGCGAATGCAGACCATGCATGTGCCTAATAATACGTATTCAACATGCACAACATTCTAATGTTGAAGCTATGTAATATACATACATTAGACTGATTTATAAACAATATCAAACTTAGAGGGTCAAAATAGTATTTTAGCCATAATTTTAGTATACATATTACACGATATGATGGAATCAAGAAAAGTTGGTTGCACTTATCTCTTGAATAAGAGATCTAAAATTCAAACCTTACCTACATATTCAGCCATTGCCTTTTTCTTGGAAGAGTTCCATATATGGTAGAAGTGAAAGAAGATATGGTAAAGAAATTTTGGTCTAAATTGTTTTTTTCTCCTATCATTAAAAAAAAAAAAAAAAAAAAAAGAATCCTTGATTCCAATGTGTTTCACAAGGAATGGTGATATTATAATGGTGGTAAATCAAAAGAAATTAGTCATTTTTAATCTTTACCAAATTACTCAAAGTTGGTTAAAGAAAGAAAATATTCAAAGTTCTTGGAAGTGCCAAGCATAATCTAAAAGTGTTTGCTTCAATGTTCTTAACAAAATATCAATCAATTGGTGGCTTAGCTTGATGGCATAAAACAATCATTATGAAGTATATGTTATAAATTTAAATTCTATTGTATCTATATAATATCTATAAAAATAAAATAAAATAAAGAAAGGAAAAAGTCATATACTATATTGTTTTAAAAGATGCGTTCTTGACACATTAAAAAGAACTACTATTTTATTGAAATTTTGATGATATTAGTAAAATATTTTCTTTAAGATTTATATTCTATGAATTGATCCCTATTGAATGAGTATCTACTTGGCACAACCCCACCTGCAATGTGTTGAAGCAAATTTTATGATCCAATATTTAAAATTATAGTAGTTTACACTTCTCAAAGAAAAATTGTTGATATTTTCAAATTACATTTTCTACTATCACAACTAACATCCAGCCTCCGCTACAAATTGCAACAAAAGAAGATTTGGATCAAGAGATTAAAACTATGCCAGGTATGGAGGGTCTTTTGCGACGTCGAGATCTACCATCAGTTTATAGACAACTCCTCTCCTACAACTCTTCATTAAGGAGAGCAAGACCATGACTCGAGCTTCAGGAATCATACTCAACACCTTTGATGACCTTGAGGGTCCGATTCTCTGTCACATCGCCCCTCTCTTTATAAATGTTTACACAATTGTTCCACTCAATGCTCTCGTCAAAACCAAAATCGGGGATGATATCATCTCACAATGTTTATCCTCCTCTAGTAACTTACTGGAACCGAGTGATAATTGTCTGACATGGTTAGATTCCAAGCCATTAAGATCGGTTGTTTATGTTAGCTTTGGAAGCATAGCAAGGGTGACACGTAGTCAATTGTTGGAGTTTTGGTAGTCTAGTCAACAATAGCGCGTCATTTTTATGAGTGATATGGCGTGATATGATTGAAGGTGTGAAAGGGGATGACATGATCCCGATGGAGCTCGAGGAGGCCACAAAAGAAAAGGGATTTATTGTGAATTGGGCTCCACAAGAAGATGTTCTAGCCCACTCAGCAGTGGGTGGGTTTTTCACCCACAGTGGTTGGAACTCGGCTTTAGAAAGCATTGATGCTGGAGTGCCTATGATTTGTCGGCCATTGTTTGGCGGCCATCAACATAATAGTAGGTCGGTTAGGGAAAGGTGGAAGATTGGGCTTGATATGAAGGACACGTGATAGATCAACCATCAAGATAATGATTAAAACTCTTATGAAAAATAGAAGGGAGGAAATCATCAGGTCCATGAATCGATTTTCAAAATTGGCTCATGATTCTATTAGCCCAAGTAGATCCTCCTACAACAACTTGGAGAAGCTTATTGAAGACTTGAGAACAATATGATTTTATGATAATATTGGCAATTGCAAGTTGACAGTAGCAATATATGATTAAGAAGGTTGATCAACAAATAATATGCTCCTTTCCCTATAAAGAACAATAAGATTGAAGAACCTATTTTTAATAATATTGAGGTTGATGTTAGATTTGGTGTTGTCCCACGTTGGCAACTAAATAAAAAGTTTTGTAATGGTTGGAGTGTTTGTTTAAGTTTTCTTATTGCACTTCAACTCATTTGCTTTAGTTAATTGATTGTTATTTGATGGGTTTTAATTACCATCCAAAAGTCTTTTTACTTGTAGACGATGAAATAAATATGTTTACAATGTATTGCCTCCATTCGTGTACAATGCATTTGCTTTTCTTGTAAAATAGAATTTTCTAGTTCACCAGGAAAACAAAAACAAAAACTAAACGAAATATGATTTGCTAAGTGGTAAGGCAATTGGGTTTTGGTGGCAACTAAACATAAGGGTAGTAATCTACATGTAGAAGTAGTAAGCTTCATTCATGCCAAATGGTAAGTTATTAGCTTAGGTTTCTGTACATATTAGTGTGTGTATATATATATATATACCTAAATTAAACATTTGAAAAAAAAAAAATCCGAGGTCTTAGAGTTGAGCCAAAATTGTTTCTTTCAATACTACACTTAGCTAGAGAACAAACACTTCATGTTTGGCATGTCATGATTTTTTATATATGCATAGGAATAGTAAACTTATACATAAGTGTATTCAAATGCTTTAACATACAAATTAAAGCACACCCCCTCCCAAGAAAGAATCCCTAAACAAATGAGGCTGCAAGGTTACAAGAGTAACATTGGAGCACGACCATAAGTTGGAGATACAACAAAAGTGAAATGTTGAATTATCATGGCTAAGACGATTTTAGCCTCAACCATAGCTAGAATTTTAGCTACACATATTCTAGGACTCAAAGCAAATGGAAAAAAAGAAGCTAAATGCTTTCGATGCTCCATAAATCTAAATGGGTTGAACTCATTAGCATCTTCGCCCCGTATCTCGGGGTCATGATGGACAACAATCAAGGCTAGATGAAACTGTGTTAGCAGGAATGTCAAAGTTCCCTAGCTTAACCTTCTTACACTGATTATCATGCTCCCCTTTTTTTTCTTTTTTTTTTTGCTGGATAATTGTTTATGCAGGGGCTCGAACCCCTGAGTTGAATGTCACTAAGGAGACCGGGTACCACTTGGGGCAACAGGCCCGGTGGTGATTATCATGCTCACCTGTTAAAAAATTTCATAGTAATTCGCATGTTAATTGGTAAGAATTAATACTTCACACAACGATAGATGAGATGGTAACTTTTAAAAATTAGGTGAATTATATTTTTTTGATTATTCTAGAAATTAATATTAATCCACAAATATTTACTATTCTGGTATTAAATAGATGCATTTATTTTCTTTATTAGTTATATATATTCTTTTTTTTTTTCTTTTGGGTAATGGACCATGCATTTTATTATTGTTACTTTTATTTGTTTGTAGTTCTCTTTCCAAAAAAAAAAAAAAAAAAAAAACCCCAGTAAGGGCTATCTTCTTCAAAAGCCATATGGGCAAGGCTAAATGGAGCAAAATGATTGAACTTGTTGGACACAAACTGTTTTACATAGTTTTACACACCCCAAACAATAACTGAAAGTTACAATTCTAGTTGCTTTTGAAGATGTGTATAAAACTATGTAGAATGGTTTATACACACATGAGTACACACGCACGCGCACTCACACATACACACATATATGTATATGTGTGTATATATATATATAAACTCACATATATAATTGAATTACGAAACCCAAAAAAAAAAAAAAAACAAACAAACAAAACAAAACAAAAACAACGAACAAACAAAAGCCAAAAAACATGCAACTCCTATGCACATTATTTTAAAATATTACAGGCTAGCAAGAAGTTAAACTTACAATATCAAGGTCATTTACTTTCTCAACAACTAGAAGTCCATTGTCACTAAAAAAGTGAACCACTTCTTCTCGTGCACCGCTTTGCCATTGCCATTCTTGATGTAGTCAACTACAACAAAAGTTGGTTTTTTTCTGAGAGTCAAAACCCTTAAAAAAGTATGAAAAGTCATCAAAAAAAAATTTTATTTTGATTTTTGAGGCTCTAGATGACTTGATGATCTTTGAAACAAATTCCCTCAAAAAAAAAAATAATTTTGATGCCTACAAGACCCTCAAAAAAGAAATTTCAACGGCCTACATACTTGACCCTTCAAACAATTGCTTTATCCTTACCGTGGATTGACAACCCTTGAAAATTTAAAAATAAATAAAAGAATAATAACCTTTTTTGAGGGCTTTCCAACCCTCAAAATAAGGTTTTTTTAATTATTAAAAAAAAAGGTGCATGTAGGCTTTAGAGAACCACATGTTACAAAATCTATATTATGCCAAAATACAAATCTCTTTCAATGTGTACTACAACCGCACATACATCAAAAGTGGAAATGGCTAAGGACACCCTATCTTGCCTAATACCACAACAGAAAATTCTATACACATAATCTCACAAAATTAGAATTAACCCAATACTATAATTTAAAGCTTAGGCAAAAGGAAACCTTTCATCATATGAATCTGCAAATGTAATGCTTACATCAAGTATAGGGTGAGCAGATTAAAGCAATGCAATCCATATATTTGGCACAAAGCATGCAATTAGACTCATCATTCGCATTCACAAAAATTTCTTTCAAGTGTGGCATTACAGCATCATAATACTGTTTGAATTGCTCCTGTTATAACAACAATTCCTATTATAAAATAAAATTGATGCATTATAAAATAAAATTGAGCATACTTGTATCATGGCCATGGGTAGCTAAAGTACAACAACTGATGCTAAAGCTATTAAAGCACCCTCTTACACCATTTGCTTCCCATTCTAGAATTTTTTACAAATTTCACAAAAGATATATCTCAAAGAAAATAAGAAGTCTCATTAGAAAAAGATAAAAGCATAGTGTATATCACCACAACATGATATAGAATAAGCTCATCAATTTTAATCTGATGCAACTTGAGTCAAGTAGAAGTTATCACTGGACACGTTGGATTGCGGACACGTGTCCGAATGCTGACATGTCTAGTGATAACTTTCACTGGATACAAGCCCTTCCCATTTTAATCTTTAGAAAGATATTTAAGTACACACCAACACATGATGCTAGATTAAATAAGCTATAGGATTTGTAGGTGAGCCCCTGCATACAAAAACAAACAAACCCTGCTTTCTTTGACACCAAAGTTAAAAAATAAAAATAAAAATAAAAAATAAATAAAAATAAAGAGCTTCTCATTAATTCACACCTGCAAGTCTTACTCTTTAACATTTCCCTATCCCATAGTTCTGTCATTTTCTCAATTATCCCTTCAACTTTCTAAATTAACACCTTAAAAAGCCTTTAATTTACTAAAAAATAGTACTTGAATTCTTCTAAGCACTGACACCTTAAATTATTATTAGAGTGTAGTCTTCATGATTATTAGAATGTAATGCAGTATCCAATATACACAACAGAAGTGGACGAACATGATATAACTTGTGAGATTCCATTAATTAAAATTATCCCTTAAAATCTAAAAATAAAATAATTAAAATTCACCTCTCCAATCAATTTTCCCAGAAACCAAACAGATAGTTACCAGGTTTGCATAAAAGTCCAGCACATAACACTACTAAAAAATGACATCCAAAATTGATATTGCATACAAAATTCATACAATCACAGGAAGCATGATATGCTAATTAACATATGACTGTAAATTCATCATTTTATAAATACAGAACACAGTAAGAGATGAACAAAATAATATCAAATTCTTTTCTCTACTTAGCTCCCAAAAAAATTCAACTTGTGACTTGTATTACCCTCAAAAGATTCAAAAAAAAATGTGCACAGCAACAACAGAATTTGTGAGAGATTTTACACGTCCAAGAAACCTGTTGAAATACCAGTCATGTTAGGACCTTAAGGGCCACGAAAGCACCTCACTTAAAGAAGACATTTTCTGCCATGCTAGTAATACTTACATCTCTTTCAGTTTTGAAAGTTTTCCAAACATATCACTCAACTGGTTATTCAGCGCATTATTACCAAGATTTCTGCACCCATCCAAAAAAAAAAAATGAGAAACAGTATTGCTGAAATACCTAGAATAATGAACGTTATATCCCTCATACTAGAATAATGAAGAAACATATTATTACACTTCTGCAGTAGTCTATACCTCATATATGCTCTCTTTGAACGTATAATATTATGGCAGAAAGCCCTTTCTAGGGTAAGGTTTCTTGCTGACAGATTGTTTTCAAGAGAATTTTATCTAATACATAACAGAACCATAAGATATATATATATATATATATAAGGGATGCAACCTACAACTATTAATTATTGCTCAAAGGATGGCTTGCAAAGACAGAAGCAATACCATTATAGATAATTAGGAGTAGCATCTGAAAACTTGTAAGTTACAGGATGCCATCCACGACGTTCATGGTCTTCGGAGATAACATAATAGCAAATTTCATACCCGAAGACAGAAAGACAATAAGTAGCTGCCAACAAGTTCCACTAAAAGCAAAAATCCATCATCAACTGAAACAAGACTAGAAGACAAATGTACAAGTTCCACTAAAAGTCTAAAACCCAGATGAGAAAAAAAAAAGTATAAATATACAAAATGAAATAAAGAAAACTTAAAATTACAACAATTTATATCACTTTAAAAATAATAATAATAACAATAATAAAAAACAAAGAGCAATAATACAAACCGCTTTGTACAGGAACAGAAGGCCAGTAGCCATACAACACCCAGATCAGCCCAATGCCAGCACAAAACACAGCCAAAGCTGCTATAAAACGACTAAATAACCTGCTCAACAAACACAGTGCAAATAGCTGCACTGAGCAATTTAACTTTATCATATACGAAATTTATTTGCAATTAGTATTCATCTCTTCCAAACCAAATAACAGGTACTGAACCTTTTTTTCTCTCAACCCTTCTAGGTGCAAGGTATTATATACTTCCAACTAAAGTGAACTTGTGTTGTGATCATGATTGGCCATTCTGAGATGATACTAGTAAAGGAAGCCAATCCGACCTTGTAATCTAATATTTTCCCCAATCTAGATTAAAACCAATTGTTAAACCTATCAGTACCAAACATGTAATAGAAATCGAAATTGCAAATACCAAACCCTAGAAATTAAAGTCTACAAGAACTAAAACAGAGGATTGGAACTCTTGGGAGATTTGTTGGAAAAACAAATTATTTAAACCCAGTCAGTACCAAACACGTGATAGAGATCGAAATTGCAAGCACCAAAACCTAGAAATTGAAGTCTAGAAACGAATAAGATCAAAGAAATTGAAGAGCTAAAATGGAGGATTAGAAATGCTAAGAATTTAAAACTTTGTTTGGAAAGGGTAAGAGTTTGATCGATTTTCACCTGATAAACTATTGGTGAAGCGAAAAGTGAAAATTTCAATTTTTTTTTTCTCGGAAATCAAACACAGAGAGAGAGAGAGAGAGAGAGAGAGAGAGAGAGAGAGAGAGGGACCTGTAATCGGACAACGGGGCGGCGGAGAGGGCTCGTCGTCGGAGATGAGATCGTCGACCACCGCGCCTCAACCCGCCGGAGAAGAGAGATGAGCTCCGTTCATCGACTTTTCTGAGATGAGCTCCGATTTTGAGTTTTGTGTCAGAGAGTTTTCTGCGTGTGAACTGTGAACGAAAATGGTTTTCCTTTTTGCATTTTAATTTTGACTTTGTTTCGAGGTTTGAAAATTTTGCGGATATCTTTTATCAAGGGTTGTCACAGAGTTGCTTTGAAAAATGTTTAAACTCTGAAGGGAAAATTCACGCGGGAGAGTTTTTTTTTTTTTTTTTTTTTTTTTTTTTTTTTTCATACCCTCAAAAAAGTGGGCCGAAAAAGGTTAAGATTTTGAGCCAATTTTGTGTCTTCAATTTGATCCTCAATTATCACTTTAAGACATATTAGAATTCAATAAAAAACATAATTTAACACACTTTGAGAATATCAAAACACATAAATCTTACATGTTAGATTGTTGTTCCTGTTTATAACTTGTGGTTAAGTGAAATAAGTGGAAAGCCTTTTCCTTGTACGTTGGTCCTGTCACACATGACTGGATTGGAGGCCACAATTGAATATTTCTTGTATAATGTTGCTTAATAGTTCATTTTATATGTAAAATGCTTCTTTTGGCTAAATGCCATGATTTTATTGGTTTATTATACAGGGATATGTTTCAATGTGATATATGTTTTTTTTATGGCAACCAAAAACAGGAATAAAATAGTTATGCGAAAGATGTAATACTTTATCCTTGATTTTATAAGGGAGTTTCACTTTCCAAATTAATTTCCACACTGATTAGGGTAATCCATGGTTTCTTCCTTCTTGCAACATTGAAGGGTGGTGGATTTCTTGAAGCATTGAGTAAGCTTTGTTAACTTTGTGTTCTCTTGAATTTGAATGTCTCCATAAGAGTGTCTTCCAAGCCAGAGGTTCTGGATAGTGGAAGTTGCAAGATTTTCTTGCAAGTGTGAGGCTGATACAGTCTCCTAATCAAATCATGTTTCCAAGTTCTTGAAGTTTTGATTGATAAGATCTGCCACTGTGCCATCAAGGAGGTTATTCCTTATAAGATTATGGTTTGAGCATTTAAACCAATCAAGATGAGTGAGGGGGATTTGGTGACCAACTCCTATCACCCACGACCCTCTTTCAAAGCAGCTAGACATGGTTCAGCCACATTTTTTGTTCCCCCCTCCCCCCTACTTCTTGGTTGGCAATTGGTGTCCCAGTTGATGAGGTGAAGCTTTCAATTTCCAATCTCATGTCCCTACAAGGAAAACCTGGTTATAGCATCAAGTTTATTATAGACTGCTTTAGGAACTTTAAGATAGGAAAATGTGTACAAAGGCATAACTTGAAACACAGAAGATATTAAGGTAGTTCTACCAACTTGAGATAAAAGTTTGCCTTCCATCCTTGGAGTTTACCCTAGACTTTATCTATAATATCCTGAAAATCAGCTACCCTCTTTCCTCTAAGTTTGAAGTTTATGCCTAGATACTTACTAGGGTTCTGTACAAGGTTAACTTGAAGAAAGAAGGCAGGGGAATCCTTCACATCTTGAGGTATGTTTGGTGAGCAAAACATGTCAAATTTATCAAAACTGATACACTGACCTGAGATTGAACAATACCAAAGGATGGTGTTACTTAGGTTAGTTGGGGATATCCTATCATTTTGGAAGAAAAAAAATGGAGTCATCAACAAAGAGAAAGTGTGTGAAGGATACCCCATTTTTGCCTACTATTATGCCTTTGATCTTCTTCTGATTCTCCTCCTTTGTGAGAGCAATGGATAAAATGTTAGTACAAAAAAGGAAAAGGTAAGGAGAGAAAGGGTCTCCCTGTCTTAGTCCTTTAGAAGGATTGAAGGCTTAGGTTGGACTGCCATTAATAAGCAGAGAGTATTGGACAGAAGTAACACACTCCATTATCTAGTCTACCCATTTGTTGCTGAAGTTCATGGATAGAAGGACAACCTTAAGGAAGTTCCAATTGACTCTATCATAAGCCTTGGACATATAAATTTTCAAAGCACCATAGCCTTTCTTTTGATTCTTCTTTTTCCTTAGGATATCGAAAATTTCATGAGCCAAGAGAATTTTGTTTGTAATGTTCCTACCTTGAATAGACATTTTGGTAAGGTGTAATGAGCATATCCATAAAAGGTTTAAGCCTAGAGACCAAAAATTTTGAAATTATCTTGTAGGTAACATTACAAAGACTAATGGGCCTAAAATGAGATACCTCTTCTAGGAATTTGATCTTAGGTATGAAGGCAAGGTAAGTCTGGTGAAGGGATTTCAAAAGAGTACCTGAGTGGAAAAAGGTGTGGACATAGTTAAAAATGTCTTGTCTTACTATACTCCATAGCTCCTAATAGAAAAATGTTGGTATCCCATCTAGACCAAGAGATTTCTGAGGTCCCAATTGGAACACTGCCCATTCAATTTCATCATCAATCACTACTTTGTCAAGATCATTTCTCTGGAAAGAATTAAGTTTAGGAACTTCAAGGTTTTCCAAGTCTCTCATTAGTTCCTACACTAATCTTGGGTCCGTCTCATTGTACTGATTTTTGAAATGGTCCCCCATATAGTTCTCAATATCACCTAACTCCTCCAATTGGTTCCCATCAACTGTCCTAATTTGCAAAATCCTATTCTCCTTTACTTAACCACAGTTTGAAAGAATTTGGTGTTTACTCCTAGCCTTTTGAGCCCATATAATTTCTTCTTTTCTCATCAAATTTTCAATATCCTCCCAAAGTTCTTTTTCCACTCTAATGTCATGTATTGTTTTGATTGAGTCTTGTAATTCCTACAAAGTCTTCTGTTTTTCCCTTAGATCTTTGTCCACCTTTCCAAAGATGTTTTTGTTCCATTTAGAAAACTCTTTCCTAACATTCTTTAGCTTCTACTGTTGTTTAAAAGCTCTTGATCCTTGAGGGTAAATACTCCAAGTATTTTAGGCCAGTGCTTTACAGCCATCATGAGATAACCATATTCTTTCAATCCTGAAGTGACTTTTCCTAAAGGGCTGTTGAATCTCAAAGTTTAGGATAATGGGACCATGATCAGATCTTAGGATAGGTAAGTTTCTAAATGCATAATGAGGATTCAAGTTGATCCCATCCATAATAACAAAGGCTCTATCCAGCCTTTCCATGACAAAAGTTTCATCTCCATGACCATTCATTCAAGTAAATTTTTACCATTTTGCTTCAAGATCATAAAGACCCAAATCAAACAGAATTTGTCTGAATGTCTCTGCACCTTCAATTCTCCTATGACTAAAACCAAATTTATCTTCCTGAGATATAATTTGGTTGAAGTCACCTATCATAACTAGTTTTTGTGAACTAAATTCCTAATGTTTTGTAATTTAGTCCACACTTCCTCCCTATTAGCATGGTTAGGATGCCCCTACACAAAAGAAATGGATAAAGGGGTACCTTTATTGTCAATGAGATCAACATGAAGCAGTTGTTTTGAGCTGTAAAGAATGTTGAAGCTCTAATTTCCTATCCATCCTAGTAGCAAACCCCCACTCAACCCTTCTTGAGGGACCTCCCATCCATTCCAAAAACCACATTTTTCCAAAATTGCAACTCCTTGGTCTTTTGCTAACTTAGTTTCCATTAAGAACATAATGTTCAGCTTTTACACTCGAGCCATTTTTTGGCTTTGCAAAACTGTAAAGGGGGTGCCCAGCTCTCTATAGTTCCAGCTTAAGACCCTCATGGTTGCTAGGGAAGCTGTTATAGGCCAACTTCCCTAAGCCCTTCAACTCTCTCAGCATCAAAAGATGTCCCTTTATCAGAAACATCTTGAAAGTGGCTGGTTTCTCAATCAAAGAATCCACATAGTAGATTTTGTTTAATGTTTCTCCCAAACTTTCATATTTCCTTCTTGATTCTCTTCTTTGAGCTTAGTCTTCATGTGTCCCTAGTTGATGTGTCCCCACTTTCATACACCAAAAATCTGATGTTAGAATAGAAGGAGGTGGGTTTATATTAGTTAAGGGAGGTCTAGGTCCAAGGGTAAGGAGTTCAATAGGGCCAAGATCCCTTTCAATTTTTCCTTCACTGCTCAATTGGGTATTATGCCTAATTTGTCTAATTGGACAGGCCCATTATGCCCTTTTTGGGGGTTAATCAGTATAGGCCCATTACTGGAGTCCCCCAATTCAAATCTGAATCTCCCTCTATTAACTCTTTGAACCAACGACTCTATGTAAGTATCAGGGGAATCAAGTATGCAACCCTTGTCCTATTCATGGCATTAGACTTCAGGTCAATTTTCATTCAAGCTATCTAGGTTGAACATAATTGCTATAGTGACACTTTCTAAATTCGAAGCTTCAAAATGTGGTCGAGTACTCTGGCCATTAGTAATATAAGGTCCATTACCTTCAATCCAAGTCCATTGAAGGTTTGATTCTTGAGGTGGTTGCCATGGTGGTCTAGATGAGAAAGAAGCATTATGACTTCCATTACCTAAGGGATTCTAACATGGTGGTATAGGACTAGCATGCAAGATGTTGGCATTTTCGTTTGGGGTAATCCAAGTATCATCTAAGTTCAAAGAATTTGCTAGGGTTGGAGGAACTGTGTATGGTTCTAGGTCAGCAACAAGTGTACTATTCAAATTAGGCATGGTTTCAGGTGGGTTCTGACTGGGTTGGTAGAGGTTTAGCAAGTAAGTATCTAAACGCAAAGAGGATGTGTTATTGTTTGGTGTGTTAAAGGCTGGGAATGAGTTTGCATGTGGTGAATGTGGTGTGCTAGGGGTACTAAGGTCAGGATGCTTTAAGTTAGAAGGGTTAGAAAGTACCTGTTCTTGTGTTTGGCCCACTTGTCCAAAACGAACTTGAGTGGTTTATCTCCTCCTTCGATTATGATAAGCTTGAAGCTCATTTGTGAATTAGAGTTGTAAAGCATCAAATCTATATTGTACCTGGTGAAGCTCTTGTATTTGCTACCTCTGCCTAAATAGCATTAGTCTACTCATGGTTTTAAAACCGAACTGGGCTAGCTGGTCCGATCGGTTCAACCAGGAATCGGCCTTCAATTCAGTCCGGTTATGTGAAAAAACCGAAAATAGCTTAAAAACTGGGAAAATTCCTTAAAAATTGGGAAAATTCGAAAACCAGCCGATTCAACTGGAGAACTGGGAACTAGCATGGTCAAACCAGTTAATTACCAGTTGGGATTTTTTTACTTAAAACTATGTCGTTTTTCTTTTCCTAGCCTAACCCTAAAGTCCTTACTCCTAATTCCTAAACATTCTCACGCCTCTGAAACTCTCTGCCTCACTCTTATCTCAAGCTCACACACGCCTCTCACGGTCTCACCTCAAGCCCTCATCCTCACAGTATCTGAACTCTAAAGTGTTTAATGATTTCCAACTCAAAATTCTAGATTTCAGCTACCCACAAACCATTTCAACTACCCACCCAAAACCCACAACTTAACCACCACCAAGACCCACAAAACATCCTAGCCATCCACCACAACTCACAAACCCAGCCACCCATGACCCATAAACCATCCAAAAACCCAAATCAATAAAGCCACACAGCAATAAAGGAAAAAAAAAAATCCAGAACTGAGATTAAAAGAATGAATCAACGATGGTGGAGGTGGCCAAGAAACAGTGGGGCTGACGACGATGAAGGATAACCAAAAAAAGAAACCCTCAGGAAGGTGAATTAATAGGTGGTGCTGACAACGGTGGAGATGCAATCGGTGATGAGTGGTGCCGATGAATGGATCGGTGGCCAGTGATAAGTGGCATCCGGGAGTGGATCGGAGGTCGGAGTGGATCGGTGGCCAGTGATGAGTGGCATCTACAGGAAAAAAAAAAAAAAAAAGATTGCTTTTTTTTTTTTTTCCCTACTCTGTTTCTCTCAAATCAGAAAAACAAAACAAACCCACCAACCCTCAAAGTGAATTTTATTCAAAATCAAAGCCTTGGAATTTCACAGAGAGAGAGAGCAAAAGGGTATTGGCCAATTTGGTTGTTGTTGTTTATTGTTGTTGTTGTTGTTGTTTTGAACTGGGTATTTGTTGCTTTGTTTTGTAAATGTTTTGACTTTTCAGGGGATCAAAAAAGACTGTATTTTTCTCTCTCCCTATAAAGGCCGGACATACACACACTTGTTAATATATATATATATATATATATATATTTATATATAATTAAAAAATTATTGATTATTTGTATAACTTAAACAAATAATAATTAAATTATTTTTGATGTCACCGGTTCAACCAGGGTCCGACCAGAAAACTGGTAATTAGCTCATCGATCGGTTCTTTCACCGTACCGGTTTTTAAAACCATGGTTCTACTTCTTCCATGTTATGGGTGCATTGACCACGTGTATGACCAATGAGACCACATCTAGTACACAATTTATGAACCCTTTCATAGCAAAATTGAATCCAGATCCTAGAACCATCATCTAGTCTGAGAATGAATCCAACAATCACTGGTAGCCTAGAATCAATTCTCACCTTCACTCGCATAAAACAAATGTTTCTTGGAATTTTATCTTCACAATGACACATCTTTTCAGCTAGTTCTGGGTACTGATATTCCAAAGACAAACCATTGGTTGGACCCACATAGAGATGAAATTAAGTTGTAGGTTCCCAATCACCAAATTTAGTCTCCATCGTTCCAAAACCAGAAGCACTCCATCAACTGCCCAAGGACCTTCTGTGCAAATATGCATTAAGTCTTCCAAGAACTCAATATGAAAAATGTAAAAATACGATTCTCTTCCTACAATTGAAACTTCCCCCCTAATTTTCCATGCAGAGTTGATCAGATGTTATAGGCACGAAACAAGAACTTTCTATAGTCTAACAGGAAACCAATCGCACAGCAGCTTCAGAAATCTCTTTGGATCACTAAATCCTCAAGATCAGGTTCTACCACAAGCCCATGTCTTACAAACGGAATTTCTTCCTTTTCACTAGGTAGGAGGTCTGAGTCTAGTTCTTCAGCGAACAGATCCGAGATAATATCAGAGTCGCTACTGTCAGTCCATCCAACTTCTCTAGGAGCTATATTATCATCCATTGTGAAATCAAGGTAAGGTTTAAAGAAGGTTGCATGCACGGAGAGAACAGTGCAGTACAACACCTTCTAGACACTCTTATGAACACTGAAAGGATAGAAGGTTAGAAAAAAAAGGTGTTCTTGATAAGGACAAGGAAAGTATGAAGAAGAAGACAGAAAAGGGTTCAGAGGAAGTAAAAGAAATAAGGAATAAAAGTTAAAGTAATATTGAACTGTAGTGACTAGTTAGAAACAAGTTGACTTAGTGCAAGCAAGGTCACGCCTCAAGCATGCAAAGGAGTATAGAGATTTGGGATATAATGGTGAAAAACATGCCGGAATTAAAAGGACTTAATAAGAAAAGAAGACTTACCTACAAGGACGGATAGCGTAGAAAAAGAGGGTTGACAAATTTTTTGAAAAAGAAAAAAGATGAAGAGAGAATAATAGCTTATCTAGGAAAACGACGGCAGAAACCCAAGGGGTTGAGAGGCTCACTGTTGTGAGAAGAAAACATATGACTTTTTACCTTTCTTTTTCACTTCTTAATCACTTCTTTGGGGCTAGTTTGGGCTTTTCTTGCATTTGGGCCTTTGGGTCCATATTAGCAAAAATGGGTATCAACAAAGTCATGTACAGAGATGAGAATCATTCCCACAAGCTCAAACCAAAGAGTCCATTTGGAAATATTATGGGCAATGAAATTAGCCTTTCGAAAAATATGGTTTACAAACCACTCATCAAAAGAGTTAAAAAGCAATAAGCTTTTATTTATAATATGTTTAATCACCTAGTGATGAGAAAGAGAAGTAAGTTTCTGTAGTTGAAGAATATCAAGTTGGAAGCATCTCTTTTGCATATCACGTGTTTGTACCCCAACTTTGTTGTCGTTGCTACTGCTAGTTTAGCTGCTTTTGCTTTAGCTATATAGGGGGGCTTTGGTCTTTTTATGGCTTTATAAGCAAAAATTGATTATCTTTTATAATTTTTGCCCACTACTACTCCACATGATTTCTCCTTGCCAACGGATGCATGAAAATTCACTTTCACATGGGGCTGAGAGGGTCCCAAATGTTGCCCATGTTAATATCACTATCTGCATAGTCGTAAAACAATGGGTGGCCAAGATATATTTTATTAATTTCTTTACTTAAGAGCAAACGGTCAAGAGCTTCTTTCTTAGTTTGTCTTGTTCGATTTCTTGCAGTGGAAGCTCCAAGAATTTTTTCTAGGGGGGTCAATGAAAAGATGAATCTTGAATAGGAGATGAATTCTGTGGTCTACATGGTTTTATTACAAATTTGTCCATAGTACTAAGAAGATAATAAAAGAAAAACTATAAGTTAATTTGGTATATTGTTTCTTCATATAATGAACATACTAATTATGATTGTTAAGATTAAATCTTGGAAATAATCTATTATTTCTAAATACAATATCATTGTGCAACATTGGCGTGATGGTTGCTTTATAAATATAAGTTCTTGTAGGAGTGGGAGTTGGGAGGCAAGGACCGGGGTTCAAGTCTCTAAAAGGGAACTTCACACATATATACATTTAGATTAGGCTAGAGTGAGATTTCTATCTCAAATCAAAAAAATAAAAATACAATAAATATATTTATTATTGTTATAAAGTGATTTAATTATTATTATTTAGAATATTTTTATCAATTAGTTTATTTCTTTACTCTGTACAATTTTTTTATTTAACAATTCAACTCAACTTTGACAACTATTGGTCTTTATTATTCTATTAAGAAAATTTTTGTTATGTTAACATTTGTTTTTGTCTTCACTCTTCACTCAATCACTTTGTCTCTCTTCTCCCACCTCGTCTAATTTTTTTATTTTTTATTTATTTAGAATCCCCCCTTGTCTAATTGTTTAATTGTCTTTTAGTGTTAACATTTACTAATTATTGACTAATTGACTGACTAGAACATGCCCCAAACCCTACTTACAAATAACAAATTAATTAAAAACACATTTAAATTTAGTCACTACACTCGTAGATTTGATCAAAATTTTTAATTAATTATAATTTTATTTGCAATATATATATTTGCTAGCTCAGGGGTTCATTTGAATCCCCTTAACCAAAGCGAATACCGCCGCAGATTTTTGCTGCCCATGAATTTTTCTCATCTATATCATATTATAACAAATAGTTGTGAACAATATAAATTTTCTTTCTTCCTCTATTGAGTTAGTTTCTACTTTCTACTGATTTATTTATTTATTTTGTTGCTGAATAAGTTAGTTTCTACTAATTACACAAGGTGAAAGGGACTTTTTTTTTTTTTTTTAAAGATGAACTAAAGTTTCCATCCCTTTTTTGCGGGTCACATTTAGTTGGGATTATCTGCAGCCACGCTATCTTCCAAAGAAGTAGTTTAAATGTCCTTCTTGGCCTTGACTTTTCACAATTTCCTCCGTTCTTTGTTTTCAATTAATTGGGCCACATAAATTGTATTCGACAATAAATATATAGTCTGTGTACATGGTCCCCAGACCAACTACAGACCAAAAACATGAAAAAAATCAAAAGCATCATTTACATAAAGCATCCTAATCTGGAAAAAGTCCACCATGATTCCGAAATATGTTTCCTAAATTAGGGTAAGTGGTATCTTTTTTATATTTAAATATCAATTTTTTTTTAGAAAAAATAATATCAATTAATTCAATTGACTAATCAATATTGAAAAGGATTATCTCTTATATACTAAAAAGTGTAATAGAAACTCAAAATTATTAATTAATTAATAGAATAATATGTAACTATTGTAACATCACTTTTACATTGTCATTCCACAAATATAATTTTTATTATACATCAATTATAATATCTCATTTCAATCATAATGGTAAAATAAAGTAGTGAAATTTTTTATTTTTTATATTATTTTTTTATGAGAATTTTTTATATTACTAAACTTACTACCGAATATTCTAAAAGCATATAAAAAAAAAAATCTCAATTTTAATACCAGTGATGAATCCAGTGAAAATGACAACCACCCAATTACAATCTATAATATAATAAGATAATTTTAGTAAAAATTGAGATTTTTTTTATATGGTACTAAAATAACTCATGCTTGTTACTATACTATAAAAGAAAAGAACTTCGTCAAAAAAGGTGTGCGCTTATAATAGCCAGTCCATTGAGTATCAGCTGAAAGTGGGAGAGGATAAAATTTTTAATATATATATATATATATATATATAAATTCAGGACCAGGACTTAGGAGTAAGGAGTAGTTAAGCTTTAGTCAAATTCTTGCCAAATTGCAGCCCCCAATCCATATAATCTTCTAACAGATTGTCACAAAGCATCATATCAAAAACAACAAATCAAACATGGAAGACATGTTGCTATACTCATCCCTCTCTCTTCTTCTCCTCCTTGCAGTAGCTTTCAAGTTCTTGCTCCAAACAAGAACAAAACACAAACACCTCCCACCAAGCCCGCCTTCTCTACCAATTCTAGGCCATCTCCATCTCCTTAAGAAGCCATTCCATCGTACTTTCCGCCACTTTTCACAAAAATATGGTAACATCTTCTCTCTAAAATTTGGGTCCCAACTCGTGGTCGTTGTATCATCCCCATCTGCAGTTGATGAATGTTTTACCAAGAACGACATCATTTTAGCCAACCGTCCTCGCTTCCTAGCCACCAAGCACATTGCCTACAACCACACCACCGTGGCAGCAGCTTCTTATGGAGACCATTGGCGCAACCTTCGCCGCATCAGTGCCTTAGAAATCTTCTCAACAAATCGTCTCAACATGTTTCTAGGAATCCGAACAGATGAAGTCAAGCACTTGCTACACAAGCTGTCACGAAACTCGTGCCAAGGTTTTGCTAAGGTAGAATTGAAATCAATGTTCACAGAGCTGACATTTAACATCATAATGAGAATGGTGGTAGGAAAGAGGTACTACGGGGAGGATGTGAAAGACGAAGAAGAAGCAAGGAAATTCAGGGGGATAATGAAAGAGCTAGCAGGGTTAGGAGGGGCCTCAAATCCACAAGAGTGTGTGCCCTTGTTGCGGTGGATTGATCATGGGGGTTTGGAGAAAAGATTGATGAAACTGGCCAACAAGACAGATGCATTCTTGCAAGGTCTTATTGATGAGAAGAGGAGTAAGGAAGAGAAGGGGAACACTATGATTGATCATCTGCTTTCTTTGCAAAAATCACAGCCTGAATACTACACGGATCAAATTATCAAAGGGCTTATACTGGTATGTGTAGGTCATTTCTCTTTACTTCTTCTTCTTCTTCTTCTTCTTCTTTGGAACTAGATGCTAATTAAGAAGCTGATAACATCAATACTCAAGATTGTTAAATACGATATATATTGGAAATTCGGTAATCAAATAACCAAATCTGACCCAATTGTTTATTTGACAGATCAGAATAAAACATTTATAACACGAATTTGAAGTCAACCTCGTAGTCTTGATTTCTAATCAAGAAGTTGTTTATGTAATTATATTCTTCTCACAATTTCTGTATTTTTTTTAGAACAGGATTCTCTTGCAAGGTTCAGACTTGAGACTAATTTTATATGTAACAGTATAGAGAGTTATAAGTCATTTACAAAATAAAATTTTGTGGTACTCATTACTCTTTAATCATATCATATTAATTATTTTATTTTTTATTGTTCTTTTTCACAGATATAAATTTTGATTTTTACCATCTAGAGGTAAGCTAAAGTCGGGGTAAATCTTGTGTCCAGTGCTCTTTCACACGCACTAGACAAAACACCAGGCCAATACCTATTACCCTACTTGTACTATCTAGCATGACTATCTATTGCATTGAGCCTACTTGGTTGTGTTAACGACTCGGTAGTGATGTAAAAATTTAGAAAGAACCCCAACAATATCTCGATCTTTTGATTCAGTGATATTTTATTAGGATATCCTTTGTCAGAATATCAGTAATCAATTCGTAAAAATAAATATTAGCTATCAATCCATTTTTACTTTAAAATTCTTGGCGTGATTTTATGAATCTCTTTAATAAATATTAGCTATCAAGAAAATTCTTGGTGTGATTTTACATCTCAAAGTTTCTGATTTTAGAATGTACATCCTAAAGTTGGGGAGTATTTGGATTTAACACCCTGATGTTTCAAAATTTGAATTTTACACTCTAAAGTTTAGGGGTGTTTGAATTTTACATCCTAAATTCTGAAACTTTAGGGTGTAAAATCCAAACACTTACAAACTTTAAGGAGTAAAATCCAAACACCCCTAAAATTTAGGGGGTAAATTCTAAATTTTGAAACATTAGGGTGTAAAATTTAAACACCCCCAAATTTTAGAAGGTAAAATCTAAATTTTGAAATTTTAGAGTATAAAATCTAAATACACTCAAATTTTAGGGGTGTAATTTACAATTTTTCTCTACTATTAAATTCTTGTCATGATTTTAAGCACTTATTGAATATAAAATAAGCAGGTCTTGTTAGGTGCTGGGACTGACACATCGGCAGTGACATTAGAGTGGGCAATGTCCAATTTGCTCAATCATTCTCAAGTGTTGAAGAAGGCTAGAGCTGAGTTGGATAATCAAATTGGACAAGAAAAATTAATCAATGAACTAGATGTCTCTAAATTGCACTATCTACAAAATATAATCTTGGAGACTCTTAGATTGTATCCTGCAGCCCCATTGCTTTTACCACACATGTCCTCTGAAGATTGTACCATTGGAGGATATGATATTCCACGTGAGACAATGTTATTGGTTAATGCATGGGCCATACATAGAGACCCTAATATATGGGATGATGCAGCTAGTTTTAAGCCTGAGAGATTTGAACGTGGAGAGAGTAATGTAAACAAGTTAATGCCATTTGGACTGGGAAGGAGGGCTTGTCCTGGGGCAGGCCTTGCCCAACGTACAGTGGGCTTGACATTGGGGTCATTAATTCAATGCTTTGAGTGGGAAAGGATTAGTAAAGAAGAAGTTGACATGGTTGAAGGTAATGGGCTCAGCATGCCCAAAGCTGTGGCATTGGAAGCCACGTGCAAAGCACGCCCGATTATGGCTAAGGTTCTTTCTATGTCTGAGGATGAGTTTGAACAATGTTCTTGAGGTTTGCAAGAATAGCTTAGCTATATTTGCAGAGATTACTTGAATATTAGTTACGTAGTAAACGTTATTGTAATAAGTATATTGCTAGCTAGTATTTATATTGTATTAGTGTATTCCTACATTTTTAACTTTTTTCTCTTTTTAGCTTTCCCTATATAATAATTTGTATTAACTTTATAGTTTATAGGCATAAGGAATAAGAAAGGTTTTGGAAGATTAGCATATTTGCTTTCCTACTATTTTATGTGACATTATGGTTTACAGTTGCTAATTTAATAGAGTGTTCAAATAAAAAATTTTGGGAAATGATGTAATTTAATTGATTTTTTATGGGGTACTATTTAGGGCTTGTACTTGCTTGCCATGCAATACAAGTAGTGATTAAAGCCAATTCTAAATTTTATTTATATTACAAAACAAAGATATAAATTATTTGATTTTTTAAAGAACATAGAGATTTACATTAGTCAAAAGAGACACTAATTTTAAGAACTTTGATAATTATGTCATAAAAAGTTAATCTTATTCGTATAAGAATTTTGATCACACACAAAGTTAGGATAACTATTTAACATATAAATGTCTATTTCACTATAATAGATTTTTAGTACCTATTTGCTAAAGGCAATATATCCACTCAATAAAAACTTCTAAGAATGATAGCGAATATCATCATTTTCCAACAATAAGCAACTGAGTTTTGCTAAGAAAAAAAAAAGGATAACAAAAGGAATGTGTCCTTGAATTTTCCATTAGATAATATATAAGTCTCAAAAATTTAAACCTAGAAAATCAATGTTCTTTAGATAACAAATAAAACATCTTCTATTATCATTCCAACTTTTCAAGTATTACTACCATATTTAAAACTCAAAATATGTGAAGAAAACTTTTAGAATGTTAAAATTTAGTGGGAGTATTTTAGACATTATACAATAAAATATTTTAAGAATCATAAGCTTTTATTAGGGTTTAACTGAGAAAATCACAATATGACATATTTTCTCTTTTCCAAAATATTAAGGGAAAATTTGCTTGATTTCAAAATTAAAGGAGGAATTGTAAACTACACTAAACATAAAGGATGAAAAGTGTTTTTATCATAAGTATTTTTTTTTTTTTTGGGCGTAAAACTATGTATTTTTACTTAAAATAGTGCGTAAAGAAAAAAAATATACAAAAAGTCAATTCAAGAAAATTGTATGTAAAACAGTGAATTTTGACTCAAAAACGTTGACTAAACCAATAAAAAATTTATAAAAACACAAAAAAATGGCACAACATTTTCATAATACCTTTATAATTTTGTAATATTTTGTTTTGACTTATAAAGAATTGATAGCTCAGCAATTTTGAAAAAATTGTGATGACAACAAGATATCTTAAAGTTTTTTCTTGTGATGAAAAAATTGATAGCTTAGTTTTTTCTTTCTTTATTCTTTTTTTAATCTTTTTTTTTTTTTGGTCTTTTCTTATAATTTTCATTCATTTTTTTTTTCATCTTCCTTTGGCTTGTTCTCTTTTTTTTTTTCTTTTTTCTTTTTTTTTTAAAGTGTATCCATACACAATTTTTAAATAAAAAAAAAGTGTTACTTTTGTTTTATTTAATAGGGATATAATTCTAAATTTATACCAAATTCATTTCCCATCAAACAAATAAGTTTTCTATCCTCCCAACCAAACACAAAGGAGAGAAAATTAAATCGCTTCTACCTTCCCACTTTTCTATTCATTACTCATTTTCTATCCTCCCACTTTTCCACTCCTCCAACCAAACGGACCCTAAAACTTTTTAACATTAGGTAGCTTTGTTTAATTTTTTATGTTGTCATGTTTACATGATTAGAGTATAATAGTGGTGCGTTTGAATACTCAATGTAAATAATAATATCTTACTAATGGAATTTTATTATGATATTTAGCTATTATATCTAGAAATCAATTAATTATATATATATATATATCAATAATGAATAAAATATCTTGTGCATTGCATGAGGTATACACTAATTTAATAATCATGTTAAAACCCCCTTAATCCTATCGCGACTTGTTTATTAAGTAGGTTGATATGATAGCATGATACTACCCACTTAACATGTTTAATAATCAGTTCATGTTGGGTTCAAATAGACACTACTCATTTCAACTCATTTAACAAATATTTGTTAACTATTTCCTTCGTTTCTCAAAAAAAAAAAAAAAAAAAAAAACTATTTACTTCAACCCACTAAAATAATATGACCCAAAATATTTAGCATATTTTTAAATTTGCAAGCACATAAATTCTTCATAAATCCTATTTCATAATAATATCAATTAAATACTAACAATGTGTGAGAGTGCCTTTTTTATCAGCACAGTGGCCCAAAGATCCTGGGCCAAATAAGTATTTTTTGGTAGACCGGACTTGGTTCACCGCAGCTAAAAGGCTGTTTAAGAACCAAGTAGTGCACAAAGCAAACTCCCTACAACACAAGTAAACTAACAAACAAAAATATCCACATTGAATGACAGTTCAACAACAAGGAAATGCACAGCAAATAAAATACAGTATAAGAAAAAGTTAGGGATCCTCGAATTAGTGGGAGGCATTTCATTAATTTTCTTTAGTTATGATTACAGTGCTCACTAAGACGTGATACAAGGTTCAACTAAGTTCAAAAATTACAGACTTTGATAGCTATTTAAGCTTCCAAGACTTGCAAAGTTTGAAAATCTTGAATCCGAATATGTGCTATAGTGGCTGTCTTTGGGATATCGAAAGCAGTCCCTCTGTTTTCCTTAAACTTTATAGAGTTTTTCCTACAGCTCCATGTCTTTTAAGAAACCAACAAAAAATGGCAATGAATCTCTGAATAAAGAAATTAGTTGATCGAAATCTGAATCCCTTAGCATGAATTCCCCTCTCCTTTTATAGTACAGCTCTAGGGTTCCGAGGTACCAGTGATTTCCCCCTTTTGCCCCTCAAAGTTAGTGCTGTGCCAGTCTTGCTTAGAGGCTGGTCATTTCCTTTTCTTCTCATAGCTTCTTGTTTTTTGGTGCGACCAAGCGGAAAGCCCCTAGCTGGTTTTCCATTTCAAGGTCCCCTCCATTCACTGAACTTCAGCCATTTGGCCCTTTCTCCCAGCTTTTGGTTACACTCTGTCCTTGTCGTTTTTCCCCCAATAGTTGGAATCTTCACTGCCGAGTTGAAAGCTCCTCCCAGTCGCCTCTTTTTTTATGGTTTTCTCACCATTGGTTCCTTAAGGCACAACTTCTGCATTTTGCTTCGTACTTTTTAATCCCACTGTGTCTGGAGCATGAGACCTACATGCTTTTTGTCTTTTATCCCTTTTTTGAATTTGCTTCAACCTTACTTCACGTGTCCTAGGGATCCCCGAACTCTGGTAACTTCCGGGATCCCGGCCCAGCTCTTCTTATTAGGTTCTTTTTTGGTTTATTGGTCCTGGCCGATTGGGCATTTCTCTTACTTTATGTATTCTGTTCTTCCATGGGTCTTTGGATCCCAACCCTTTAGGCCTCTTGCCCCTTTCTTCTTTCTTTTCTTTCTCTCTTCTTCATTACATGAGCCCAGCCCCACTTTTTTTCTTTTTTTTCTCTAGTTTTATTTTTTCATGAAATGGGCCCAATGTGCTATTTCTTTGAGCCTTAGCTGTGATCAATTTTGAACCTCAACATAGTATACAATATAAAAGTTCTTATTTTTAAATCAATGAAGTTCCACCTAAATTTGAAAATACACTAAGAATAATAATATGAAATGAGAGTATTTCTTTGTTTTTGGTAAAAGGGTTTTGGGTCGTTTTTCAAAAGTACCAATAAATTGAGCCTATCACATTGGGTTCAAAATTAGGGGAAGTCAAGCCCACAACTCATTCTAATATCACATAGAGGCCAGTAGTACACAGCAAAGGAGAACATGTCAAGACAAAAGCTCATAATGAAAACAAAGGGGAGTTTTATTAAGTATTGAACAAATGATGCATATAATTGACTTCAATTCTACATAACAAAATGGGCAAATCATACAAATAATTGTCTTCAATTCTACATATAAAAAAAAATGGGGAGATTGAGGGAGGTGATGAAAGAGAGGGAAATAACTCTACTTGTGCCACTAGACACACAAACACTATATTTTCAAGTTGTTGTATTTGCTTTAAGGCAAACTAGTGAATATGGGAGTAGAATTGATTGTTGGAAGTTGATCCCTTCTTGCCTCATTCTTTGGGGTTTATATTTATAATAGATTAAGAAAGATCTTATTATACATCTCTCCATAAGAACCTGCTTTGGATTGTTGGATTTTAGAAAGAAAGAAAAAAAAATGGCAACCTTGTGTTTTGTTCTTGGTTAGATAATAGGATCAACTACTTTAATGATTATTTTGGGCAAACTTTTGACCAATCCCGCGTTTTGGGCTTTGCTGAAAGGAAGCAGCCCCTTTAGAAACTTGCTAAATTTGTGGGATGTGGCCAGAATACCTTAAATGCAACCAACCTATTTGCAGAATACCTTTAATGCAACCAACGTTTATTTTTGTGTTTGTGGACAGAAAGTGGACCTTCAGCTTCTACAAGTGTTCCAAGTTTAGGTTCATGAATAAGTCCAAGTAAATCCATTTTTTACCCTCCAAACCACACTCCTTCATTTCCTCCATTGAAAATACATGAACTTTGGTTATATATAAAAATAAAAATTATATGAGTAGAGATAATGGCCCCATAAATAATTTGGGCTTTCCTTTGTGTGGGCTTGTAGGTAATTCCCAAAATGGCCATCAACAAAGGGTCAGAGACTTAAATTTCAATGAAAATTTTCAATGAGACTATTAATTTTTTTTTAACTAATAATTTGGAGACCCAATTTTGAAAGGCTCAAAATTTACAACTGTAAACAGTTAATCATGTATTAATGAATTTTGAGCTAAGAGTTTCCTTGTATTGTAGTCCTCGTTAGTGCAAAATGTGATTTCTAGATTCCTATCCTTCTCCCATATTTGGTTTTGATTTCAAATGAACCCAAGCCCTAAACTGCTAGTCTCTAAAGTTTTTAAGGGTAAATATTCCCCCAACACAGGCATCTTCTTCTCAGCAGAAATAAACCCAAAGCTACCTAGGTGTGGAGAAACAGAAACCTACTGGAAAGAACATAGAAACTATCACTGACAGAGCCATTCACAACATGATCCTTAATACAATACGTCCATGGCCAGCCTCACTACAAATCCTAGAACTAGAAAGATGTCACAGCTGCAAGGACCCATACAGCCCCACACATCATTCTCAAACTCTAAGTGGTGGTTCCTAGCTTCTAATTTTTTTTTATTTCCTCAAACACCAAGTAACCTTTTGAGAGTTCATTGTCCTTTATCACTGAGTCCTTAAGAGTCAAAGGTGAACGAATGCACAAAACGAATTTTGCACCTTGCACCTTATAAATACAATACAAGTCAATCCAGTTGATCAGAAAAGATGAATTCCAACTATACACAAGTCTAGCCAAATACAAGTTTTGAGTCATTGATGGGGCAGACAAATAAAGTAGAGGAAAATCCTACAACACAATCTTTAGATCATTATACACTTTGTGACGCTAATTTGTTTCACATTTCCGTATTATCTTGAACAGTGACATATACAGGTTATAACAGCATGGATCTGAACTTTATAATGAATGGATGAAAAGGCATATAAACAATTTTCTCTGCTTTCCAGCATAAAAATTACATCCCTGAGCTTGTATCCAACCTCTATATCTGGAAAGCCGCGGCCCCTCACAAGCAATGAACTACTGCAACTTGAGAAACAAGAAATCCATTTTATCTGCACCAAGATGTACAAGCCATAGAAGAACGTCCTGCACCCAAATCTGGTGTTACCACTAATGATAATTCACTTCAATAATTAAAGGAAAAAAAAAAAAAACCCACGGAAAGAGGAATTAGAAAATAGCAAAGTCCATTTCATAAATGAAGGTACTTCAAATAAGCTAACCCAGTAATTCTTTTTTTTTTTTTTGGGGGGGGTGTGTTTGGGGGGGGGGGGGGTGTGGAGGGTTAAGTACTCTACACTACAGAATTTTTTTATTAAAAATCAATCCCATAGCGGCATTTTTGAAGGTGTGAATAACTTTATACAGGCTAATGAAATTATAGTGCATCTTGCCTCAGATATAAGAAGTTCAACTTTACTTGACCTATCATGGCAAGGCGGTTTGCACAAGGCAATGAGACATGCCATTAATATATCAAAGTTTGTCCATGCATCTGCACTTCGATTGGAAGCTAACCATCAATGAGCTTTCTTTAACACCAAAATTGGCTTAGATTTAAGCTATGAGACACTGCATTATCATATCTTTCTTCCTAATTTCAAATATTTAATCAAAATGTACTAGTTTTAGTGTCCAAAACAATAGAAGCATTGCTGGAAGGAAAAGAAGCAAGGAAACACCTTTATGCCTGAAAAACTGGAGCTGTGGTTTGGTGCGAGTTATTTCCATCATCAGTTCCCTCAACTGCTTTGGTTCCATTGACAGACATGGAGCTCTGATCAGATTCCCCAATACCATCTCCAGTAGAGGATCTTTGAATAGATCTTGCTCCATCTCCAAAAGATGAGCTTTGCATCCCATCTTGACCAATGGAGCTTGGAACAGATTCTTTTGGTTCTTGCTCAACAGACAATAATGAGTCAAAAGCAGGTGTTCTTTCTTCCTCTGTACTCTTTATATTATCCACCAAGTCATCATAGTCCAAATTCCGCAATATTTCTGGAAGTGAGAAACCACTGCCCTCCGCACGCTTAGCTCCCATTTCAATGTCAATTTTCTCCTTTGAGCTTATAAAAGATTCCCCATTGTTTGGAGTCACAGATGCCACCACCATATGTTCTTGCTCCTTAACAAATGATCGGAATTTATTCATGGAAGGGCGGATCTTAGAGAAAAAAACTTCTTTTAGGTTTCCCATTATTCCTTTGTTATATGGATTCTCCTTCTTATCATATCGGTATCGGAAGTTCTCATATGTTGTCTGAATCAAAACAAATATAACATGGGGTTGAATACTTATTCAAGATATATGATCCATTACATCTGGAGGAAAGCCATTAAAAAAGACAGGAAAGAAGAAGCTACATTAGGCAGTTTGCATGTGCAAAAGAAAACAAAGACATTAGACAAGCATATGGTAGTGAAAATGTCTATTAAAAGTCAGGTCATGGTCCCATTAGTAGCCTAGACCCATTCACACCATGGCAATCAGACAGAATAAACATGATAAATCTCATAAATTAATTGGCTTGCAATACTTTTTTTTTTGGAGAGTTTTTTTTTTTTTTTGGGGGGAGGGGGGGTGGGGGGTGTGGGGAGGAGAGGGGGAAGGTCATGGAGACCCTATTGGAGTGTGACCACAGCAGCCTCTGCTCATTAAGGAAGTAATGTCTAAGGGACCTAGAAAATAAGGGGTCAGTATGCTCTCCCTGGGTCCCAATAGCATCCTTCAGTGAACCAACATCATGCCTCCAACAGTTTGAACTCAGGACATTGACCCAAACCAAACCATATGAACCTTTGCCACTTAGCTTCCCACCCCTGGTGGTGGCTTGCAATAATGTTACTATTTTAGAAATCAAGTATACACTTTTAAGCAATTTCCTGAGTGCAATAAAAGTATACATGAATTTCCACAATAGATAGCTCTGATAATGTATTCCAGAACATCATTTTTTTTCTTTTCTTTTGATAAGTCAAAACATATAATGTGATGTAATTTATAAAAGCTACAAAATTTGTGCAGTCAGATAATAATACAAAAAAGCTTTGAGCACTCCTTTCAAAACCTGAACATGATATTAAATAAACAGACCCTTAAGAGATGCTATAATCTAACCTGTTAATAAATCTACTGACGCCCTATACATAAGGCATATTCATAACTACATTAGCATAATTGAGACATAATGAAGCACTCTGAGTAAAATATACAGCATAAAGCATTCATTTATATGTATTTTGAGTAATAAGATTACCTGGTTTGTGCAAATCAGATAGAAATGGAAAATTGTAAGGCCACCAACAAACCAGACAGCTATGAAGCAGTACACTACGAGAAAATCCGATGGGATGTCATGCGACACAGCATTCCAAAAACGGCCTTTCTTTTGAAGAATGTTGGTCAAAGAAAATGCAAACACATAAATGCACAAGATGGTTGAAGTTGATATGAACATGAAGAAGAACCGATAGTTACGCTGCAAGCAGATTAACATGTACTTCTACTGTTAGATCCAATAATATATTATTAAATAATTTGAGTAGCATTTGCACACCAAATAGATTTTAAAAGAATCCATTTCCTAAGCCATATCATCTAAATCAAATACAGCATCTTTATTATATAAATGGTTCTTATTGCTTAAAAAGTCATACTAGGATTAAGTATTATTGTAAATATTCCTTCTGTACAAACCATGATACATACTGGTTACTATTCCAAAAAATTGATACATACTAGTCACATAATTATTAAAAAAAAATTAAGAGTGTTGCTGCCTTAAAATTGGGCATTCACTGTTTCCTTGCATTATAATCATGGCTGCACGTGTGTACTCTTTGCAAGGATACTAATTGGTGAAATTCTTGGTTGGTACCCAAGACAAATGCCACAAGGCTATTGCTCAAAAATAGAATGGCCCGTGACAGTCAGTATAAAATAACTCACTGAGGTAGCCTCAGCATTGACAGGAAACAATGTCTGAAGAGGAGCAATCCTCTAACAAAGAGCAATTGGAGGAGGTCGAGGTGCAATTGTCCCAAACAACGAGACATCATATTGTGTAATCTAACTCAAAGGTACTAACACTTTAAGATTCACTCATATCGTACCAAAAACGTGGGCATTTAAATGATGTCAATATCAGGGTCATTGCAGCCAATCTTTTTCAATTGCTAATTAGAGTCATTACCAGAAAATACTTCCAAACACCTTATGTATGAAAAAGAAATTCCAGAAATTCAACAGTTTTTCTAGAAAAGGGATCAAAATAATCCAGTAATTAATTAGTGCAAGAGAACTTATCAGAATTTCTGAGATCCCCATGCTTTTAACTGTAAAGCAGAGGCATCCGTACAGAAGCAATGCAAAACTCAAAATGTAAATATTCCAATGATACACCTTGGAAACATCTAGGTCATGCGGTTAAACAGAAAACAACAAGATTGACTTCCAATCCATCTATTAACAATATGTGCTGCATGTTTTGGTCACTTAAAGTAGAGTTATAAAAGATTCCATAGTTTCAGAAAAAATGAAAATATACCATAGAGTAAAGCAACAAAAGTCAGTAAATCAGACTGCACATATTTTTTAGTAATTTAAAATACATGACAAAGTAGAAAACAAAAAAGTAATTTACAGAGAAAGCAGCATGGTTAGTAGATTACTACTTCACTAGATTATTTCATTGTCATTATCTCTTCTTTTTTTGCTGTTTTTATGCAATTTTATCTTTCTACAAGCAACGTTAACGAAACTAATATTGAGTGGGTTTACTAGGGTTTGCCTTTTCCAGATTTAATTACCACAAGCTTGGGGTAGAATTCCTAACTCTAATCAGGTTTCGAAAGAGTTCAGGATATGGAATGTCTAACAAAGTTTGGTTTGGGAAGACTTTCCTTGTCTCAGATTCAACCCATTGCATTCCTATTGATTAGATGTAGCAGCTCTTCTAATTACTTCAGTTGAATTGCCCAGAGATTAAAATCTACATGGAAAATTCTCTTTCTTTACTTGGTAAAACCCTTATGATGAATTTATATATATATATATAGAGAGAGAGAGAGCTAGAAAATTTTCTTTAAGAATAGTTGTATCTCCATTCAGTTTGTTGATGGGTTTACCATAAGTAATATAAATTCGAATTATATTCTTAAAGCTTTTCTTCTCTTTCTCTCTCTCTCTTTTCAACAAGTCTGCAAGAAGAAAAATGAAACTTACTAATCCAATGCATTGCCCAACCCATGGACAGTGATGATCAAATCTCTGGACACAATTGTTGCAGATAGAACAATGAGAAGTACGAGGCGGGCGATAGAGCATACAAGTGTCACAGTACTTCACTTTTACTGAGTGACCATTCACCATCACATCTTTTGTCCGGGGTAGTTTCAAGTGAGGTGTTCTCCCACTAACCCACTCCATCGATGGGGTAGTTACATCAAATGCTTCATCTGATTCAGGAGGGCTTAAATTTCTAGGGACTATTCCAGGATCTCTACTAGAGGTCAAGAAGAGAAATGATAAATCCTGCAGAAAGTTTATAGGGGTTATTGATACTGTAAGTGCCAGGAGAAGCAGTTATTGTAAGTGTCAAGAAAAAGGCATGAAGGAACAATTCTGAGGGAAATTCAAATAACATATGGAAATGCAACCATTAAATCTTGATGTTACTAGAGTCTAATGGAGAAGGTCCATAGTTTGGAATAGACCCAATACCCTAAAGACGAAGGTAATGTGTACTACATGGTAATTTCCATAAATTTGAAAAGTTAAACATCAGAGTAATCTTCTGAAATCCAAAAACAATTGATCATGCACATACAGCACAAAAGATTAAATACTACTAAAACAAAATAGACTTGTCCCAAAAGCTAATTGGCCATTTGTGTGTGAGGAACCAAACCTTGACACCAAGGTCCATAGCCACATTTTATAGTCATCTTTTAGCTACGTGCCCACCTCTCTCCATTGGATATTTTCTTTGGAGCAAGGCTTGGCCATGCCACTAAAACAATAAAAACATACACAAAAATCTTCCAACTTAATTATTTAGGCTTGAAGGGTAGAACAAAACTGAGTCATTACATTTCCATGTGGTGTTTGACTACACATTTTTTTATCTTCTTTCAAATTCATGTGGTAGCTTACTTCCCTAGTATTCTTTGTTCATTCACTGCCTCTTTCACATGTGGGTTCAATGGATAATTGAAAGGATATAAGTAAACATAAAAAATGCATTCATGAAATATTTTTGCAACATCCAATTAGTGAGGATGGAGTCCACAACAACACAGGACTGGGGCTTCGCAGTTAGCACATGCATAGTTTTCAAAATGAGAAATGCTATATTCACAACATTATCATAACAAATCTTAAGTGGCAGGTTGTTACTGGTTGTTATTGTAAGGGCAAAAAAGTAATCTCAGTGGTAGGTTCAAATTTGAATAATGACAACTAACCATCTATGATTTGTTGTGAAAATGTTGTGAATGTAGCACTTTTCTTTCAAAATAGTCATCACTAGATAGACATAAAACAGAAAAACTTACCAAAACAGTGATGAATAAACCCACAATCAATACAAAATACCAAAGAAGGTTATCGTTGTTCTTCATATCCTTGATTTTAAGAAAAATCTTTACAGAAAAAGTAATTGCAGGGATGGCAATAAGGAGTGTGGACAGAAACAGAGATGCCACATCAGGCCCAAAGATTAATCTCCCACCACAGAAAAATTTCTGTAAAGCCAAGAAAAGAGACCATCAGCGTGAGTGTCATACTACTTCTTAATCTTCAGTAATATTGCAACAGTACCACATGTATTTAAACAGCTGGCTTCTTTATCAACCAAAAGACAAAACTTCAAAGACAGTGAAGCTATAAATATTATATATATTAAGTAAAAGTAAATAAACAAGAACACTTTTACTAACCATCATGCCAAAAAAATACTTAGAATAAGAGACTGCAAAAATCTAAAATTCTAAGCACCCATTCTAGTCACACGAAGCTATCTCAAGTGAAAGGAGAAGCTTAGTAATGTATGTAATGCATCAAATTTGCTGATTACCAGGGGGCAGGGGGGTGGGGGCATAAAATCTGTAGGCTCAAGAAATGATTAATAAAAATCTAAACTTTTACTATTTCAACCATTCAACATGACTGAGAGAGAAATTGTGCACGAAATGATCAATTATCTATAATCATTACTCCCTCCATCCAACTTGTTTTACCACCTTACAAAATCCAAACTCTTAATGAATTATCTTTGAAATAAAAAGTTGCCAATTTCCAAAATTACCCTCCTTAATTTATACCCAAAAATTTATACTCAAATAAAGCAATTGGAAAAGAAGCATTGACTTCTTAATAAAGGAAAAGGTAAGAAAGAAAAGTTATGAAAATTGGTTCTTTTGACTCGTCAAAGTGAACACTTTAGGACATCCCGAAATAGAATATTAGACAAACAAAATGAGACATATGCTTTAGTCTTCATCATTGTTATCTGCTGGGAAGACGACAAGAACTCATAAATTTGAAAAAGACAGACTATTATCTTTATCATTGTTATTTGCTAAGAAGATGACATGACCTTGTAAAATTCACAGTAATTCAATAAGCCTAGATGCAACTAATTAGGATTTAAGGTTCTCATGCGCACCCAAGGGGGGGGGGGGGGGGAAAAAAAACGCACACACACACACACACAAAAGCACAAAATAACCATTGCATTAGTTTCTTTCTCTTCTACCTACTGGTCAGTCAAGATAATTGGTATAACAGTACGAGAGAATGAGAGAGAGAGGAATGGCTTATAAGTTTTCCCTACCTGTAGAAAATGCATGCATACACAAAAGAAACATTACAATAGTTTTTTTCTCTATCTACTGGTCGATCAACATAATTGAGATAACAGTAGAAAAGAAAGGAGAGAGAGAGCAAATAATGAAAAACATAATCATTATGGTAAATTCAGACCCCCTGATGGATAATTAGCTTGCAATACATGGCTGATAATTATTCATTCATGAAAAGATACATTGTATAAATAAAAAAAGATGAACATCTAAAGAACTTCATCCAATTGCCAATCCAACAAGCAAAACTAGCAATCATCAATAAAATAATGAAATGATGACAGGAAGGGATAAAAAATATGTAAATGAGTGGAACTTAAATGCGAATAATATAAGAAAAATTACACTTTATCACCAAAAACTATACTCCAGATTATACTATGCGTCCTAAACTTTTCAAATGTACGTTTTGCACTTTAAACTATGACCCCAGTTACACTTTACACTTCGACGTTAAGTTTGCCGTTAACTTGAATGGAAATCCAAAGTTTATGGTGCAAAGTATAATCGAGAGTATAGTTTAGGGTGATAGAGTGTAATTTCTTTTTTGTTTTTAAAGGATTGAGGGGCAATTGGGTCTTTTCACATGATGTCATACTTTTCCATCCAAGTTAACAATAAACTTAACTTTTTTTTTTTTTTTTTGATAAGTAAGAAAAAATATTATTGAAGAAGGAAAAGCATGAAAAACACACAAGGTTCACGATAGTGAACAAAGAGATAAAGGAAGAAAAAAGAAACAAACAGACACTAAGCTATTCTAAGGGACAAAAGAAAATTCATAAGTGTAGAACAATCCGAGAGACCCCAACACTGAGACCAATCAAATAGGGTCTGTTGGTATAAATCTAACTAAGCCAGAGATTTCCCAATATCCTCAAAAGAACGCCAATTATGTTCGATCCAAATAGTCCACATTAAACATCCCAAAACCAAATTCCAAATATTAGAATTATGTTTCCCAAACCAATGATAACAACAAAAAAATAAGTCTGCAACTGAACCTAGCATAACCCAATCAATCCCAAACAACTGAAGCATATACATCCACAAAGAATGAGTTACCGGACAGGAACTCAGCAGGTGATCCCCAGATTTTTTCATTACAACAACACTTACAACAACAATTCGCCAAAGTGTGACCACGAAGCATAAAATTATCCAAAATTAGAATCTAGCCATGAGCTGTCCACATAAAGAATGCCACCCTTTTAGGAACCTTTACTTTCCAAATGCCCTTCCAAGGAAAGTAGAAAGAGTTACATTTCGAATCTTATGATAGAAAGACTGAACGTCAAACTTCTCAATTCCATTGAGGCTCCAACAAAGCCTATCACTAACTTCACCCCTAGGAATCTGAGTTTGAATGAAGTGAAGAAAGGAGTAGGAAGCCGCTAACTCCCGATCATAAAATTCCCTATAAAATCTTAAACTCCATATACTATCATTATCACCAACTAGGGGACTTAACACTTCAGAAATACAAGCTTCCTTATTGGCTGGACACACAAATAACTGAGGATAATTTTTCCTAGTCCACTTATCATGCCAAAAAAGAATGTGAGAACCATCCCCCACCACAAAAGATAAATGCTTAGAAAAACTTTCCCACCCTTCACTAATACTTCACCATAAACCACAACCATCAGCCCTTCTACAAACTCTAGTGCTCCACCCCCTTCCCCTCCCTATATTTCATGGCTATGACCCTCCGCCATAGATGAGTAGTTTCGTGGCCATACCTCCAAAGCCATTTCCCTAATAAAGCCTAATTAAACGACACCAAATTCCGAATTCCCAAACCACCCAACTCACATGGTAAGCAAACCTTTTCCCAAGCCACCATGGGGTATTTGGCTGGGATGCACAGACGCGGCGCCAGAGGAGCCGCACCCGCGTCCGACATGGAGCGACGCGGCGACGCGCGAGGGACACCGCTGCCCGCACGTCGGTGCCACGTCCTGCCACATGCTTTTTTTTTTTTTTTTTTCCACAACTCGCGCCGACACGGCTTTAGACTCGGGCCGATTCGTGCTGACTCGGGCCGTATCGGGCGAAACCACCGAAATGGCCGATTCAAGCCAAAATTCAAAAAAAAAAAAAAAAAAAAAAGGTGCAAAACGCACCGTCTGAACTTAATAACAAACCCTAAAGGGCCTAAACTCACTTTTTTGATAAGTAATAAGTTTATTAATATCAAAAAAGGGGAACACCCTAGTACACATGAAGTGTACAAGGGTTGAAACAATCAAGAACAAAAATTACAAGAATCTAAGAAATCAAGAAAATATAAAAATGATTGGTTCCACAATGCAGCCAACCAATCCATTAAAGTTCTAAAGAAAAATAGTTTCAAGTTAGATATGGATCTCTCCTTACCTTCAAAGCACCGACTATTTCTCTCCCTCCAAAGGCACCACAATAAGCAATGGAGAACCATCAACCATATATACCCATTTTGATGACGAAAAAAACTGCCTTGCCAACATGCTAGAAGCCCCATTACAGATTGCGGCATAGCCCAACTCACTCCAAACAAACCGAACACCATAGCCCACAGATCCATTGCAACCGAATAATGAAGAAAAAGACGATCAACCGATTCACCATTACACTTGCACATGTAGCACCAATCCAATATCCAAACCTTCATGTTCCGTAGATTGTCAATCATTAAGCATTTCCCTAAAACAACAGTCCAAACAAAGAAAGCTACTCTAGAAGGAATCTTTTGTTTCCAAATACTTTTCCAATGGAAGAATAGTCATTAGAGCCCACTAAAAGACTATAATAATCCTTAACCATGAAGCCCTTCTTTCTATCCGATTTCCAGCACATCTTATCATCCCTAAACCCTCTCACCGAAGCACCATATATGGTATCCATGAAACTAACCAGCGCCTCTAATTCCCAAGCATGCACGCCCCTAAAGAAACTGACATCCCAAAATAGGGTTCCATTATCAAACTTCATAATCTCAGCCACACTAACCTCCTGATCTCGGTAAATTCAAAACAATTCAGGATAGCTGACTGCAAGAGATGTTTCACCACACCAACGGTCTTGCCAAAATTTCACCCTAGACCCATCCCCAATATCATATAGAATGTGGCGAGAAAAGAAGGCCATCCTCGATTAATAGTTTTCCACAAGCTAACACCATATGGGCCATTAATAGGTCTAGTACACTAGCCACCCCATTTACAGCCATATTTCACTGCTATCACTTGCCTCCAAAGGGCAGCCCTCTCCATCCCAAATCTCCACAGCCACTTCCTAAGCAAAACTTCATTAAAAAGTCTTACCTTCCTTATCCCCAAACCTCCCGAAGCAATGGGACTGCAGACAGTAGCCCAATTAACCAAATGGAATTTTGGTTCATCACCAATGCCACCCCATAAGAAATTCCTCTGAAGTTTCTCAATTCGGTTAGCCACAGCAACTAGAATAGGAAATAAAGATAGAAAATACGTGGGTAAATTAGATAGAGTGCTTTTAATTAAAGTAACTTTACCTCCCTTGGATAGGTACAAATGTTTCTCACTTCATCCAAACACCAAACTTTAGCTCTCTCACTCCGTCACTCATCTCTCTATGCTCTCTGCGGTATGCTCACTTTGGTTTTTCTTTGCCTTCACTCTCTGCCACTCTATCTTTGCTCTCTGTCTCCCCTGTGAGACACTCAACCACTCAGTCACTTCATTCAAACTTCAGCTCTCTCTCACACATTCTCAATTCAAGTATTGATATAAAACTTTCAATCTTAGTTTGGTTTGTGATTTGTGATTTGTGAATCCGTGATTTAAACATCATGTTTTAGTTACTATCTACTATTGTTCTTAAATTTGGTATATGTTTATATAATGTGAAAAAGTATGCTTAGCAATATATTAAAAATATAAATAAAAATTTTTTTAATAATTTTTTAATCACCAAGTCCCGCCACACCAACACTGACGCAGGACAACCAAAACGAAATTGAAACAACAATAAAACAAAAGGATATGACCTAAGAGTCAGCACCTAGGCCTTACTTTGAGTCAACACCAAGCGGAAGAAACCACTAAGAGTCAGCACTTAGGTTGGACCTGGAGTTAGCACCAGACTAAGGAAAGACCAAACAACCATTTTTTTCATTCATCAAAATATCAACTATCCCTCAAGGAGTACAATAGGTTGCTTATAAAGGATTGCTAAATCCTAGTTCTAATTGGCTAGGAAACCCTAATTGCCTTATTACAAAAATAACTTTACTTCTAAATTAAAATACTAAAAGCCTAATAAACTACTAGGACCTAAAACATAAAAATATAATTGACTTGCAAACATAAATAATATTAAATAATAATTTTCTTGCATCTCTCACGTCATTCTCCTCTGGTTGGAGAAAACTCGACCTCGAGGTTTAAAGCATTGAAAGATTTGGATGCTAACAAATAACACTTGCTTCAAGTCTGAAATCACCTTAGGGAGCACAGGGAAAAGAAAAATCTTGAATTCCACCACATCAAACTCATTTGGAATAACAAAATTAATGTGTGGAATCAATATAATCTCTTCTTAAACCTTATAAACCATGGGAAGCACTGTGGTTTTAACCTCTTCAACTTCACCAAGATGTAGATCTTCAAGGACTGTGGAGGGTTGATCAGAAGCACGTTCAACAACTTCAACTTTCACATCATGTGCACCCTCTAACATAATACTCTCTTTAGGCACCATCTCTTCACTTTACTGCTCTTTAGTAAATTCATTTCCTTGCACGCATGTTAAAGCAACACTTGTCAAGGCATGTACATCTGTGTCAACATTAGGTTTTGGTGTTGCTGGAGGATTCTCCACGACCAAGATATCATCATCAATGTTATCTTCTATTGAGGCAGTAATAAGTTCGTTGTGATCTAGTATCCTTGGTTTCCCAATTGAATCGGTTCGAGTCTTCATTTGCTTCATCTAAGCAATCCTGTCTTGAACATTTTTCATGAGCTTTACAGATAAAGCCTTTAATTCCTTGGTAGATTGTTCCAAAGTGCGTTGAGGACATGAAATGGGATGAGTATAAGGATTCATCGTATTTGCTTTAACTTAAAAAGTACCACACTGAGATTGGGGTAGATACTTAGGTCGATTGTATAGTGACAAATACTCATTACAAAACTTTTCTTTCATATCTTCCCACACACTAATGGAAGGTCCATAGTTCATATAGCGAAAATACTCAAGATTCTCTCAAAACCTTTGTGCTTTACCTCTTAACTTCAACTTAGCATATCTAACCTTTTTGTTATCTGCAAAATTTGCTTGCTCAAAGAATTACTCCATCCCATTCATCCAGTTGACAAAATCTTGTGAATAAGTTTCATAACCATCAAAATAAGATACTTCTAATATTACCATGATTCTCTAAAATAGTGCTTCAACAAATAATTGCTGTGATTTTCTTTGGACAAATCGTTGGAATGGGTTTCTAAGACTGTTCTTCTTGCTGGCTTAAAGTGAATGGATCTTACTTGGACAAGTGGACTTGTGGATGAACAATTTAAAGGCCCAATACATGCAATGGGCTGTCATAGCTACAGTACTTTCTTTCTTTTCCTTTTGATTTTTTTTTTTTTTTTGAAATACAATAAAAAGAACTACAGTTTAAAATTAAAGTCTGCTAAGCCCAACTCCAAACATGTAAAACACCAAAGCTAAAGAAACTACTAGAAGCAAAACAAACTAAAAGAGAAAACAAGCGGCGGAGCAAGCACGAAGCGACACTGGAGTCAACAGTGGAGCGGCGGTATGGGCTCACCGGCGTTCATGGTCAGCGGTGCTCGAGGTGCAGATCAGAGCTCGCACGTCAGATTGCGGTGACGGGACTAGCGAAGCATGAAGCGACATGGTGAGAGCGGTGTTGACGGTGAGTTGGCGTAGGTGGTTCTCGGCGGTGCGAATCCAATATTGACATCAGCGGCTCTTGTGGGCTTCAAACTCCTCTGTTTTTGGTTCGGTGGCTGATGGGTCTTGCGGCGGTGAGTGTTGATTTGTGGGTTTCGGTAGCTGGTGGTTGATGGGTTTTTTTTTTTTTTTTTTAAGGTTATGGATTGACTTGTGATGATGCTTCATACAGATCGGTGTTTGCTCTGATACCAAATATGACGCAGGACAACCAGAACGAAACTGAAACAACAATAAAATAAAGGGATATGACCTAGGAGTCAGCACCTATGCCTTGCTTGAAGTCAGCACCAAAGAGGGAAACCACTAGGAGTTAGCACCTAGGGTTGGGGTCAGCACCAGACCAAGGAAAGACCAAAAGGCTATTTTTTTCATTCATCAAAATATCAACTATCCCTCAAGAAGTACAATAGGTTGCTTATAAAAGATTACTAAACTCTAGTTCTAATTGACTAGGAAATCCTAATTGCCTTATTACAAAAATAACCTTACTTCTAAATTAAAATACTAAAAGCCTAATAAACTACTAGGACCTAAAACATAAAAATACAATTAACTTGCAAACATAAATAATATTAAATAATAATTTTCTTGCATCTCCCGCATCATGCACCCACCTTTTTCAAAAATTGCTGAGTCCTGCACCCACATCCGAGTCCCGAAATGCACCCGTACTTCATAGGTATTTGAAGCACTTAACTGAGGAACCCCACAAAAAATTTCTCTGAATACGTTATAATCTCATTGCCACAACTTTAGGAACAGTAAAAAGGAAAAGATAATAAGTAGGAAGGCTTGAAAGGGTACTTTTCAACAAAGTGAGCCTGCCACCCTTTGACAAATAAAGCCGTTTCCAGCCTGAAAGCATCTTCTCCATCCTCTCTAGAATCGGATTCCAAATAGAGGCTATCTTATACAAGGTACCCAATGGCATTCCTAAATAAATCATAGGCAACCTGCTCACCTTGCATTGAATAATATTAGCCAAAATTTGAATGTTGCTCACCTCCTCAGCAGGGACAATTTCACTTTTCCCCACATTCACCTTCAAACTAGTAAAGGCTTGAAAACAAGTCAAAGCCAACCTAATGGATAGCAACTGCTCCCTAGAAGCATCACAGAAAAGAATGGTGTCATCAGCAAATATAAGATGAGAAATACGATACCATTAGAATTAATAGGTCCTACATGAAAACCCTAAATGAGACCACTCAGTTTTCTTCAGAATCCGATTTAAAACCTCCATGATCAAAAGAAAAAGAATGGGAGACAACAGATCACCTTGTCTTTGGCCTCTAGAGATACCAAAGAAATCAATAGGAGACCCATTAATCAAAATTGAGAAGCGGACAATAGTGACACAAGCCTTTAAACATCTCCATCAACCCCCAAAGCCCATCCTCTCCAACAAATAGACCAAAGTGTCCCAACTTACATGATCATAAACTTTTTCGATGTCTAACTTACACACCAACCCCTGAGTCTGACACTTCAGTCTACTATCTAGGCATTCATTAGTAATAAGCACTAAATCTAAAATCTGTCTACCACCAACAAAAGAATTTTGTGACTCCGAAATGAGTTTATCCAGCACCATCCTCAATCTATTAGCCAACACCTTAAATAGCAGCTTATACACACTGCCCACTAATCTAATAGGCTGAAAATCTCTGATATTCAATGCATTATTTTTCTTGAGAATCAAAGATAGAAAAGAAGCATTCAGAGATAGTTCAAACTTTGAGCTCCCATGATCAAAGAAGGCCATAACATCCTTTTCCACTACATTGCAGCATTTTTTAATAAGGGCCTTAGTGAAGCCGTCAGGCCTGGGGCTTTATCACCCTCCATCTCTTGAAGGACCTGTACCACCACCTTAGAAAAATCCCTCTCAAGAGCAAGCCACTCATACTCCTCAATACTAGCAAACTCCAAACCATCCATAAAAGGACGCCAAGAATCTGACTCCGTGTACAAACCCTGATAAAAATGAACCACCTTAGACCACACCTCTTCCTCGTCCTCATAAAGGACACCATCCACCTCTATACCTCAAATATGATTAGTTCTTCTATGTGAGTTTGCTACCCNTTCCCCCTAAAAGGAAAGGAAGAAAATGCAAACAAAAAAAGAAACACTAGCCTCATTGACACGAAACTAAAGTGAAGTTGCTGAGTTTGACTTGAACCAAAATCAAAAACTCATTTCCACTCCATATGGTTCACATTTTATATGTAAAAATTTCAAGTTGGTAAAAGAACAGAAAAAAAAAAAAATATATATATATATATATATTATTTTTCATTATTTTTTTATAAAAAGAAATTTGAGAGAAACTAAAGACAATGAAATACATTTCTAAATTCCCATTTGGTTTGCATTCTACAGGAGAAAATAAAATGAGGAAATGAATGGAATTATATTATAGTTTAGTTCTTTCACGAAGAGAAAGTGATGAGAAAATAAGTTTATAATATATATATATTTTTTTAGACATAACCTTCTTTCCAAACATCACCCATCTTAGAGAATATTTTAGTTGGCTTCAATTAAAAATTTAACCTCTTTTCCTCACACTTTTATTAGTGTAGTATGATGATATAAAATCCAAAAGAATACTAAACTAAATGAATAGACCCGCAAAAGAAAACTCCCACAATCAGCTTTGATTCTTTCATGTTGTCTCTAATCACATTAGTAGAGCTTCCTAAGTAGTGCAATTGTACAATTTCCAGTTATTGATAATAGAGGATCAATCATCATAATCAAAAAAATAGCAATAGACATATCTAAAATCAAATAATCACCAACCAAACAATGAGCAATAGTGGACCCCAATACAAAGAAAATACAATTGGTGAAGTTGTCACAATTTTATTATAGTCATTCAAAAGAGAAAAGAAAATTTAAGAAACCCAATTCAGTTGATGAACTGAAAATTAGCATAACATGAAGAGCAAAACCAATTGACATAGACATAGAGAGAGGCAGAGAAACTCACATTACTTCCCTTCCAAACTTCGTACAGCCGTCTGGGTTTATCATTCGGGTCCATAGTGTTACTAAGAAGAAGAAAAACCCAGAACCCAGATTAGAATTTCTAATCAAAACCACAACAGAACCCTCTCTTATCACAACCCCACTTTCTACTCCTCACTATGCAATGCATACATCACACCAAAACCCACAAAAATCTTCACACAAAACCAAAAAAATTCCCATCAGTTGGGTACACAATGCATGTGAAAGTGAACTGGAAGTTGAAAAATCCAGGTGAGAGAGAGAGAGAAGAGGTAGTTGGATCAAAAGAAAAACCAGCTGCCTCTCTGCTCGCCCAAAAAGCTTTTAATTTTTGTTTTCTCAGATCGATTATACCAACAAAGAAAGATGCTATCTCTTTCTCTCTCTCTCTCTCTAAACTGTTTTTGCTATTTCTTTCTTTTCTTCCAAAACGCTGGCAACTATGACTTGGGGGGCGGATGTTTCAATTTCTCGCGGATTTTACGCGCGTTTTAGACATATACATATTTTATTACCTTATTTTATACGACAATGAACAATGTCAAATGTTTAATAATATATATATATATATATGTTGTCATCAAAAAATAATATTTTATCAAAAAAAATGTTTTTTTTTTTTGTTACATATGCGATATGTATAAGAGTTGGTCTAACTCTAAGGAACTTTACCAAACGTGCTGTCACGGCCAATACTTATTGTTGAATTTGTCTAAAGTGTGCCTTTGTTTTTCTTATCTTTCTTCCATTTTTGGTATTGTTTTCTTTGTATTTTAAGCTTGCAGTTATCCTTGCTTTTATCTTATGTATGTATAACATGTTTATATTGGCTCTCATGAAATATTATAGACTTGTGTCCTTTAAAATTTTTTTAAAAAAAAAAGTAGATTTGAGGCTCTTTCAATCTTGATAGCTCTGTCTTTCAATTATTTCATTACCTTATTTTTGGTGGTTGCATCAAATTACAATAATCTTTTATATTAAGAAAGTTCAATTTATTTCTCAAAAAAAAAAAAAAAACAATTTATTTATTCATGTCAAAAGACTCAAAACTATTGAGTTACCACTTCTTCATTGATGTGAATTGGCGTGTTATTGCAAGGAATTTTGATCATACGGCTAACCAATGCTATCTCACCAAAATTAGAAAAAGAAATCAACGTGCATAATTAGGAAGAGTTAGACACTTGATGGAGACTTGCATATATGCGTATTCCAAATTCTATTTCACCTTGGAAAAGCAAGAAACGTAAAAGTAGAAAAGTTTCGTTAAAGAAAAAAGAAGTAGAAATATAATTAATCCCGAAAAAAGAGCACATCACCAATTTCCAGGATTTTTATTTTTTATTTTTTAGCATTAAGAAGTTAATAACTTGATAAGCATGTAAATTTCGGAAATATTGATGCCCTTCTACCATCTATAATCTATTTCGGTGAACAGTGACAAGTTTGTTTTAAACACAACTTATTTTTGGATAGAAATTCCATAAACTCCATCTTATCTTCTTATGAGTTGTCACTCCTAAGTACTAATCTATGACTACAACATATGCTGCTATGCAAGGAATTTATCAAGGTTCATGGCTGTGGTAGCCATGGATTGAAGGTACCATACAAGTTAGCATAAGAAAAGCCCTCAATTTTCTGGTTTGTGCATAATTTGTTTTTATTTTAACTTTTCGTATACTAATAAAATATAAAATAAAAGAATAAAAAAATTATTTTCAATGTAAATACTAAATTGTCTATCATAGCAAATAAAAATGCTTCCGATAAAGCCAATGAAGTCTTTAATATTATGAATAATCCGTTAGTTAATTGTCTTTTTTAAGATTTTCTCAANATTTGTTTTTCTTCTTCTATTTCATGTGAACAAATAAATCGGTGCATCTCTTTCATATTTATTATTGAAAAGACAAATAGGTTTCACCAAATCTTCAAATACCCATTTATTAAATTTGTAAATTTCTACCTTTTTTTTCTTTTTTTTTGGTAATATGGTTCTCTCTTGCTTGACTTTAATGTAAATGCACGTTTTCATTTTCCGCCACACCGCACCCATATTATTGGCTCTACCAGTCTACCTACCTATAAGACTTGGGTTTAAGGTGAGAAGAAGTCCATGTACTCTATATATATATATATGTGTGTGTGTGTGTGTGTTTTTTTTTTTTTTTTTTTGGGGGGGGGGGGGGGGGGGGGGGGGGGGCACTGCATCTGCAAGAAAATATAAAAACATATATATTATAATCTTCAAGTTTCAATCTTGATAGCTCTGTCTTTCAATTATTTCATTACCTTATTTTTGGTGGTTGCATCAAATTACAATAATCTTTTATATTAAGAAAGTTCAATTTATTTCTCAAAAAAAAAAAAAAAACAATTTATTTATTCATGTCAAAAGACTCAAAACTATTGAGTTACCACTTCTTCATTGATGTGAATTGGCGTGTTATTGCAAGGAATTTTGATCATACGGCTAACCAATGCTATCTCACCAAAATTAGAAAAAGAAATCAACGTGCATAATTAGGAAGAGTTAGACACTTGATGGAGACTTGCATATATGCGTATTCCAAATTCTATTTCACCTTGGAAAAGCAAGAAACGTAAAAGTAGAAAAGTTTCGTTAAAGAAAAAAGAAGTAGAAATATAATTAATCCCGAAAAAAGAGCACATCACCAATTTCCAGGATTTTTATTTTTTATTTTTTAGCATTAAGAAGTTAATAACTTGATAAGCATGTAAATTTCGGAAATATTGATGCCCTTCTACCATCTATAATCTATTTCGGTGAACAGTGACAAGTTTGTTTTAAACACAACTTATTTTTGGATAGAAATTCCATAAACTCCATCTTATCTTCTTATGAGTTGTCACTCCTAAGTACTAATCTATGACTACAACATATGCTGCTATGCAAGGAATTTATCAAGTTCATGGCTGTGGTAGCCATGGATTGAAGGTACCATACAAGTTAGCATAAGAAAAGCCCTCAATTTTCTGGTTTGTGCATAATTTGTTTTTATTTTTAACTTTTCGTATACTAATAAAATATAAAATAAAAGAATAAAAAAATTATTTTCAATGTAAATACTAAATTGTCTATCATAGCAAATTAATAATTGTCTTTTTTAAGATTTTCTCAACAAAAAAAAAAAAAAAAAATCTCTTTTTTGAGGTCATTTTCGAGTACTTTTTTTTTTAAGGGGGGGTTATGAATCCTTTAAAAAAATTAACGAATATATATAATACAAAAAAAAAAAAAAATTAAGTTTTGGGGGCCATGTGTAGTTCCACCCTAGTCACCTCAATTTAGGAGGTCTCAAAAATCATAATTTTACTCATCATTATTCAAATTTATATTTTAATTGATTTTGAATTCTATCATATATTTAAACATTTTATTAGAATCTTATCCACTTATATTTTCTTTAAATGGTAGAAAATATATTTTTATATACAAGTACATGTAGGAGGAAAAAATTTAATTAGCCAATTATAAAATGCCACATCAAAATTTAAAGGCAACTTCTAAATTAATGTCATTAAATTAATTAAATTAGATGATGACATGTGTCATCCAAATTGACATCACATTGGCATATCAAAATTTGCCATGTGTCATTTGGCCCACAAAATAAAGATAAATTTCCTATTCAAAGTTTATGGATAATTATCTTTACTAAAATAAAGATAAATTTTCTATTCAAAATTGATAGATAATTATCTTTATTAAAATAAATTAAATAGAAATAATTATTTATCTTTGTTGATTATTATCTTTATCAAAATAGATAAATTGAGATAATTATCTCTGTGGGGTTAGGATTTGTGGTCCAAGCCCAAAACAATAGATTTGTAAAGCGTGAATGATAGAGCTAGGTTGATTATGGAAATAACAACGGTTAATTACAACCTCCAAGTATAAACCAGCATAAAGATATAAGTAAAGACGAAATGAATTGAAGTCCGAAGAGGCTTATGATAAATCGAATAGTGATTACAGTCCTTAGAGCTATCTTAAAACCTTTCTTTTCTCCCTCCACTATCTCTAAGAAGAATTTGGGCCAATTAAGAGTCTACTACATCTTTTCAAGTAAATTAATTCAAAGTGGAGTTTATTCTCTGAAACCACTATAAATAGAGGACATCCCCTCTCATTTTAAAGACGAAGTTTTCAAGAGGCCCAAGGTCCGGAGAAATTCTATCTTAAGAATCTTTGAAGAACTTGAAGAATATTTGAGGAACTTGAAGAACATTCGAAGGGCTTGAAGAACTTGAAGGACAATAAATCTCTAATAAGCTCAAAGCTAGAGATTTATTGTGAAGACAAATTTTTCAAGAGGCCCAAACTTTGGAGAAATTCTGTCTCAAGAATTTTTGAAGAACTTGAAGAATATTTGAGGAACTTGAAGAACATTCGAAGGGCTTGAAGAACTTGAAGGACAATAAATCTCTAATAAGCTCAAAGTTAGAGATTTATTGTGAAGACCGATCAATCCATCTTCCAACTAAAATCAAGAAGATTTCTTATTTGAGTCAAGTTCAAAGAAGATATAATCAGAAGGTATTCTTTTATAAAAGAATTGAAATAGAGATTGTACTCATTATTCATCAATACAGATTTATATTTGCAAACCATATTTCTTTTCAATTGTTTGATTTTCTGCAATTGAGAAATTTTGTGTTTACTGTACAATTATAATAAATGCTTAAAATTTGTATTTTATTAAAATTTACTTTTTTTTTTAGAAGATTATTTGGTATATTCCAATTATCTCAACTAATAAGATCTCTTATTATTAAATAAGAGATTTGGGGTAGATGCTACTACCATAAATAATTGGCATCTTGACTTGATGATAAAGAATTATTATTATAGAATTCATAGATTAAAATTCTATGGTATCTTTATATATAACGTTTGAAAGTAGGCGTAAATACACATTTAGTCCCTACATTTTTACTTTTTTCCATTTTGGTCCCTACATTTTAATTTTACCACTTTTAGTCTCTAAATCAATTAACATGTGACATTTAAATCCTTTCCGTCACCCAATTAATGGAGAAAGCTAAAATGGATGACGGAGAAATAAAATAATGATATTTTTTTACACGTGGCCTAACCCACTTCGACACGTGGCTTTCCCGCCCTAAACCCAGTCACGTGTATGTCACGTGAGGCACTTACCAACCAATCTGGCGCGCAAGTAAAGAAAAATTCCCAAATCAAACTTGAATCCCTAAATCTGCCTCTGTCGAACAGCCTCTCTCTCAATCCACCATCATCATCAACCATCTCTCAAAACCACCATCTCTATCAATTTCTATCACTTGATACCCATACTTTTCAAATAGTGTAGAAAATGAAAGCTGGGAGACCTAAGTCTTTATGAAAAGGTCTTCTCTCTCTTCTCTTTGTCCTTATATATAGCTTTACAATATGCTTGTTGGCTTTTTCCTAGTAGGGGCCACAATGTTTTTGTATATTTTGGCTTTTTGACTGTTTGTTGGTCCTTGTCTGCATGTCCTTGTTTGTGGTTTACATTGTGGTCCATGTGTTCTCCATGTGCTCCTGTTGAAGATAGTTATTGTATGAGGGTTTTTTGTGTAATTCAAGTGTTGATAACTATGCATATGTTTCTTTTAGTATGACAAAACTATTGAAGTAAGTGTTATATTGTTACTTAAATATTTGATTAAGTGTTGTGATCAACTAATATTTTATTAAGTGTTGTGTTGTCTGCATGCAAAATGGAATATTTTATTAGGTATGAGTGTTGTTTTGTTAAATATAACATATATTTTGTTCTAAATAATATATATTTTGTTCTATAACTAGCATTGTTTAATTGGTTTTGGGGTTATGTTGCATGCAGAATAGATGAGCTATTTAGTATATATGTGCATCATGGTGGCTATTTTACTAAGAATGGCCGAAAATATGTGGGAGATGCAGTAGATGTAGTTGATAATTGTGACCCTAAAAGGTGTCCAAGGTTGAGATAGAGATTATATGTAGGGATTTTGGGTACACATCTGTTAGCAGGTTGTGGTATAAAGACAGAATTAATAAGGGGTCATGAAGATATTCATGTGTATGTAGAGCACCCAATACATGATCCCATATTAGTTGATGAAGGATAGGATGTTGGTGAGGGTGTGCAGCCATTGGCATTGGAGCAAGACTTTACAGGTTATTATGACAACAATGATAGTAGTTATAGTGATGGCAGTGAACATGATGACCATGATGAGGATGATTTTTACAGTTTTTATAATAGTGATGGCATGTATGCTAATGATCGAACTTTTAACAATGAGGATGAGCTTAAGGTTAATGTTGATGTTCCTACGGAGATGGCTGCTTCTCAAGTGGGTTCAAGGAGAGTAGGTAAAGAACCTATCATTGAGCACCCACCTAAGGAGAGAATGGATTATCATTAAGAGCACATTTGGTACACTGTAATGATTATTACATGGGAGTAAGAATAAGTATTACAAAGAATACATTAAGTTGGAATGTAATAAGTATTACTATTCATTAGTTTGGTAATCTTTTATTCATCTTGAATATGCATCCATAATTTAATAGAGTATAAAAATAAGGTGTAATTAAATAATTAAAGTCAAATTTTCTAAAATACACTTATTTTAGGGTGTTTAAAATAGAACTAATAATTAACAAGAAGAAAAATTTATTTTCTTTCCTTTTGAAGATGTGGCAACTAATGGCTTTTAGGAAATTTTAAAAAAAAAATTATTACATAAAGTGAAGGAATAGATATTTAGCACTTTTGATAAGGAATAATTATTCCTCATTTTGAAAAATAGCTATTCATAAGGAATAACTATTCATTGTAATAAAAACATGACCAAACAACCGAATAGTTATGTCATAGAAATATCTATTACATTACCATGTCTATTACAGTCTACCAAACGTGCCATTATTTTACCATTGAAAAACATAGTTAGAAAACATTGACCAACCAAAACACAGAGAGAACTTCACATTGCTAGTCCAATCATCAAGGAACAGGGGTATTCATTTCATTCCAAGAATAGTACCAAAAAAAAAAAAACCGGCAGGTGTTTCCATGCTAACTACCTAACCAAAAAATTTATATACTACCAGCCCTATGCATTAACAATTACAGGGTATTGAAACTCCCCCATCTATGTAACATACTAACCAAACATAAACACTTTCACACTTCCCACTTGCTGCTTAACCAAACTTCCACTACCTGTCTAACTACGCATACAATTACAAAGACAAACCCCACATATCACCACTAAGAATGCCAAAGCCACA
>NW_027069635.1:1057606-1140318 GCF_002906115.3 Quercus suber
TTACTTGGTCATTTTTCATTAAGAAAAGGTCACTATATTTTTGTTCTTCTGCTATTGTTTTATCTATCTGCCTAAATCATTTGAAACAGCTCTGTCTATCGTAAGTACACTCCTGACAGACGAGGCCTAGTTTGCGCACAAGCCGACCAAAAGTGAGCTACAGTTGGGCCGGTCTCAACTCTCCTACTTAGAATACTCGGGCCTATCACCGCAAGAAGCAGCCCAGGCCAACGCACAACACAAAAAGGCCCCTACATTAAATTGGCGACTTTACTAAAGAGTTAAGAAACATATTAGGGATAAGAGCCCTCGCAAAAAAATGCCTCCAAAGTCTAGGACAACACGAAATATGAGTGTCGTGCCCTCGTAAGCAGAGTCTAGGCCAATAACGCCTCACCAACAACAGCCTAACTAGATGGAAGGTGCCATCAGAATGGGGGCTGGACCCCAACCTCCTCTAAGGATCCCCACAGACAACGCCAACACCTTCGTTGAGGTGTTGCAAGCTTTGCAGCACTCGCAACAGTAAATGGTGGAAGAAATCCATCAACTAAAGACAGACAGAACAAAGGAAAAAGGAAGCTAGCATGATTCAGAATATGCGGCAGAAGAGACACTAGTAGGAGGTGTCCTGTAGAACATGGATCAACGTTTTATTACTATGGCTGAAGTAGTGGCACTCTTGGAGTAGGAGAGAGCCAGAGGACCAAAGGAGGGATTCTACGCATGTAAGCCTCCATACCCACTAAGGGTGCTCAGTAAACCATACCCCGAGAGGTATGAACCGTGAATTTTCGCACAATATGATGGTAGGAAGGGAAGTGCTGTTGAGCATGTAAGCAAGTTCATTCATACGATTGGCCCTTATGCCACAGACGAAGACTTATGTCTTCGGGAATTTTCTAAATTACTATGTGACCGAGTTTACACCTGGCACATCAGCTTAAAGCCAAGATCGATCCCAATATGGGATTATATGGTGATGTATTTTGTACCAAATAGTTTCATGGAGAGGAAACGATACACTTGCAACTTTGCAAGCGACCAAACAGAAGAATGGTAAAGACTTGATGGAGTACATCAAGAGATTTAGGGACATAGCACTTAACTGCTATAACCATTGTGAAGAAAGGACGCTGGTGGAGATGTGTATGATGAATATGATCAGGGAGTATAGGGTAGTCCTAGAAAACCTCGAGATCTCCCAGTTCGCACAATTATTGCAAAAGGCGAGAAAAACTGCCCAGTCTGTAAAGCCAAGCATGGACAAAAGAAGTGCCCCCCAAGCCATGGCAGTGTCCATTGGTGAGCAGAGGAGAAAGACCGACGGGAGAGAGTACGACACTCCCCCACCAATACCATGCACCTCAAAGGAGCTAGACGTACTGCTAGACAAATGGATAGCAGATGAAATTTTCAAACCTAACTAGGTTGCTAGGGAGCCCACAGAGGAGGAACGGAAGGACCTACGTTTTTGTCATTTACACAATTATGTCTAACATTCTACCGCAGAATGTTTGGCACTCTGCAGACTAGTGCACCACAGGATAAAGGAAGGGACTCTAAAACTGTCCCAGTAGGAAGTCCAAAGAAATCCACTCCCAAACCACAAAGGGAAGGGTGTAGCAGCGATGGTAATTTACGCAAATCCAAGAGAAGACGAGGAAGAAAACTTGGCCTTACCTGCAACGGCCATTACCACTTTACAAGTTGAAAAATTGGCTAAGTTGAAAAATTTGTTCGACTAGTTGGGACTCACAAAAAAAGAAAGAAAGGTAGCCACGGAGGCTTTGGTGAGCATTGCCTTTAGTGCGAGAGTAGAATGTCTATCGGTAGAAATACCAGATGATAGGGCTTTCTTACAAGAGTCAACTAAAATCACTTTTAGTGATGAAAATATAGAGGTGGGACACCCAGATCATAGGAGGCCCTTATACTTGGCGGCGTCCATAAATCAAATCCCCATAAAGAGAGCCTTGGTAGATACAGGTGCTTCTGTGAATCTCATTCCATTGAACACTTTGCAAGCAACAGGAATTTCAGAAAGGAAGATTTAGGGGTGCCTAATGGAAGTTATAGGGTTCGGCGGAAGGGGCGAGTACACAACAGGCCACATTTAGCTGTGGTTGAAAGTAGACCCCATAGCTTCTTTAGCTTGGTTTCATGTGGTGAAAAAAGAAGTATCCTATCACGTGCTTTTGAGAAGGCCATGGTTACACAAACACCAACTGGTCCCATCCACCTATCACCAATGTGTGAAAGGAAGATTGAATGGTAGGATGATACACATAGCCGTGAACCCTTCACCATTCGAGCAAGCAGAAGCCCACTTAGTAGAAACTATGTTCTATGACCAATGGGCTCTATCTGGTGAAAGTTCAGTATCAAAGCCACGAGGTACCTTCATGCCTAGGTGGGAAGATGTCCAGGATGACCCAAAACCCAATCTAAAGGAATTATTAGCAAGAAAGAGGAAAAGGAAAGAAGCATCCGCCACAGGATCTGATGACACACCCCAATGTGTTAAGATCTGAGGACCTAATGGTAAGATCATATACAAATTATGAAGGTGCGTGGGACCCATGATTGAAACACAGACGGGTCCTACCCATGAAGGGCAGCACGAGAGTTTGACATGTTGCGGAGTTCAAGAAAGTTCAGAGGAAGAAAGTGATAAGGAGGAAAGCAAAGGGGTTACGGCAGAAAAGGAGTTACAGGTTACAGCAAAAGAAGAAATGGAGGAAGTTAAGCTAGAGTCTGCTTCGCAAGGGCCGAGGCCTATCTCAATTAGTACAAGTTTGACAAAAAAGGAAAAAACAAAGCTGGTACAGTTGTTGAAAGAATTCAAAGACGTATTTGCATGGAACTACAGTGAAATGTCAAGGCTAGACTCTGGGTTAGTTGCACATACGTTAAATGTGGACCCGCGGGCCAAGCCAATGACTCAGCTTGCTAGGATATTTCACACAGAAATAGAAGGGCAGATAGTCAAAGAAGTGCAGAAGTTGCTGGCCCCAGGATTCATCAAACCTATTCAACATCCCCGCTGGCTATCCAACATAATATCAGTAAAGAAGAAGAATGGCCAGATAAGGTGTTGCGTAGATTTCAGAGATCTCAATAAAGCGTGCCCAAAAGACGAGTTCCCATTGCCAAATATGGATCTATTGATAGATTTTACGACAGGAAGTGCCATGTTCTCATTCATGGATGGCTTCAGTGGGTACAATCAAATCAGAATGACACCAAAGGATACGGAGAAAACTGCTTTCAAAACACCAATGGGAAATGTCCACTACACTATGATGCCTTTCGGGTTGAAAAACGCAGGTGCAACTTATCAATGAGTGATGACGGCCATATTTCACGATATGATTCATCAAATGTTAGAAGACTATGTGGACGACATAGTGGTTAAGTCAAAAAGGAAAGAAGAACACTTCCATGTGTTAAAAAGGCTGTTCGAAAGATGCAGAGTCTTTAAATTGAGAATGAACCCTCTCAAGTGCGCATTTGGAGTATCCTCCAAGAAATTCTTGGGTTTCCTAGTTCACAGTAAGGGAATAGACGTAGACCCAGTCAAAGCCACGGCCATTGTAACTATGAGACCCCCAGCCACGGTGAGGGAACTAAAGAGCTTCTTAGGAAAAGTCTCATACATCCGGAGATTCATCCTTGGGTTAGCATTAATCACTTTGGCTTTCACCAAGTTGCTCAAGAAAGGACAAAGTTTTGAATGGGGAGAAGCGCAGCAGACGGCTTTCAGGAGGCTGCAGCAGATCATGATGAACCTCCCTACAGTAAAGGCCACAATCCACAAGAAACCATTGCTACTTTACATGGCCACCAATTTATATGCCATTGGTGCATTAATCGCCTAAGAAGATGGAGGCAGCGTCGAACGACCAGTGTACTACATCAGTCGCGCCCTAAAAGATGCAGAAACTCGTTACCCAAGGGCGGAAATGGCATGTTTGGCTATTGTGTGTGCCTCACAGAGATTACGCCATTATTTCTTGGCCTATGAAGTATGACTGATGACCAAGTCCCATGCCATTTAAGCTTTGCTATAGTAGCCAGTCCTCTCTGGTAGGATATCCCAGTGGTTGTTACAATTGTCACAATATGACTTGAGAATGGGGGCACCTAAAGCAGTGAAAAGCTAGGCCATTGCAGAATTATTGGCACAGTTTTCAGGAGAGGAAGAATTTTCGCTGGACGATGAAGTCCTAGGGGAAGTAGTCATGATAGAGGGGCTTAGAGAGCAATGGGTGATAAAATTTGATGGGTTTTCTACCGCCCAATTTGGAGGAGTTTGAGTAGTTTTTTACCATGAAGAAGAAAAGGCAGTAGCACAAGTTGGAATTCCCCTATTCAAACAACACGGCAGAATACGAAGCCTACTTAACCGGGCTGGCCACAACTCTCGAAATGGGAATTAAGCATTTGAGGGTACTGGGTGATTTGAATTTAGTAGTCTGCTAGACCAAAGGGAGTTTCTCCCTAAAAGAGTCCAACCTAGCCCTGTATAGAGCAATGGCCTAGAAAATGAAAGAAAAGTTTTTAACTTTTGAAATAGAACATGCTCCAAGGAACGAGAATCGGTTTGCCGATGCGTTGGCCACACTAAGTTTGCAAGTAGTGTTCGAAGGGGGTAGCACCAGAGTAAAGATTAGCAAGAGAGAAGAATCTATAATTAAGACGTTGAAAGAAAGGTTCCAGGAGGAACAATGTGAAGGAGATTGGCAGATACCCATAAGGGAAGCTTTGATAGGGGAAGAAGAAGTCATGAAGGTAAAAATACTTAAAGACTACGCCCTAGTGAGAGGAGAATTGTACTACAGGATGCCAGGTGGAGTCTTATCCAGATGTGTGGGGCAAAAGAAGGCCTAGAGAAAGTTGAAAGAAGTATATGAGAAGACTTGCGGATCCTGCGGAGAGGTCAGCCTTTACTGCAGACTTCAAAGAGCAGGCTTTTATTGGCCAAACATGGGTAAAGATGCAGACCAAGTCCAAACCCAGTGTAGGAACTGCCAACTTGTGGCAGACAAAGAGGAAAGTTACGCTGTGTTCATCAACGAAGACTGGAGAAGCCCATTTATACAGTACCTTACAGAAGGCATCCTACAGCAAATGCACAATGAAAAATATAAGCTCAAGAGGTTAGCAACGCGTTATTTTTTGCATAATATGGTCTTTTTCGAAAGAAAAAAAAAAGGGTATGATGGAGACCCCTTGAGGTATTTGGGCTCTGAAGAGGTGAGAGAAATGGTAAAAGAAGCATACTCAGGAGAGTGTGGGGAGCACCAGGGAAAGAAAATGATTTACAGATGCCTGCTGCAAATGGGCTACTATTGGCCTACCATGAAAAAGGATACAGCAGAATTTGTGAAAAGATGCCATAGTTGCCAAGTACAAGAGAATTTGATTCACACTCATTCGCAGAATTTGCATAGCTTGGTCACACCATGGCCCTTCCACACTTGGGGGCTTGACTTGGCTGGACCGGTGAATCCGCCGTCACGAGGATACATATAGATACTAGAGGCTATGAAATATTTTACTAAGTGGGCAGAGGAAATACCACTTCGTAAAGCCACAGGAGGAAACATAATTGTGAGGTTTGGAGTTCCCTACAGGATCATCAGTGAAAACGGCATACCTTTTGTCAACAGTGATGTAAAGAAAATGCTAGAGTTCTACCAAGTCAAGCATCACTAGTTATCACCTTATTACCCTCAAGGAAATGGACAAGCATAGGCAACAAACATGACTCTCATAAAGATTATCAGTAAAATGAGCCAAGAGTATACGGGAGGATGGGCAATGCACCTGCCAGACACTTTTTGGGCTTATAGAAGTTCATCTAAGTCAGCCATAGGTTTTTCACCTTTTTCCTTGGTCTACGGAACTGAGGTGGCGAGCCCAATAGAGAAAATGACCCCATCCCTGAGAGTCATGCAGATGCAAGAAAAGGAGAAAGAAGAAGAAGTTTTTTCGGCAGAAAAGTGCGAAGACCTAGAAGGACTTGATGAAAGAAGAGAAAAAACCCAAGAACACAACCGCAGATATAGGCAAAAAATGAATAAGGCCTACAGCAGGATGACTAAAGAGAGAGTGTTTGCAGAAGGACAACTGGTTCTAAAAGTGGTAGATTATGTTAGGAAAGGCCTGGCATGACCATCCAAGTTTGCATTGAAGTGGGAAGGACCCCTTGTGATAAGAGAGGCACATCTAAGTGGATATTACCTCTTGACTCAGATGGATGGCAGAGATTTAATGGATCCCATCAATGGAAAATGGTTGAAACGCTACTATGCCTAAGAAGAAAAGTCATGTGATTATCCCTTTCTTTTTGTTTTGTTGAAAAAGCTCTTATGTTTCCTTTTACTTTGTTTTTCGTCTTTCAAGTGACTATGTCACAACACAAAATTTTGTAACTTGCTTTCATGAGGATGCAATGAAAAGCACGGAGTATTATCATCATATGTCATAGCAAAAGCAAAAACAGTAGCAAAGTGTAACATCATAAGTGTAGCATCATAAGTTACAAACCCAAACTCAGGCAAACTAGCCCAAATAAGTACTATAGGAAATATAATGTACTAAATAGAGTAATAAGGTTAAGGAAACAACAAAACAAAGAAGAAACTGCATCATCATCAATGAAGTCCAGAAATGAGTGGCTGATCTCCAAAACGACTGGACCCGCCTACGCCAAAAAGAAGGTGCTCGCGACGGCCCTCTAAGTCTGCCACTTCCTTTCTCAAAATCTCAAAGCGTGAGTCAATAGCATCAACAGTAGGCTGGACTCTCCTCATGAAAACAGCCCGGGCAATCTCTCGAAGGTGGTCCAAGATAAATTCCATAGCAAAACTAACACTAACAAGCTTCTGCACCATGGCTCTCCACTGTAGGATCCTCTCGGTGGAGACAATGTCAACAAAATTGTGCTCAATATCATTCAGCACACTCCCTAACATCCTTAAGAAGTGCTTTCTAGCGGAGCGACCGAGTCAGAATCCCTGCATGAAGTCCCCAAGATTGCTGAAGACCGCCACCAATTGAGAAGCACAGTCCTCAGGGATTCTAAAACCATGGAAATTTATATAAGGAGGTCCGAAGCCCCAAAAATCAGCAGGTCCAAGATCATTGACTTCAAGGTGATTAAAGCGTGCAAAAAAGGTTGCAGCCTCACTCATAGGATTTGGAATGGTGGTAGAACTACTGCCCATTTCAAACTGAGAAAGCACCATAGGAGGTGGACCTGTCAAAAGGGAACAAGGTTTGAAATGAGAAACCTTGGTAAAAAAAAAAGAAAAGGAGGAAGATAGACCCACGAGGAAGAAGTGAAGGAAGAAAGAAGGAAAAATAAAATTTACCAAAGCTAGCGGTAATGAGGGTTGTGGGGAAGACAGAGGCAGGAATAGAAGGGATGGCAGAAACATATGCTGTAAATATGGCAGAAATTGGTACAGAAGATGCAGCAGGAATGGATTCTGTGGGCGCAGCAGGAGGAATTGCTACAGACACCCCTACGTCTGCTGTAATTCCTAACCTTTCAAAAGTCTTTGCAAATAGAGAAGTAGATATGCGAACGTAAGAAGGGAAGAATGTACTTAGCAAAAAAAGGAAGAAATGAGGGAAGAAAGCACATACCCATGAATTCTGCCTCAGGTGGAGCATGCTCCTCTTCCTCGAATTCAAAAATCCTCCTCCCTAGGACAGGCTCATCCTCAGGATCCTCAAGGATTTCCTCAAACTCCTCTAAGGACAAATCAGCATCGGGCTCGTGGGTGGTAGAAACGAGAATGGATGAAGGAGTAACTACCAGAGAAGAACCATCCTTCATAACCTGAGAAAGAGTAGCGAAGGGGTCATCAGTGGAAATGACGAGAGGTGTGACAGGAGTAGCCTTGATCTGAGTAGTAGCAGGAGAGGTGGCTCCCCTTTGAATAGAGGGTATCACGGCAAGAGTAGGGGTGACCTCACTAACCTTCCTAATATGAGTACCCTCATCTATGGGTACTGGTCTAATGGAAGAGATAGTTGCCTCAGCAAGAACTCCACATGTAGTTGCAGAAGGGGCAGGTGTTGCAAACTTAACGCCACCAAAAAGGCCCTCAATAGGTGTGCCCATGGGGGTAGAAAGCTCCTCGACAGTAGGGCAGTATATAGAAAAAGGCTCAGGTTCATCCTAAAAGACAAAAAGAAGGAGGTATAAAGATCAAAGTAACTTCTTTTTTTTTTTTTTTNGATGGAGAGGTAGGAGTAAATAGAAACTCAAGAGAAATGATATAGAGGATTGTGGGTAAACAATCTCTAACTCTCAAGTGCTTAGCTAAGGTTTTCACTCTTAAAAATTTCTTGTGAATACTCATTCCACTTCTTACATTTCGTGGGTAATGAGGGTTTATATATTGTTAGTAAAGGAATGAGAAAAGGAACACTCAAAAATAATCAGGAAGAGAGTTTCGTGGGTCATTCCCGACTTGGCCTGAGTCACGAATGACTCGCGAAATCCAGTCAGTCAAAGACTCTTCAAATTCTAGCATGTGCTTTTCACGTGGCCTGTTTCGTGGATTAGCAGTCGTGAGCTAGTCGTGATCTAGTTGTGAAATCCTTATCTTCACAAGTTCTTTGCCAAACTCTCACACACAACCTTTACATTAAATCTCACGAAAATACAGGGAAATGATTGAACAGAATTACAATAAAATTTGACACGGAATTAAAGTCAACATAAAACATAGTTGTAAATTATAACTTTACAGCCTATATTAATAGGTTAATATATCTCTAACAAATAAATAAGTGTACTTAAATCATTAATCCCCTCCCACACTACCCTGTACTTTCCTTTCTCTCAAAACATCCAAACACACTAAAAAAAACTTATGACTAGGCAACTAGCAACTAATTATGCTAACTAGTTGCGGTAATCAATGCATTTATGCTTACTAAATGGTAAATACTAACATTAACCTCCTCCATACACTAATCCCATAGATCAATAATTAATTAATTTGTTGCCATTGTGTTGTCTCTAAATATTTTTTCTTTCATTATACATTTTGTTTAGCATGGACTCTGGAATTTGTTTGGGGTTTTATTATTTAGCTGCTTCTTTACGTTTTGTTACTTGGAAACAGTCTCAATTTCAACTTACTCATCCCTGAACACAACAAAATATTTTCAACCGAAAAAGAAAAAATCTGGAAAAAACTGTAAGGAACTTCTAAAGAATTAAACAGTGTTTTACATGAGAACATTTACTTAGACCCCAAATTTTATATGCAGTGTGAAAGCTCAAAAATGTGTTGAAAACACAAGAGTTGTTTAGACTCTCAAATTAAAGTTACAGCTCGATTGATTTTACACTAACTAAAGACTAAGTGCAGAATAGTGTAAAAGTGAGCGGATGAACAAACAAGCTATTCTAATCCATAATCAAAGTAACACAGCAGTAAAATAGAATGTAAAAGAGTAGGGAAGAAAGATGCAAACACAAGATAACATGCCAATGTGTTATCGAATAGGAAACCGAAGAACTTGGCAAAAAACCTCTCCATCGCCCTCCAAGCGGTAATCGATCCACTAGAAAATCAGTTGGGATACATGGGTTAGCAAGAGACCCTCCAAGCCTAATCTACCTGATGTACCTAAGCCCTCCAAGCTCCTACTCCAACAAGACTTCTCAGAACCATGTCTTGTCTAGTTCTCTGGATCCCACAACAAGCTTCATGTTGCATCTGTCATCCTTGGCTTCTTCCAATACTTCCCAGCAACACCAAAACTTCACTTGACACTCTGAAAGGGTATGGTAATTGTTTGGGCTGTCAACCTCTCAATGGTATGGAAATGGAGAGGTAGGAGTTAAGGAAATTCCACAAGCAAATGTATAGAGGATTGTGGGTATAACAATCTCTAACTCTCAAGGTGTTTGGCTAGGGTTTTTTCTCAGAAGAACTCCTCAACATTTGTGGGTAATGTGGGTATATATATATTGCAGGCACATAAAGTGTGTATCAGAATGGACAGGCTGGTAGAATAGAATGTCTCGCAGTTGTCTCGCGAGAAGGCCTTACCCGCGAGATACTCGTGAGACACAGCTGTCTCCATCCTGGTCTGACTCTTCACATTCCAGCATGTGCAAGGCACATGAGTCACTTCGTGGGATGCTTAATCACGAGCTACCCGGGAAAACTCTTCAGTCTTCAATTGCTTGAGTCTTCACACACACACACACACTCTCTCTCTCTCTCTCTATCACACAACCCTTACAATCAAATCCCACAATAAATACAGGGTACAAAAGATTGAACAATAATTATAATCAAATTTGGCACGAAATAAAAGCCAACAAAACACATAGTTGTAAATAACAACTTTACACAGTGAATTTATGACTTAATGAGAGAGAGAGAGAGAGAGAGAGAGAGAGAGAGAGAGAGAGAGAGAGAGAGAGCTAAGCAATGTTACACCACTTAATAATTTTTTATTTGATTAACATTCAAAAAATCTCCCCGGATTACATGTTCTTCATTTTCTTAATACGCATACCAAGTTTCGTTTCAATCATATGTTATTTACTATTCGATCTAGGCACCTATCTTTTATGTGCAATTTTAAATACAAAAAATTGAAATTTAATTTTCAATTGAAGTTTAGTTTTTTACCATATGTCTCGTATATTTTTTTAATTTTTGTGCCAAGTGATTATTAGTGCAAAAGTCGACAATAAACAAATAAATAAGAGTGAAAAAGAAAGGTTTGTTTGACTTTGACAAGATATTAACATGATTGTTGGCAATGGAAATTGGGGACAATCAAAAATAAGTAAATAAATAATGAAAAAGGAATTTCTATGTCCTATAAACTAAACTCTAGCACAACAAAAAATTAATAATATTTGCTATCAATATTTTTTTTTCTTATAGTATTATGATTATTATACAAATAATGGTTGGACAAACTAAAATTGATAATTTCATTGATAAAACTTTAAATGATTTTTTTTTTCATTTGTTTCCAATAATCTTATAATTATTTTATAAATAGTTGTTTTATATTTTCAAATATACAGACATTATATATAAACTTGGTGAAATTTTAATATGCATTTAGTGGTGCTTGTTTGTAAATGTATCACATGCATGTACATGGAGTTACAAGCTAGCCACCAATTAAGCCAATTATGTGAACCCAATTCAAACAATCTTATCAATCAAACCAACAAATCACCAAATGCATTAAGCATGCATGCAATAAAATCAATAAACAAAACGGATGAGAGAATTTCTTCAAAGGAAAATTCACTACAAGTAAGGGTGTCCACAGGTTGAATCAAATCAAGTTTGGGGTAAACCCGCCACTCAACCTGACAACTTCGAGTTTTGAAACTCTAAACCCATCGCCAACGATCAATTCTTTGAAATCGACCACCACTTGTGTGTAAATCTTCTGGTTAGGTCGGTCAAAGTCGTCTCAAATATGGTAGGGTGACCAGTGCAATGCACAAACAATGGAACAATGCCTAATCTCATCATTTTTGGTGGAGATCTCGGTGATCTGATGAGATCTCCACTGGATGTGCTAAAGATCTAAATAAATCTGTTGAGATCTTCACCATATCTGACGGAGATCTGACCAGATTTGAGAAATCGACAACATAGGTGGAAGAAAATGGGTCACGGTAAGGGGAGGAGGAGGAGAATGGCAAGAACTTCGGTCAGATTTGGCCACTCGAGTCTCTAACAACGAAACTTGCTACTCGATCCACCGATGTCAAGTGTTGAAGACATAAACCCACCATCGACTGCCACACATGTTGAATCGAGTGAGTTTCAGTTTAAATGGCTCTAGGTTGGATGGATTCATCAAGTCCGTATTCGGATTGGACTTCCCTAACGACAAGGGTGACAAACCCCTATTAAGGAAAGACACTATAAAAGGAGTTACAATCTAGAATAAAATCTTTGTTCCCACAATAAATCTAGAACATCAAACTTCTTCAACATGAATCCCTTCATAAACGACCCATTTATGTTAATGACCAAAATCTTTGAGCTGACTCCAAGGTACCTTCTTGAAGTTGATACTATTGTGGATTCCATTAGGATGTGGTTTCATGCTCTTTGATCACAAGTATGGATACACACCCAAAGGAATATGTTCTTCTAAACTCATAGGTATTATAGGATGTAGGCTAAGATTTTCTCTCTGAATGCTTCTGAGTTTCTACCTCTCAAAATCTTTACAAAACAACATTTATAACATGCTTTGTATAGTATGAAAGTATCCAACTTGAATAAAACACGGTATTGAGCCCGTGCTTTTTGATTGATCAAAATTGAACAAGTCGCTATCAAAAATTCTTTTTTCTATCATTCGAGAACTGATCGAATGAGAATAAAAATTTTGAAATTTGTTTTTTTGCTAGTATATAATAAAGGTAGCACTATGACATTTAAAATATTATAGTAATTGTCTCAACTAAGGTAATGTAGTAAGTAGTGTGGGTCATGAGACTGTCTCATGAGATAGCCTCATTTGAATAATCATATTTTCATTGGTTTATTTTGTTTATATTTATTATAACAAAATACAATTGTACATTGAAAAATGTGAAACTTAAAAATTGTACATGAAAAAAAAAAAAAACAGTTAAAAATAAACTCATTCAAATGAATTTTTAGTATTTTGACTATTGAGTATATTCCATAGTTATGAATATACTCAATAGTAAAAAATAATAATAATAAAATAAAAACCTTGTTGAACTCTAAAATCTAACTCTAACCCCACTTACAAATTGGAGGGGAAAATAGAATGAGGGATAGTAAAGAAAAAGTATAAAAAGAACACAGAAAAGAGAGATTCAAAAGAAGCTCACGTATCTTGCCAACATCTTGAGACCACTCTCAAGGAATTCCTCAATGTTATAACCTAGTATGTATGGAAGGGGAGACTATATAAACCCAAGAGAATAGTTAGGTACTCAAAGAGGTATGGATACCCTTATTTGTCAAAAAAAAAAAGAAGCTCACGTTGATGTCTTGCCTTTGATTCTAAAGCTAAGTTTGTTTTAAAGTAAAATATTTCCCAATTTTTTTTTTTTCAATTTTAGGTGTTTGTTTGCAAATAAAATATAATCAAACTTATAATATATTTTCCGTTAACAGTAAAATCATTTATAATAAGTTGTAAAATGTTTTACCTTTAAAAATTTGGTAAAACATTTTTCAAAAACACACAGTGGTTTTCCCTCCCCCATCTAGTCGCTAGGTCACTGGTCCAATGATCAAAGACACCACTTTGGTGACTAGTGTTGGTAGTCCTGTGGTCAAAGACTCCACTCTGGTGATCGGTGCCGTCAATCTAGTGTCTAGTGACTCTGCTTCATGACCAGTGCTAGTGGTCCAGTGTTCAATGTCTTCGTTCTAGTGACCGGTGTTGGCGGTTCGGTGGCAAGAGATGCCTCATCGACAATCAGTGCTAGTGATTCAATGGCAAAAGTCACTGCATTGTAACTAGTTTTGGAGGTCTGGCAACCGAAGACACCATTTTGTCAACTAGCGTTGGTGGTCTGGTCACCAGAGATACTGCTTCGATAGTGATCGTTGGTACTCCGATCCTCGAAGCCACTCCTTTAACTGTCGACTCCAGTGGTCACCTCACTGAACCTCTAACACTAGTGGCTTCAGTGTTAAGCCATCAGTTTTGGTGTTTTTGCTTAAAAATTTTATTTATCATACCAAACACTTAAAAGTGTATTACATATATATAATAAAAAAAAAAAAAAAAAAAAAAAAAAAAAAAAAACGTAAATAAGCTCACGTTGTTGGCAACCTCACCTCAAAATTTCTCTTTCAATTTTCAAAGGTCTGCGTATTTGAAGGAGAGAGAACTGAGATGAGAGACGAAATGACAAAAATAAAAAATTAAATTAGGAATATAGATTGAAAAATCTTCATAAAAATAGAGATTGAAAAACCAACCACGTTGGTGGGTGATTTTTTGGAGGCTTCCTATTTTACAAATGCCCCAACATCCATGTTAATTTAAAAACCGTAAAATCAAATAAAAAAAAAAAACAAAAACAAAAAAGAGTTTTTAAGTAACTAATTTGATCAGTTTAATATATATATATATATATATAAACACACACACATACACACTAAAATGCAAATTATACCTTCTAAATTTGACTAAAATTCATTTTTTAGTCCTCCCTAACTTTTTTTTTTTTTTTTCGTTCATTAATTATGCAATTAACCAATGAAAATATATATTTTTTAATTCCTACATAAAAAATTAATCCAATATATTTTTTTTTAACATAATAGATCATATAAAAAAAAACTGAATTAAATAAATTTGAAACAGAGTAAAGTTGACTGAAATGAATTTTAGTCAAATTTTGATGGTACAATTTTTTTGTTTTTTGGTTTAAAAAAAAAAAAAAAAAAACTACAAAGTTATGGCACTAACCGGCAGTGCCTACAATAAACAGTGCCCAAGGCATCAAGTCTGAGTTGTTTTAATAGACAATTTAGAAAGCATAAAGTGCAATTTGCATTATATATATAAACATATTTTGTTTTAATGGACAAACTGAAACAGCCACCGAATTGGTACTTAGAACATTTGACTATAAGAAACAGCCACCGAATCGGTATTAGAACATTGGACTATATTCAACATCGCCCTCAAGATATATATGAAAGTCCATCTGTATTAAGTCCAAATGCATATAATATAAAAGAGGGTCTCATACGCTAATACCATACATAAGATACTTTTGGGTCCCAGCATATTTTACAAAGCAATTTCTATTAGTCTATTTTGTCCAATAGACCAACCAACACGACTGCATTCTCCAGCACGAATGATTCTTTCTACAATTCAAAAGAACTAGAAACAATAACATTTCACCTACCTTTCTGCCTCATAATTCATTTACTTTTTTCCCCCCCTCCTTAATGGAAGTTAGATTCTCAAGGGTATTACCCCAAAAGTAAGGGAAGAACACTATTGTCCAGAACAAGTAAATTAGGCAGTTCTCTCACGGTTTGCTTGCACATTAGACAGTGATACAGAGAAAACCCAAAAATAAAAGCCTTTAATATGGCACAATGTAAGGCATCAGTTTTATTTCTACACAACGGATGTCAAAACATCACTTGAAACAGAGACTTTTACGAAACATAAGCATGGAGAGCAATCCTTAGTTCACTGAAATCTTACAACTATGCAGGAAATATCGTCCGTGCTCTTCCTATTAAGTGCCTCTTCAGTAAGGTGCTTCGCTGCTGATCTAGCATCCTTGATTTGCCTGATACAGTCTACTGCTTCTTGGTTTGACATAACCTGGCACCAGATTGAGCAAAAAAAAAAAAATAAAAAAAAAAAAAATCAGTCCATTAGAAGTACAAAACATATTTCAAAGGAAAAAAAGAAGAAGTTCAATTTAAATAAAACAATCCGATGTAATATGTTTTGTACTATCAAACAGAAGTAGACATGAATAAGAGGTAGCTTGGCTAGAAATTAAAACAAAACAAACCTTCCATAATCCATCACTTGCCAGGATAACAAACTCTGTGTCATTTTCTATAAACTCCACTGATACATCGGGCTCTGAACTCAGGTGTTTCTTCAAGCTCTTGTCACCAAATGCCCTTGCCACTGCCAATTGACCATCAACTCGTGGAACATCACCTGCACTCATCAGAGTAGTAATCTTAATATCAAAATAAATGTAAATAAAACATTACACCGAGTGGGAAACTGCTGGAGATGATGACATTAATTATTCTCTATAGTTGTAGCTAACAGCGCTAGCACCAAAGGTCAGAAAGTGCAAACCTATTTCAGAGTTCCATCAAGTTTATATTTATCCCCCCCCAAAAAAAAAAAAAAAAAAAAAAAAATTCCATCAACTTTATGATCTTTGATGATTAATAAAACTAAAAAAAAAAAAAAAAAAAAAAAAATTCCATCAACTTTATGATCTTTGATGATTAATAAAACAAAGATCATAGTTGGATTGCTTGCAACTAAGTGTGACAACAATAATATAGTTTTCAGTATCATCTAAAATGTGCAGAGTGGACACCATCAAAAGGATTAAAAAATAATATGCTTATGTTAAATGATATGACACACATGAGAATGATATAAGTTTCATGTGGCATCAAAAAAATGTCATCTCATATCAATAGGAACTTTTATTGAAGAAATCGAGTTACCTGGAAAGTTTGATACAAAACCGCCTCTCTGCTCGATGCTCCCCCTTTCCACACTTGGCTCATGATCAACTGATAGCTGTTTGGCTGTGCCATTCTTACAGATAACAGCTCGGGAATCCCCAACATTTGCTACTACCAGCTTTTTACAATCAATCAATATTGCTGTAACTGCAGTTGAACCACCCTTACCCAAATCAACTGCTTCTTCCAAAATGTTAGCATCGGTTACACGATAAGCTCTCCTGACTGCTTTCTCTGGTTCCGTCCAGAAGTCAGCCTACTTGGAGAGAGAAAAATAATTAAGATATTGATATCTTCATAAAAAATTATACCATATATATAGGGAACGAAATAGATACAAGTCTTTCAACTGCATGCATTACCTCCTTTAAAATATTGTCAAACAAATGAGACCTCAGATAATCAGGTACATTATGGCTCAAATGACCATCAAAGATTGCAAACAGACCAAGCTCTTTGTCATCATGTTGCTTAAACTGTGCAACGACATAATCTTCCATGGCATGATGGGATTTTCCCTTTACCAAGTGAAAGCCATGTGTAATGTTCTTTGACATCTTGCTCTTTCCTTTTCCAGAGTCAGCATCCGATGAACCTAACCCAACCTTTTCCTACAATAAATATATTCACAATGGCCAATCCAAATGAGAATACTTTTGTGAAGGACATGAGAGTAAACCATTTCAAAATGATAAATAAACAGGCATAAGCACACCAAACTACAACCATCATTCTAGAAGTCTAATTATGACCTGTTTGGAAGTTTAGAGAGGGAGAAGAGTAGAGGGGAGTAGAGGGAAGGGGAGTAGTGGAAAGGAGAGCAGAGGGGAATGGTTATCCTCCACCTTGTTTGGATGTTTTTTAAATTAGTAAGGGGAAAGTGAGTAATTAGTCCTTCCTCTTGTTTGGATGTTTTAAAAATTAGGATAAAAAGGAAAGGAAATGATTTAAATAGACAAATTTACCCCTATTTGAAAATGAACTTGAAACATTGGACTAATTAATTTGTGGAAATGCTGAAATTGAATCTTATTACCCTGTTTGGTCAAGAATGCCAAGCACGATATCATTGACGTAGAAAAACCAATTACCAAAAAAAAAAGAAAGACATAGCAAAACCCAAAAGCCTTAGACTTCTTCGCATGGTGGAGCCCACCGGCCCAGTTGAGAGCGATATCAGTGTTGCCACGGTTGAGCTTGATGGCGGCACCGATGGACCCGCCGGCAGAGGACTGACAGAATCCGAACAAGCCTAAGTTTGAACCACCATCGGCGAGTTTGAGAGTACTTGCACTATAATCTGAACTCCGAGCTCGTTCACAATCACTCGCACTCTCTCTTAGTCATTCGCCAAGTTATAAATCGCCATCACGGCCGCAATTTGCGCCTCAAGAGATGCGTCGTCTTTGAGAAGCTTCAACAATGGCGGAACTCTGCCTTCAACAATGATCTCCTTGTTCCAATCATTGTCTCGTGCAAACGAAGCGAGTTTGTTCGCGGCTTCAATTTTCTCAGCCAGTTGGGACATTTGGAGCATGGCAACGAAAGACCAAACCTAAGAGAGAATTGGATCGTTGCTCATGATCGAAGGGAGCGAGAGGTTGATGCCACCACCGCGGACGTCGCCGTTTTCGGTGTCAAAGATACTGAGAAGCCACCACATGTTGCCGACGGAAGAGTCTAGAAAGCTCTGAACTTTCAATGGTTTTTAGCGAAAATAACATGGTGAAAGTGTGTAAAAAAAGGGGTTGTTTAGCTTCAGTGTCAGTGAAACAATGAGATTCAATTTTTTTTTTTTCCATTCGCCTTAAATTTTCTCAAGAAACAAACAAAGAATATTTACATAATTGATTTGTAATTTTGTTAATTTAGAAAGGGTAAATTGGAGAATTCATTTGGTCAATAATTTATCTACTCTACTCTCTTCCCAAATCTCTTCAATTTGGGGGAATTAAAAATGAGAGGTTAGAGATAGTTGAAACCACTCCAAACCCCTCCCCCCTCCTTCCTTAAAAAACTTCCAAACAAGACAATTGAATTACTCTCCCTCCCTCTACTCTACTCCCCCTCCTTTTGTTAACATCCAAACAGGCTGTTACACTCCACTTTACAAGTTGTATGTGGGTGATTTAGAGGAAGTGGAATAACCAAACTGTTAAGGCATGGAGAGATCAGTCACTGAGAACAAGCCTTCCTTCTTGCGTTTTTTATATGAATGTTTTATTATGTTGGGGAGGCATCTTGTAAAGATAAATAAAAGCAACCTGGTGTGCATGTGTGTGTGTGTGTGAGAGAGAGAGAGAGAGACTTAATAAAGCTTCTTGCAAAATTCTCCTTGGTCCAATCAATATAACTCAGAAATCTTCCCTTCTGAAATAATTTTAAGCATTTCGTGGCTATAAATTGAATATAAAAAGCTTAGACCTTAACCCAATGCAACTCTGATTCACCATTGGCTGTTACTATTTCAGGTGCAAGACTAAGCAAATGTTTCATATTGCTTACAGAAGACCTCCATTCCTTCAAGCTGACAACATCTTCCAAACTAAAATCTAAGCATATTTACTTATATAAATAACAATATTGCAACACAATGATGCACAGCATCTGAACTAACTTTATATGTTTATTTCTGTTAGCAATAGTGAAAGAGATGGACGGGCAGAAACATCCTATCAGATGTCAAAATACATTTTCCATGTTGCAGACCATTATTATAATTATTATTTATTTTTTTATTGATATGTTACACACACCTACTCGGTCTTGCACCCGCAACCTCACCATGCGTTACAAGGGAAGGAGTTGCCAGTTGAGCTAGAGTTCATTGGCACAGAATATTAAAAATTATGTAACCACTTCCACTGCCGGAACCTGTTTTACAGAGACTGAAATGAAATATGGAACTAGACTATCAAAGATGCTCAGAGTCAGGAACAACTCTTTGAGAAAAAGGGCCTTGTTATTTAGTCAAGTCTAGCATGTGGTATTTCAACACTACAAGGAAAAAGAGAGGCAGAATAATAGACAAAACAATGCTACTGTTTCACCCACACATACATACACACAAAATAGCCCATGTACATGTGCGCTTGCGAGCACACAGACACAGATGCACACATGCGTGGTTGCCCAATCCAATGCTGTTAACGAGCTCTATATATATTTATGTTTCTAAGAATTTCAATGGATTTTTGTTTGTTTGGATTTCTTAGGTGCCTTTCCATTCATGTGAGTAAGCAAGAAGCAATGTGGAAAATGCAACATAGACGGGGAATGTTTTATCATTTAAAGGAAGAAAAGAGTAGTTAGGCTATCATCTGACCTAACACAAACGATATAACGAATTACAAAAGGTTATTTTATACTCTTATATTTTTGTTTATAATCATGGAAATTCTCATTATATGTTTCAGAACAAGTTGTGAGATACATTAAATTTGTACTCAATCAAATCTAAAACATCAAACCCCCAAATCAATCCTGAAATGTTCCAGGTTTATATTAATAAGATTTAAAATTCCAGGGTTCAATTAGAAACTACCAAAGGCTCAATATGTAACAGTCTTCAAGGGTTTAATTTAAATATTTTAAAAATAAAGTATTTACTTTGAAGCCACCCGTTTAAAATATTATTTAAACAAAGTTATTTAGTCTCAAATTTATAATTTTTATATGACTACCAAGAGCTAACACGTAATTGGACTAAGAAAGTAGAGTAGCTTATAAGAAAAATGATATTCTCTTATACTTGATGATCAGAAATGTCAGTGTGAACTAATAGGCATTGGACATTACTAATGTGAAATTTTGGTGATCTAAAGAGTTCTCGGTTCATAAGTATTACTTCAATGGCATCCAAAAAGTTCCTGAAACATGTACCAAATGATAAAATACACTCATTCCAACCTATAAAGTAAGTTGATTATGATCCTCTCCAATTGATAAAAAGCCATTTCATGGTTCAGATTAATTACTAGAAATCTAAAAGTGTAAACAAAATTCACTTTCAAAATAAAAATTTTATCTTGATTGGATCTATTACTGGAGTCCACAAGAAATCAATCATGATATCATAAAATGAACCAAACATAAAGTTTAGAGAACTGGGTCGATGTCAATTTGTGTGAGTCTGTAATATGCAATTCAAACAACTCTAACTACCACCAAAAAAAAAAAAAAACAGATCGTACGGAAAGCCAAGAATAAGTAGGTCAATGGGGGTCAACGACCCAAAAAAGAAAACAGACACAAAAACATAAGATAGCCAAGAAAGAACATGTGGAAAAACAAATACCTTCATCTTGTAGAGGATTTCTTTGCCTGTCATGGTGTCTCTTTATACAGAGCAGCCTATAAATATACCAAGTAAAGTAGAATAGTATTGAAAAAAAATGAAGCAAAAACAGTGGCCAAGAGTGGAGAGAGAGAGAGAGAGAGAGAGTAAAGGGGAGAGAAGGACAGGTGTGAAGTGTTATAGATGAGAATACAAGTCCTGTTGACACGCCCACTGTTTTTTCCCAACAATAATGCCGCGTTCTTTGCAATAATCAAGACGCGTTCCCGCCACCTCTTTGTCTTTTCTTTCCAACTCGTTTCCTTTTCACCATTATTATCACTCTTCTTCTTTTCACCCCTTTTTTTCTTTTCCTAATTTTCTACCTTATCCATTTCAACTGTGGCCATTATCATTGATCACCAATTTGCAACTCGCAACTTGCAAGGGTGTTGTTCAGCGAGAAAGAGAAAAAATAAATAAATACCAACGGGTGTATGAAAGCTCGAATGACCAATAGAAACTGATCGGTCATCTTTGGGCCCCAACCCAAAGATCACCCATGTGATGTACCTAGCTTTCTGCTATGTTTGGTAGGTATGAAAAGGAAGATGTAGGAAAAGGGAAAAGAAAAAATTATTAACAAAGAAAATAGGGTTCATGAAGTCTTTTATCCTGGCCTACCCTTTTTTTTTTCCTTCTAAATTAGAAGTGATGCATTCAACTCAGCATAATTTTAGGTACTTTCAAAACACGAAAAATAATGCTTCTTTCTTTCATATTTATAGTAAGGTATATACTTATTAAATTTATGATGAGATCTATCATAAATATGAAAGAAGGGAACATCATCTTTAACCCTAAGAATACTACCTAAGAATTTTCCTTCAACCCTATCCATCCAACATCTTCAATTGGTTTCCGTCGCTTGGGTAAGTCCAAATTTTTTCGTTCCATTTTTGGTGCTCCACCTGCCACATGTACACTTATACCTATTTAATTAAAATATAATTTTCTATCATATCTTATTTGTTTCATTTCCAAAAGTAATAAAAAATAATAATAGTAAAAACTCAAACCATGCCCACCGCCACCAAACTTCGCTGGTGCCGCTAGGGGGAGATCGCCGATGTCATTAATGATCATCCACGACCGCCTCCTTATCTTCAAATCAATGACTAGTATTAATATTAGTTTTGTGACATCTTCTTAGTAGTTACCCATGATTGCCTTTTCTTCTTCAAATCAATGGTTGGGTACCCAGTCATGGCGGCAGTGTGGCGTTGATAACATCACAATCTCTTCTTGGAGGCATTGGAGAAGGGTGGTGGTGGTGACGACTAGTGGGGATGTGTTGGGAGCTTTTTTATTATTTATTTTTGGTTACTAGTCAACAGTGGTGGATGGCTGGCTAAAGGTAGCGGTTGGCCATTGATTACATTTGGTGATCTCCTTGTAATGGTGTCAGTGATGGTTGGTGGTGGTGGAGGACTGGTGGGGATGATTTGGTTTTTTTTTTTTTTTTTTTTTTTTTTTTTTTTTTTTTTTTTTTTTTAGGAAACTAAAATTAGAAAATGCATAAAATTAAGATTTAATTAAATACAGATATATGTGGCAAGTTTCTATTAGTGAAGCAAAAAAAAAGTAAGACAGAAAATTTGATTAAATTGAGTTAGAACTTTTGTTTTATTCTTGGGTAGGCTTGAGTTTGCGTTGATTGTTGGTAGATTTTCAACCCAACTCAACCAAACATATATATAAGTTTAGTTTATTAACCTTATTCTAATAGTTTCTTTTGATTGATATTGATATGTTGAGAATTAGTTTTAATGAAATTAGAATACAATTTATGCATATTGTATGAATTTGTATTAATTTATTGAAAATATATATATATATATATCTCATAAATAGATGATGAAATCCTTTTTCCTTTTTCAGCAAGAGAAAATGTTCCCACCCAACCCATATGATTGGGTTGAGAATTTCTCAACTTGACTCATGCACATCTCTACTCTAAATTTAAAAAAAAAAATAGAAAAAGAAATAACATTAAATAAAAAATTATACAAGTACACTTCCACTTTTCATTCTTTAACTTTTATTAATAAACATATGATAGTAATTTATTATCTATCATTCTATTGTTTCATTATTTCTACCAAACACACAGTGGAAAACACAAATATTTTCCATCCTCCAAATATTTTTTTAGGATTTATGATCCTTAATACTTTTGTGGGAATGTGATGCTTTGGTTCATCTTTTACTTATTTTAATATATTATTGCACTTTTTATTTTATGGAATGTGGTGAATTTATGTGAATTGTGGTTTATTTTTTGTTTGTAAATTGTTTACATTTGCTAATGAGACTAGTTTTAGGACTCAGTATGTGTGGGTAACACCTTCCCACTGTATAACTTTGTCTCCAAACTCAAATATGAAATTTAGGTTAGATATTGTAATTTTTATTTTTAATTGTACCTAGAAACCAAACTATATGAAATCTTTCTTACTATATTGTACATTTGACCAAAGCCATATAAATCATGGTTTGTTTAGTGACCAATTCTTGACATGACCATGTTTGCCCTAATACCATTTGTAAAATTTGAGGAAAGCACTAACAACATATGAGTTACCATCCCAAAATAATTAGTCAAGTTGTAATTAAACCCTTTCATAATCACTTATGAACCCAATTTCCACCTAATAAACAGTTAATTTGGGACATAGCACGCATCTACACAACACATACTCAAATAAACCAATACTCACAATTTGGAGTGTCACAATTCTCAAAATAGTTAACAGAATTTCCAATTATTTTAAAAATCGTAATTTTTTTTTTTTTGTTTTGTTAGGCCATGTAATTAATTTATAAATTGAACACGTGCTAAATAAAAAGGAGACGTGTGGAAAATGAATGCCAATAGAATTGCCATGTCATTAGTGAATTAACAATAGATTAAAGCACTGAAGAGAGGCCGATGGCTTTAATCTATTTGAGACTAGAGATCAGGAGTTACCTTGAGCAGTTTTCTCTAAGTAAGAACACATGAGAAGCACAAGAGAGGTAACAGTTACCTCAAGGCAGTTACAAGGGGAGTTCCAGCCGAAGTAGATGGAAGTAAATGCAATCAAAATAAAAGCTTCTGGTCTATACTATTATTTAAGGGGTTTTTCTTGTTTGGGATTCTCATTTTTTTTGTTCAAAAATGCCCCTACAGCCCTATGTTTATGCAGAGATAAAAGTAAATGACAATTCGGTAAAAATACAACTCTAACTCCTACTAAAACATTGCCTAAAAAGCATGGTCCTTCTCATGTTAATTTTTCAAATTACTTTATTCATTTATAAATTAGATTCTTAAAATAAAAAATATATAAAAAATAAAGACAGTTTTTTTTTTTTTTTTTGGGTCTATAAAATAGGACCACTAAGCCCAACGTTTTCACTAAACCAAAAAAAAAAAAAAAAAGTCTCATCACATGTGCAAAGCGCGTGTGATGAGGCTAGTAAGTGGATAAAGTAGTTTGAATATAAGTGGATAAAGCAGTTAGAAAATCAACTGGAAAGTAGTTCTACTTTGTAGGTAATGTTTTAGTTTGAAAACCAACTGGAAAGTGGTTCTATTTTGTAGGTAATGTTTTAGTAGGAGTTTTTTTATCATATTCTGCCTTACTTAAACGTAGGCTATAGGGGTATTTTGGAAAAAAAAATCCAGTCCAAATAGGAGAGGCCCTTTAAATAGTAGTATAGATAATAATCTGTAATGTAAAATTTATTTTAATTAATATGATTAGCATAATAATCTATACTATTATTTACGGGGTTTCTCCTGTTTGGGATCCTCATTTTTTTTTGTTAAAAAATGCCCCTACATCTCTATGTTTATGCAAAGATAAAAGTAAAGGACAATTCGGTAAAAATACAACTCTAACTCCCACTAAAACATTGCCTAAAAAGTAGGGTCCTTCTCCTGTTGATTTTCAAATTACTTTATCTATTTATAAATTAGATTCTTAAAATAAAAAATATACATAAAAAATAAAGACAATTTTTTTTGGGGCTATAAAATAGGACCACTGAGCCTAACGTTTTCACTAAACCAAAAAAAAAAAAAAAAAAGCCCTCATCACACGTGCAAAGCGTGTGTGATGAGGCTAGTAAGTGGATAAAGCAGTTTGAATATAAATGAATAAAGTAGTTTGAAAATCAATTGGAAAGTGGTTCTACTTTGTAGGTAATGTTTTAGTTTGAAAACCAACTGGAGAGTGGTTCTATTTTGTAGGTAATGTTTTAGTAGAAGTTATTTTTACCATATTTTGCCTCTACTTAAACGTAGACTATAAGGGTATTTTGGAACCAAAAAAAAAAAAAAATCTACTCCAAACAAGAGAGACCCCTTAAATAGTAGTATAGATAATAATCTTTAATGTAAAAATTATTTTAATTAATATGATTAGCATAACAATCTATACTATTATTTAAGATGTTTTTCCTATTTGGGATCCTCATTTTTTTGGTTAAAAAATTCCCCTACACCCTTAAGTTTATGCAGAGATAAAAGTAAATGACAATTTGGTAAAAATACAACTTTAACTCCCACTAAAACATTGCCTAAAAAGTAGGGTCCTTCTTCTATTGATTTTCAAATTACTTTATCCATTTATAAATTAGATTCTTAAAATAAAAAAAATACAAAAAATAAAGATAGTTTTTTTTTTTTTTTGGGCTATAAAATAGGACCACTAAGCCCAATGTTTTCACTAAACCAAAAAAAAAAAAAAAAAAAAAAAAATCCTCTACGCACATGTGATGAGGCTAGTATAAATAAGGAATTTGCTTTATGAGGATGATACGCACATTCAAACATAAAAGTCCAGAATATCACTTCTATTTGTATCAAATAGGCTATAGTCCTTTCTCAAAGAAAAAGAAAAAGAAAATAATAATAAAATAAAATAAAGAAGAAGAAAAAAGAAAAAAAAAGAAGTAGGCTATAGTCAGTTAGTTGGTTTCTAAGAGGCTTTATACTTATAAGTTTGTACTTCAATTCTTAATTGTAGGTTGTTTACTTTTCTATTCAATATATTTCACTTCGAGTAGGCTTGGTAACTTGGGCTTCATAATCTAAGCTTGGTAATATGCTTCATGACTCAGGTTTTTCCTTGTTCTCTTGTGTATTTCTCAAAGTATTAGAGTTTTTTTTTTTTTTTTTCCTCAAAAGTCTTAATGAGTTAAGCATTACTGAACCCCAAACCCTTACCCTTGAAGTTAAAAATATACTTTGAGCCGTTTAAACAACTTTGAGTGACTTGGAATATAATTAAGATACCATAATTAATATTAAAAATTGGTTTCTACTGATCAAACAATTTCTTAATAAAATTTGGTGATCCATTACTCATTGAAAATGTCCATGACTGTACTTTCATATTAAATTTGTTCACCCAAAATTTCAAATTATTTTGTGAGATATGGATATAGCTCTTGGACTTGATGGATATACGCTTCTATTTTTTATGCATGATCGGCACATTTTTGGTCAAGAGGTGTTAAAAGCTATATTTTCTTTTTCATTTTTTTTTCCTTCATACAACTAAGCTTCTTCTAAAAATAAAAAATAAAAACCTCTTAAGAAGGTCATTGCCACAATAATTACGTTGGTTGCAATGGTTCCAAATCCAAAGAGAATGGGGGGACTTTAGGGCTATGGGTTGTTGTACTTGTAATACGATATACAAATGTAAATCTTTATAATAGACTGAAGTCTATTCTCTATGGTTTTATAAACTCTGCTCAATTGGCTTTTGTTCCTGATATAAACGTTTCTACAGGCAGTTTTCTTACTCTTAATTTGGTCCCTGGCTATCTTAGACTCTTCAAAAGCCAAGTATGCCATCAACATTGATTTGAGAAAAGTCTAATGATTCACTTGAATGGTCTTTCATTCCCGTTGTTTTGAAGGCTATTGGTATTCCTCCAATTTTAGTTAAATGGGTTAAAGGTTGTATAACCACTCCTTAATTTTCTATTGCCACCAATGGCAACTTCATGCTATTTACTTCAGCTCATGAGCCATCTATTAGGATTGTCCTAAATTTTTCTGATGAGTTTCATTCCTTGTTTGGATTGGATGTAAACCAGCAGAAGAGTGAGCTATTTTTTTTGGGTGTTGATGGTGATTTGGGGAAACAAATTGTGTCTTTGTTAGGGTTTTGTATTGGCAAGTTACCCATGAGGTATCTTGGGGTTCCATTGATGTTAGGGGAACTTTTTCCTAAATATTGTAAATGTCTTTTTAAGAGAATTTAGGGCTGAATTTGGTCTTGGACTGTCAAGCATCTCTATTTTGCAATAAAGACTTCAATTGATTAAATATGTACTGCTTAATATCCAAAATTACTGGTCTAGCTTATTCATTAACCAGAAGATAGTAATTAATGGCTTTGAACAGAAGCTCAATACATTCCTGTGAATTAGAAAGGATGCTAAAGCTTGTGGTGCTACAGTGGCATGGAAATCAATATGTTTCCCTAAGAAAGAGGGTGGATTGGGTGTGAAGAAGTTTAGTTGATTGGGATGGAGCTGCGGTTTTGAGGCATTATTGACATCTGTTTCCTCATTGTGGGTTGCTTGGGTTAAGACGTTTCTGCTTAAAGGGATTTTCCCCATCCTGTGTTCTTGCTCTTGGAATTGGAGGAGTGTCCTTAAAATAAGAGATCTTGCAAGGCATATTATCTATGTTTAGGTTGGTTTAGGTGACTATTTTATTTGTCGCGACTATTGGCACCCGCTAGGTCCTCTATATGTGAAGTTTGGGCGAAGGACTATATATGATCTGGCTTAAAATGAAATTGTGAGTATCATTGTAAGGATACTTGACAGACGTTAAAAGTCAAGATGAATTAGATTATATGGTGAATGGCAGTGCTGTTCAAAAGGTTTGGCTCTAAGTTTTTCTTTATTTGTTGGTTAGCAAACAGAAGACTAACAACCAAGGATAGATTGTTATCTAGGGGTCGTACATTTGGTCCCTGTCTGCTGTTTCTGCAGAAACATAATTGAAGATAGGAGCAAGTTTCTTTTTTAGTGTAGTTTTTCTAGTCAAGTGTGGAGGCAGATTTCAAGCTATTGTTTGATTTATATATATTTCTGTCAATGGTTGGAATGGAAAGCTATGTTATTTGTGAAGACTATCAGGCTTAGATCATGTGAATTTAGGTAAATAGGAAGTTTCTTGTTTGTAATCTTTGTTGTTAGTTTTGATGCGTTTGTTCTGTGGGAAGCAATTTGCTCTGCATGTTTTGTAATCCTGCTTAAAAGTTCCATTTGTTTGAACAGATCTCTTATTCATCAAAAAATTAAAAAAATAAATTAAAAATTAAAAATTGAGAAGGATTAATCATGTGATTAGAAAGATTATGAGTTCAAATTCTTCCCCTAAGATCATATTTTTTAATTATCATTTTAGTTCCTAACGTTTTAATTGTGTAGCTTATTCTCCAACATCTTAGTACCAGGCAAAATAGTCTCTACCATTAAGTGATAGATGAAAAAAATTAACCTAACTAATGATAATTTAAAATACTAATTCTGATGCCACATGGGAGGCGACATGGCTTCGATAAAAATCCCAAGACACAACTGAGAGAGAACATTTGGGATCGATTTTGTTGACTATCTCTTCACCTATAAGAATTTTTCTTTTTCTTTTTTTTTTGAACTCAAAGACAATCTCATTCATTCATAATATTGCAATTATCTAGAAACAAGGCATCAGCAGCAGGTGGGGGATTTTCTTCCAACCACACTATTTCCCCATCTATATGTCTAGCAAATTTTGCCAATGAATGTGCCACTAAATTAGCACCCCTCTTGACACATGAAACATAAAAAACTCTGAACTCCATTCCCAACTGTTAATGCCATCAGACATATGTCCCAACCTATCCCTATCAAACTTTGGACCCAAAATAGATTTCATGACATTACAATTATCCCCCTCTAAAATGATCTCCCTAAACCCAGCTTCTATGGCAAACTCCACAGCTCGTCTACAAGCTAACACCTCAGCTTCCTCGCTGTCCTGCACCTGGGAGCCTTTCCCCACCATCGCCACCATAACCTCACCATTCTCATTCCGAACCACAGCACCAACGCCTAAAGCCTTCATCCCTTTAAACACTGCTGCATCCACATTAAGCTTATAGACTGAACCTGAAGGCAGTAACCCATTGCACCTGATGCTGCATCGAACCAGATGAAGTCTGAACAGAGAGCTGAGTCTGGGCATCCCGATATTCCTGGAGAAAGTCTTTTGCACACTGTACCAATCTAGTCGGATCCTAGATACATCCTCCATATACCACCGAATTTCTCTAATTCTAGAGAACCCAGCATTGAATAAAGAAATGCTCCAAGTCCTCCACCTGAAGCCGTTCCATCAAATCCTCCACTAACTTAATGATATCCGTTCTGAATGTTGTGCATTTCTGCATACACACCTTACTACTAGCCCACGCATCTTGTGCAACTCCACACTCTCATACCACATGAAGCACAGATTCATCCCCTGCTTGCACAGCTCATAGGATTGGTTTTCAACAATTTTTCGACGGGCTAGGTTCTCCTTCGTTGGCAAAATATCTTGGCATACCCTCCATGCAAACACCTTTATTTTATTGGGCAGATGGCATCTCCATAATTTCTGCCAAACCTCACCTTTTCCTCCTCTGTTGGATCTCTCCATCAGTCCATACTCCTCCTTAGCAATATTCTAGCAATATGGTATCCCGACCTCACTGAGAAATTTCCTTTTTTATTATGAAGCCACATCCACATATCGGGTACGTACCTCCTACTCAGTGGGATCCGAACCATGGCTTCCATATCCTCCGGATGAAATTTTGCAGCAATAATACTTTGATTCCAGTCATGAATATTCTAGTCAATTAAATCCGATACTCGACAGTCCCAATCTCCATCAAGTGGCGGATAAAGAGCTCTATTTGTTGGATAATTCGGCATCCATTTATCCTGGAAAACCCAAATATTGGCACCATCCCCAACCCGCCAACAACAGCCTCTCTTTAGGATTGGTTGGGCAGCAATCAAACTATTCCAAACGAATGAGCTATTAGGAACATCAGTAGCCTCTAAAAATGAAACCCGAGGAAAATACCTTGCCTTAAAGCACTTATAGATTAAAGACTCCTGATCTTGCAAAAGCCTTCACCCTTGTTTTGCTAACATAGCCAAATTAAAGCTCCTTATGTCCCGAAATCCCATTCCACCCTCTTTCTTAGATTGAGATAATACACTCCAACTCTTCCAATATATTTTCCTTTCAGTGTTGACCTACCCCCACCAAAACCTCGCATACATTGCATTCAACTCATTACACAACTTCACCGGTAATTAGAAGACACCCATAGTGTAAGTAGGAATGGCTTGAGCCACAGCTTTAATGAGGACTTCCTTCCTGGCCCTTGATAATAATAATCCTTTCCATCCTTGCATTTTCTTTCATACTCTCTCCTTCAAATAAGCAAACGTCTGGTATTTTGATCTACCAACCATAGTGGGCAGCCCAAGATAGGACTCAAAGCGCACCACCTCTCTTGTTCCTAGCAACTCTTTAATCCTCTCCCTCTGTTCACCCATTGTGTTAGTGCTAAAAAATACAAAAGATTTGTCAAAGTTAATATACTGACCTGATGCAACTGCATATATCTATAAAATATCAGAGATAGCTTGCACCTCCTCTAAATTAGCCAGGCAAAACAGTAGTGAGTCATCCGTAAATAGAAGGTGTGAAATGCTGGGAGCTCTCCTACAGATAGAAACACCATGAATCTGCCTCTCCCATTCTACCTTAGCTAGTAATGAGGAAAAACCTTCTGCATACAACAGAAACAAATAGGGTGATAAAGGGTCACATTGTCGGATTCCCCTCGTAGGACAAATCTTACCATAAGCTTTGCCATTAATATAAACTGAGAATGTAGGAGTTGTCGTCACACACTTCATAACCCTATCAATCCATACATCTGGCAAACCCAATTTAACCATAATACCCATCAGAAAAGGCCATTCAACCTGATCATACGCCTTACTAACATCCAATTTTAGAGCTAAATAACCTATTCTGCCCAATCTTCTATTATGCATGGAATGCAAAGACTCATGTGCCACTAACACATTATCAGTTATTAGCCGACATAGGACAAAAGCACTTTGATTGGGTGATATTAGCTAAGGGAGAATAATCTTTAGTCTATTGGCCAACACTTTGGATATGACTTTGCATATGACATTACATAGGCTTATAGGTCTGTAATCAGACATTCTTTCAAGTGACTTAACTTTGGGAATAAGGACAATATGGGTAAAATTAATTTCAGACTGCATGTTACTAGTATTTAAAAAATCTATCATAGCAGTGATCACATCATTACCCACAATATGCCAAAATTTTTTGTAGAAAAGAGCATTCATACCGTCAGGTCTAGGAGCCTTTGTTGGTCCCATTTGGAATAAAGCTGCTTTAACCTCCTCTGCACTATATTCTCTGGACAACATTTCAATCATATCTTATGTAACTTAATGGGGTACTATATTCAGACATCCTTCCATCTGATCACATCTAGCTGAAGTAAATATAGACTCAAAGTAATTCGTCTCCACCCCAGCAATTTCAATAATCTCCTCCACCTAATTCTGTTGGGAGTCCCATATCCCTTTAATAAAAAATTTTCATCTTCTCTAAGAAGCTTTAGGCTGAAAATACTTGGTATTTTTGTCGCCATGCTTTAATCAAGAAACCCTCGACCTCTGATGCCAGAATATTTCCTGTTTTAAAAGAAGATCATCCAACCGCTTGCTTATCTCTAAAAATTTAGATTTATGTTCATCTGTTGATTCCTCACTGGTCAAGATCTCCACCTGTTTTTACAATCTTTTAATCTATTCAGTGTCGGGATGGGTCTTCTGTGAACCCCATGCTTGTAATCCTACCCCACATTCATTGATTTTCTCTTGTATAGTTGCTAGGGCCAAATCTGACCCATTTCTTGAAATCCAATTTTCTTCAACTGTTTTCTCACAATCATCCCATAAAAGCCAAGACTCTTCAAACTTGAAGCCAGGTGTACCCCTACCTTGAAATTCCTTGTCTGATCTAGTCTACATAATTAATGGAAGATGGTTTGAAGCATGAGACACCAAATGGGTTACAATAGTAGCAAGAAACCGATTCTTCCATTCACTATTGGCTACCGCTCTATCCAATCTCTGTCTCGTATTAGCTTCACCTGGTCTTTTATTATTCCATGTAAAAAGGTAACCCCAAAATCCTAGATCTCCCAATCCACATGAATCTAAGGCTAGGCCAAACTTCTCCATTTGCTTAAATGGTGGTGGATAGGCACTTTGTTTTTCTGCAGCAAACAAAATCACATTAAATCACCAATGTAGCACCATGGTCCATCAACAAACATAGAAAGGTGTGCTAATAGAGCCCAAAATTTTGTTTTTTGACTTGCTTCAGGCCACCCATAAAACCCAGTAAAATACCACACAAATCCATCCTCTTCGACCACCTTGGCTAACACATGGTTTTCAGTATAATTGATCACATCTAATTGCACATCTAGTTTCCAAATCAGCACAATACCTCCTCCTGAATTCGGCTTCTTAACAATGAGTTTATTTTAGAATGGCAATTCTCTACAATGTCTTTCATAACCCTACTTATCCAATCATGTTTCCATTAAAAAACATACCGTGGGAGCTTGTTCCCTCACAATTTTGTGTAGGTTACGAACTGTCCAAGGGTTCCCAAGCCCTTGGCAGTTCCAGCTTAATAGTCTCATTGTGCTCGGCAAGGATGGATTGACACCCCGGCCGATTTAGAATTTTGTGAAAGCTCTTCATTCAATTTACTCCTCTTCTGTACTTGCTCTTCAGACTCCACTTTTGCACTGCCCTCTTGCTACAACATACTCAATTTCCCCAAGCTGGGCAAATTAAAGTTGAGAAAATTATCCAGCCCACACAGCATACGGGCTAGCCTTTTCCAAGTGGGCCTGGTCCTAAATGAACTTACCTAATCCAGATTTATTCCTTCTCCCTCATCCTCCACCTGTCTCACCTCATTTTCCTTTTCCTTCGGTTGTGGTTCATCTGTTTGATTTCCTCCACTAGAGTTCAAAATGGAGTAGGTCTCATCTTTCAAATTTGAATCTACACATATCCTATCCATATCATCATCACCTTCCTTCTCAGCACTAATTCCATCCCAATCCGATACATTGCCTACCATCTCAAAGATTCCTTCCTTACGTCTCGCATGCTTCGTAAACTTCTCCAACCCACCTTCTGCCACCGCCACCGTATCCATCTCAATGCATCACCGTCGTTATGGAGCTTTTCCGCCTCAACTCCCTACTTTGGCTTCCTTAAATCCTTTAAACCTTGTTTGGATGACAGTCTAGCTCGACCTCTTCTAGCTCTCAGCCACTCCCCATACTGACAAACCACTTGCTCTCCCTGTTTCGTCGCTGCAAAATAGCTCGCACAGTGCTTCAAGTCATGCCCCAACATCCCACATTAATGGCAGTGCATTGACAACCTCTCGTACTTAAACGTAGTCCACGTTCTTTGTCTTGCCGAGTCAAATAAAACACCCCCCCACACGGTATCAATTTCGCAGTTGGAATGGCAACCTTCACCCTCATAAATAAATTCTGCATGTCTTGCTTATTTCTCCGTTCCACCTCTTCCACCATTCCCAATCGACGGCCCACTTCTAGTGCCACTTGAGGACAGACAATATCAAAGGGTGCACCCCAGATTTGTACCCGCATAGAGACTATTTCAAACTTCACGTTCCTTGTTGTCATCCCCACTTCCCATTTACGTAACATGAGAACCTGTTTATCAAATGTCCATGGACCTTCACTCAAAACACGTTCCAATTCAAACTCTGCTGTAAACTTGAATTGAAACAAATTTGAACCAACCTCAACAGTCTGCACACCTTCCTCTAATCTCCATGCCTTTCAGCGTGTTTAGAGCCGCTCTTTTATTAGAAGGCTTGCAAGTAAGAAACTTGCAACTAAACTTTGAGTACACCTCTAAATTTCTTCCCTTTGGCTCTCATCTAATATTGGTATGACTTCCTCTTCCTCTGAAGTTGACTTCATATTCTCCAAACGGTTAACCACATCATCGGCCATCTTGCACAGGACTCAACCAAAGAAAAAACAGGAAAAATCAAACCCTTAGGAGACCTAAGGGAGGGAGAAGACTCGTAGGAACACGAGGGAGAGAACTCCTATAGCAGGAGAGAACCCTAGGGCCGACACCTATAAGAATTTAGTAGAGTTATACCATATTTTGTGGCTATGTATGGTAGCTGGGTGACAGACCTTATTTTGCTATGTATTCTATTGTTAGGAATTTTCCTTTGTTGGAAAGGAATAAATTAATAATAAATTACTAATCGTCCCAAATACTTAAAAAAATTATATATTTAATTATTTATTCGAACGAAAAAAAAAAAAAAAACAAACAAACAAACAGCAACAACAACAATAAGAAATTACAGAGCAAATAAAATAGAAGAAAATAGAGAAGTAACGATGACTGTTACATAAAGCAACAAAGCAAAGAGAAGCCATAAGATTCCATGGAGCAATCAGCCTAGAGCAAAATTGTAGAGCTAAACCCAACTTCTAAACTTCAAGGCCTCCACAAACCAGAGGCGACCTAGGGGCACTGAACCAACGTAGAAGCGATGACATTAATAACTGGATACAGGTTTCTGAGCTTGCAGCGTTCGTCGCCTAAGTTTCTAATGGAAGATTCTTGATGGCCATTACATCCAATCCATGTGGCTTGGTCTTCTATGATGATTGATGGAGTTGGACCATGGGTTTGGTGACTCGATTGGGCTGGATCCAGATCCTCTCCATTTTACAATGGCTATGAGAACTGAGACACGCTCGAGGTAAAGGATCTGGTTCGGCTATGAGGTATCGCTGTTGCTTTTTCTACCTCCTCCTTCCTTGCTTCTCTATTCTTTTACTACCTTTCTACTTCTTTTATTTGTTACTCTTTCTTCTTCTTCTTCTTCTTCATCCTTTTTTTTTTTTAACAAGCATGTCAATCTTCCTTTAACTATTTAAATTATTTTACTTAAAGCGCATAGAATTTATATTTTGCAAGCTGTGTTATTGGCTAATTGCACATAATCACATAAAATATAATTAACGTAATGCATTTTAATTGCAAGTTAATTCATTCAGTCTGGGAAAGATTTTCTTCTAAATTTAGTACTTTTATCACTCCCTTTCGTAGTTCTTTTAAAGATTTTAATTAAAAACGTAGTTCTTTTAAAGATTTTAATTTAAAAAAATTTAATGAACTAATTGACTATTCTTTTTTTATTCCTTATAGGAAGTGGAAGTGAAAGATGAGACTCATCACAAATAATGTACTGGTCACATTTGAAACAATGCACCACATCAACTAGAGAAGGAAAGGAAAGGAAGGCTTAATGGCAATCAAATTGAACATGAGTAAGGTTTTTGATAGAGTGGAATGGGATTGCCTAGCTAGAGGAATGCAAAAATTAGTATTCCACAATCTCTAGATATTTATTTTTATGATGTGCATAACTTCTATATCTTACTCTGTGCTAATCAATGGGGGGACATTCTGGCATTTTACCCCCTTTTATTTTTTTAATTAGCAAAATGCCCCTATTTCGAAACTATATAGGTGCGTGCCCCTATTTCGATACTCGATGACCCTAAAATCGAGTTACATAAAGTACTCGATTGGTTTAAAATCGAGTTATGCCCGATCAAACTTTAAAAAAAAAAAATTCATGAAACTCGAGTAAATGGAAATCGAGTTCCAAAACGCCACTATAGGACTTAAAAACGTCACAATAGGGATAAAAACGCCGCTATAGGTCCACTAAACATGGTATTCACACTTATAAAAAAAAATTTCCAGAAAACCGCCACTATAGGGATTAAAAAACGCCACTATAGGACCACTGAAACCTGGTATTTACACTTATAAAAAAAATTTCAGAAAAACACCACTATAGGGATTAAAAAACGCCGCTATAGGACCACTGAAACTTGTATTCACAATTATAAAAAAAATTTCCAGAAAAACGCCACTATATGCTTTAAAAACGTCACTATAGGGCTTAAAAACACCGCTATAGGTCTCCCTGAATATGGGGCGATCACACTTGTAAAATTTTTTTGCATGGAACTCGATTTCCCGAAGCTCGAGTTCCATGCAATTTTTTTATTTTTTTTATTTTATTTTTTTTTAAGTTTGATCGGGCATAACTCGATTTTCTACAAATCGAGTATTTCATTGAAACTCGATTTTAGGGTAATCGAGTATTGAAACAGGGGCATATCCCTATATAGTTTCGAAATAGGGGCAAATTGCTAAATAAATAAAAAAATTGGGGGCAAAAGGCTAGAATGTCCATCAATGGGGAACCAAAAGGTGAAATTATCCTTTCCCGGAGCATTTGCCAAGTGGACCTTTTATCACCATTTCTATTCTTATTGGGTCTGTTTGGATACAACTTATTGTTACTGAAAGTTGCTGAAAACTGATTATTACTGAAAACACTGTAGCAAAATAATTTTTAAATATATGAATAGTACCGTGGGACCCATTTTTAATATTTTTTAATCGTGAACAGTACATAAACAGTGCGTGAATAGTGCACGCACTATTCATGCACAGTAATTTTTGTCTCTAAAAAGTCAAGAAATCCGGCCAAAAAAAAAGGGAGAACTGAAAACGCAACGCCACATTCAGTATAAAGAAATGCTATCCAAACCAAGGCATTGTGTGCAAAAGGTCTTTCGGTGATTCTCCAAAGAGAGGAGAGGTTGGGAAACATCAAAAGGGTCTCCATATGCTCAGGGGCTCTGCATCTATCTCATTTATTTTTTGTGGATGATAGCTTATTCTTTTACAGAGCCAATATGGGTGGATATCAGCGTATTTGGGATATCCTTCAAAACTATGACGCTGCATTAGGATAGAAAATCAACAAGGATAAACTTCCCTGAAATTGAAAACCTTTTTGGGGTCCAAATCATCAAGCAGCATGATAGATACTTGGGTCTTCCATCCTTGTTGGGTCAAGGTAAAAAAAAGGCTTTTAATAGGATTAAAGACTAGCTTAGCCGGAAGATGGTAGGCTAGAAAGGGAAACTCTTATCCTCAGCTAGCAAAGAAGTCCTCATCAAAGCGGTTGCCTAAGCCACTCCTACCTATACCATGAGTTGCTTCAAGTTATCGAACTCAATGTGCAAAGATCTCAGTTCTATGATTAGCAAGTTTTGGTGGGGGTAGAAGTCTGATGGGTGAAAGATATCTTGGGTGACATGGGTTTCAAAGACTTAAAGGCCTTTAACCTAGCTCTTTTAGCCAAGCAAGGGTGGTCGCTTCTCTAAAACATGAATTCTCTCTTCCACCCTGTTTTCCAAACTAAGTATTTTGCTGGCCGATCTTTCTTGGATGCTTAAATCTATAAAAGACCATCCTTCGTTTGGGGAAGCATTATGGCTACTAAAAGCATGGTGGAAGAGGGAATTAGATGGTCTATTGGAAATGGTGAGAGTGTGCAGATTTGGAATGACAAATGGATTCCCAATCCTGATACATACAAAACCCCAACCCCTATAAACCCCTTGATGTACAATGAAAAGGTCTTGACCTTAATTGATAAAGAGAGAGTTGTGTGGAAAACTGAACTGGTCAAATCCATATTTCTCCCCCATGATACTGCAACCATCTTAGCTATTCCCTTAAGCTCTGCTTCTCCTAATGATCAGAAAATTTGGTTTGCAATAGCCAATGGCGTGTTCTCGGTTTGTTTTGCATACTGGGTAAGCCATAAGTAGCTAACCAAGGTTGATGTGGGGGAATGCTCGAGCAACACCAAGATGGTATCATTATGGAAGTCTATATGGCAACTCTGTTGCCTAAAAAAAAAAACTTTATTTGGCAGGCTTGCAAAGATATTCTCCCCACTAAAACTAAGCTTAAAGACCGTAAGATCCCAGTGGAAGTGGAGTGCGACATTTATGGAGGTGTGGAAATAGCTGGACATGTGTTTTGAGGTTGTGAATTCACGACAGCAGTGTGGCAAATGGCAAATCTCAAGGCTCCAAGCCTCAGTACCAACTCACAAAATTTCTTGGACCTATTTTGGTGTGTAAAAGAGGCAAAACCTGACCAAGACCTTAAAGCCTTCACAACATTGGCATGGTCCCTGTGGAACAATTGAAATGTTGTTTAGCATGGTGTAGACACCATATTTTGTACCCCATATGACTTGGGCCCCCGTTCCCCAATAATGTCCGAACTTTAAGGCCCAAGGCCAGTTTAAAGCCCAATGAGATATCAAATTGACTTGAGGAGTGTTAAAATGGAAATTATAACTTTTTAAATGACCAAAAATCTATTTTTGAAAATAAATGACCAAAAAGGCCCTTGGCCCACATACGCAGGCTGCTGTGTATGCAAGCACACTCTAGCGCACGTAGCTAGGTTTTTAGAAACATAAAAAAGATAAGTATTCTGTAATAATGGCTGAGGTTTGGAATGAATCCCACATCATCTGGGAGTCGTTCCAAATCCCATTTTTTCCACTATATAAAGTCTTACATGGTACATTTTTAAAACACACAGAAATCCTACGGGAAAAATACAAGATTTACTAGAAAATAGTGAATCAAAAGGGAGTTTTTCACAAAACACCCTGAAGTCAATTTTGTTTGATTGAGACCTTTTTTGGCCCTAATCCTTTTAGTTTAATGTAGCTAATCACTTTCTTATTGGTTTGTGAATAGATTTGACTAAAGGAAACGGTCAAAATCAAGTTGGAAAGCTTTTGTGTGAGGTATCTAGTCTAAAATTTGCTTTTTCCTTTCTTTCAATTTTTTTTTCTTTTAAATTTTTTCTGTTTGCTTTATTTGTTTGTTATAATACATTTTAATTTTTTTTTTCTAGTTTAGGTTTGTATGTTTATACGTTTAAAATGCAGGTTAGGTTGTTAGAATTTTAGTTTTGAGGTTCTACCCTGTTTTTGGTGTTTTTAAGACTGCATACGCATAATTTTGCCTATGTGCGCAGGCTTGATTATACGCATGCAGACTTGTTCTTGCATGCATAAACCGCTGCCCAAAAACCCTAATTTTTGTTTTTGTTTGTTTCGCTTTTGCTTTAATATGTTTGTTTTGTTTAGTTTCTTTTCCATGTTTTTATGCTTCCAAAATTCCTGTTTTACATGTTTCGTTTGCTTGGTTTGCTATCTCATGTTAGAATTAGGGTTTGTTTAGTATTGGCTTTGTCTTAATGCCATGATCATGCATTCATATGCTCATGCATAATGCCATAGGTGCCGAGTTGCTGAAAGGTAAGTCAAGGTAAATCATGCATTGGTATGAACATGCATTTGATGATGTATATTGTTTGAATATTTGTTTTATGCCTTTTAATTCCAATTTCATACTTTATATAATTTTTTGATTGTCATGATTGAGTTGCTACCATGTTTTAGATGTATGATACGATAGGGTTTTCATATGCTAGATGAATGCTAGGGTTTGTATATGTGTGTGGTTTGGTTTCTTATTGCTTTATAGATAGATAGGTATGTGTTTTCGGATAATGATGCCATATTGTATGCTTAGATGTATGCTAATGTGTGTGTAAGTATAGATACAAGTGTTGAACAAGTTTTTAATGAGGTTAAGGCATAAGACACAATGATGGGAGACCAACCTTAGGGTTGGGTAACCTTGGGTGCCTAACACCTTCCTAAGAATGTACCTAAACTCTGAACCCATATCTCTGGTAGTAAGATCAATTGTCCTTCCTCAAGAAGACTCTATATATATGGTTCCTAGACCATTGCAAAAATTAGGTGGCAACTCCCCCTTGTGTCCACACATGGGGAAGCCATCAGATCTGCTTTATAGATTTTTGAAGCATCAAGATCCTATTTGAATGAGTTCCAAAGCTACTGCGAGCTTCCACGCTTTTGTTAACCCTATGCTCTTAGCTTGTGGAGGCCACCTCCACTCGGATGATACAAGGTCCATGTTGATGGAGTTGTTTTTAAAGAGCTAGGACACTGTGGGATCAGGGTAGTGGTTCGAAATGACAAAGGATAAATAATAGGAGCAGCATATTACTCCCATATCCACTTGGTGCTTTAGAGATTGAAGCCAAAGCTATTGAAATTGGCACAATCTTTGCCTGGGAGTTGGGCCTTAGAGAGATCACCTTGAAAAGGACTCCCAAACTATCATGAATGCCATTGCCAACCATGACCTAGGTCTAATTCAAGTCCAACAACTAGTTGCTAGTATAAAATCCTAGGAATCCAAGTTCAAAGCTTGGAAGTCTTCTTTCAAATGTAGAGAAAGGAACAAGGCAGCTCACCTTATCAGAAGGGCAACTCTAATGTTTTAAGCTAAGATGAACAAGTACTGAAATGTGGAAAGGCAATCCTTTAGGCAAAGAGGCAGGGGTCCAAAACAGAGGAGTGGAAGGATTGCATCAGTTATAGCAATGCGACAGTCCTTCAATCCAAAACAGCTTGTGCGACTTGTAGTTTAGGATTAGTTCATTTTTGTAGTTTAGTAGTTATTTATACATGTACACATGTAATGATTTGGTTGGTTATACAGCTTAGATCCATATAATGAGGAGATAGTTATGAGTTAGTCTTGTATCAACACTAGTATAAAATAGCTCTTGTACAATCATTTTCTAATTAATGCAATTAGAGTTTTCTTTCACAAATTCTCACATGGTATCAGAGCACTCTGTTTTCTTCTAGAATTTTGTCGTTTTTTAGCTTCGTTTTCTTTTCACTCTTAAGGTCCTTCAATGGTGGATCCAACACAATCTGTCACAACCTCATAGTCTGTCACAACCATTGATGAGTCTCACCCATTATTTTTACAGTATAGAGAGAATCCAAGCGCGATTTTTTTGGCTCAACCTCTAGTTAATGACAATTACCCTAGTTAGGAAAAGTCAATACAAAGAGCTTTGGGAGCAAAGAGAAAATTAGGATTCATTGATGGCAATCTCTCTTTGACTCCATCCATGGCAAAGAATCCTTTGCTTGTTCAAGTCTGGACTAAGTGCAATAATATGGTGGCTTCTTGGATTCTCAATTGTGTTTCTCCCAAAACTCTTGCAAGTGTTGTCTACAAAAACACTACTTTGGAGGTGTGGATAGATTTGAAGAATCAATTTTCTCAGAAAAATGGACCAAGACTCTTCCAACTTCATAAATAACTTGCAACAATTGCACAAGGAGAGCTCTCTATCACAGATCATTTCACTTAGCTGAATGTTCTATTGGATGAGATTGAGAATTACAGAGCTTTTCCTTGTTGCACCTGTGGTTCTTGCAAGTGCTCAATCAATGAGAAGCTGACTCAATATCAATTGCAAGATTCTGTGATGCAATTTTTGATGGGACTGAATGAATCATATAGTCAAATTTGAGGACAGATACTTCTGATTGATCCTTTGTCTTCAATCAACAAAGTGTATTCTTTGTTGATTCAAGATGAGAATCAAAGGTTCATTGGCCACTCAACTGGGGATTATGTTGAATCCACTACATTAGCAACTCAATCAACTGTAGGATCTACCAATCTTGCTTATGGAAATGCCTATGGAAGTGGTCCAATAGGGAAAGGCAGCAAGAATAAGGGCAGGGATAGACCTATATGCAGTCATTGTGGAATCACAGGGTATACCATGAAGAAATGCTACAAGCTCCATGGGTATCCTTCTAGATACAAGGCCAAGGGAAAGAATCCAAAGGCTAATCAAGTTGTTGGGCCTGAGTTTAGAGTTGTTCTTGGTGGTGCAAAGTCAGACCTTATGCCTATGCAACAACCTTATCCTCCATAAGCTTTTCCATTTACTCCAGATTAGTATCAAAGACTATTGGCTTTAATTGGGGGTCCAGGCAATGGTTTTCAGGCTCAAGGAAGCAATGCAGCATCAAAAACTGCTCAACCAGCAATAGCTAACAGTGTTTCAGTCACTACTCCACTTGCAAGCAAATCTTGCAACTTGAAACATTTTGTTTTTGCTGCTAAGGTAGTAAATAGGAATGCTTATAGTTGCAATACTTAGGTTTTAGATACATGTGCCACTGACCATATAATCTGTTCTACTACTTTACTCACTACCATAACTAGCCCCATTCCATTATTGAATTACCTAATGGAGAAAGTGCTAAAGTTACTCACATTGACACAATCCAACTTTCTACTACTTTGATCCTAGATAATGTACTTTGTGTCCCTTCTTTCTCTTTTAATTCGTTATCCATAAGCTAGCTTACTTAGAAATTTCCATATTGCCTTGTTTTCCTTTCTCAATTTTGTTTCATTCAAGACCTTTTATCTTGGAAAATGATTGGAATAAGTGAAGTGCATCATGGACTCTACTTGCTACAAAGATCAGATTGTGTTAGTCCTTTGTCAGATCATCTCATCAAGCACAAGCTAGGTTTCTCTTCTCATTTTGTCAATGCTGTTAGTAGCATGCCTAGAATTTGGTACTTTAGGTTAGGTCATCCTTCCTTAAATAAGCTAGTATCTTTACAATATTTGCAATAGTCTATCTGTTTCCTTTGACACTTGTACTAATATTTGCAATATATGTCCAATGGCAAAACAGGAAAGGTTACCTTTTCCTTTTAATAACAATTTCTCTGATTCACCTTTTAATCTTGTTCATGTTAATATATGGGGGCCTTGCTCAATGCCTACTCATGATGGTTTCAAATATTTTCTCTCTATTGTTTATGATGCAACTAAATGTACTTGGATATACTTGTTGAAAGCTAAATCTAATGCTAGAGCTCATTTAATTTCTTTTCACAAAATGGTACAAACTCAATTTAAGACAAATATCAAGTCTATAAGATCTGATAATGGCCAAGAATTTGCTATGTTTGAATTTTATTCTAACCATGGTATTATCCATCAAAGAAGTTGTGTTTATAGTCCACAGCAAAATTCTATTGTGCAGAGAAAACATCAACATCTCTCATCTGTTGCTACGACATTAAGAATTCATTCCGATGTTCCTTTGTGCTATTGGGGGGACTGCATTCTCATTGCCACTCACATCATTAATAGGTTGCCATCTCTCATTTTACAGAACAAGTCTCCTTTTAAACTTCTTTTTCATATTCAGCCTTCTTATGCTCATTTAAGGGTGTTTGGGTTCTTGTGTTATGCATCCACTATTTCTGCCCACTATTTCTGTCCATAGAGACAAATTTCAACCTAGAGCCCACCTTGTGTCTTACTATATTATCCACCTGCCACTATAGGCTATAAACTTTTGAATCTTGTTTCTAAACAAGTGTTTCTATCTAGGGAAGTTGTGTTTCATGAACATATCTTTCCTTTTCACTCCCTTGATTCTATCTACTTCACTCTTTCCCATGTTCCTGCTACATTTCCTTCCATAGCTGAGTCCACTTCCGCACTCACTTGTCTGCCTATGGATTCTACACATATGTACCATGATTCTTATTTCCATGATCAACATTTTGCACCTGATGTTGATTCTAATTCTGACATTGAAGATGATGTGATTAATCTTCCTAGTCAAGCCAGTCCAACATAAGATGTACCTCAAATGATTCCAACACAGTTCAAAATGACATTCCACCTTCATTAAGTCATCCTTCATCATCTGAGTCACCTTCCACTACTTCATCTCAGCCTACACTTCCTTTACAGACTCTTAGAAGATCCACTAGAGTGTCTACTAAACCTTCTTATTTGCAATCTTATCATTGCAATCAAGTGAGTTCTTCCTTCATCAATCTAGTCACTCCAAAAAAAGGTACATCTCACCCTATTAAGAATTTCCTTTCCTATTCACATTTATCTACTTCTTATAAGCATTTTTGCAATTCAATCTCTTCAATTGTGGAACCTAGTACTTATGCCCAAGTTGTTAAGGATCCCAAGTGGAGAGAGGCCATGGCAGCTGAGATTGCTACTCTTAAGGCTAAATAGACCTGGTCCTTCACTTCTTTGCCTCCTCATAAGAAACCAATAGGGTGTAAGTGGGTTTATAAAGTTAAGTATAAGGCTGATGGTACTGTTGAAAGATACAAAGCAAAGTTATTTGCAAAATGTTTTACACAAAGGGAGGGGTTGGATTATACAAAAACCTTCTCTCTAGTAGCCAAAATGGTTTCCATTAAAGCCTTACTTGTAGTGGCTGTTGTGAAAGGGTGGCATTTATCTCAACTTGATGTCAACAATGCATTTTTGCAGGTGACCTTGATGAAGAGGTTTACATGGTCTTGGCCCCTAGGCTTTCACAGCAAGAGGGAGGTTGTTTGTAAGCTTAACAAATCATTGTATGGCCTCAAGCAGGCATCTAGGCAATGGTTTTCCAAGTTTTCTCATGTCTTGATTCAACTAGGTTTTCATTAGTCTAAAACTGATTACTCTTTGTTCACAAGAGGCTGCCCTAATTCATTCATTGCTTTATTGGTGTATGTGGATGATGTCCTCATTGCCAATGACAATGCTCAAGTAGTGGCAGACCTCAAGGTGTTGCTAGATAAGCTATTTAAGCTTAAAGACCTGGGACACTTGAAATTTTTTTTAGGCTTGGAGGTGGCAAGGTCTAAGAAAGGTATAAGTCATTGCCAAGGGAAATTTGCCCTGGAGTTGTTGGAAGATTTAGGTGTGAGAGACCACAGGGGTGATCTCAAAAAAGAGATTTGGGTGCTTTAAGGCACATCTCTTTTTGGGTAAGTAGTGTGGAGTTGCCACTTATTTTTTTATTAAAAAAAATAAGAAAAAATCAATACAATTAAATGTTCAAAATACGTCAAATATCATTGATTGAATTAAAAAAAAAAAAGTACAATTTGGTAGATTAACCTTACAAGGCTTTGGTCCTAGTTACATTCTACCAAAATCAAAGACAAAACACTAATCTACTAACCAAAATCCAAAGTTCAAGGGCTAGGTTACAGAATTGGAAGGTGTTAGACACCCATTTTGACTAGACAAAGTCTGGTCTTCTAGTCTCTAATGACCATTATATACCCTTTTGTATGGTGTTGAATGATATGTTATAATACACATAACAAACACTTGACAAAAATTAATTTAAACAAATTTTGTCTTATGGACAATGTCCTCTTTTAAAAGAAGAATCAGATCTGTCTTGAAAATTAAAAAAAAAATGAAACTTGATTTGTAAAAATCAGATCTGTTTTTGTAAAAGGTAAAAAAAAAAATAAAATTAAAAAAAAAATGAGACTTGATTTGTAAAAATCAGATCTGTTTTTGTAAAAGGTAAAAAAAAAAAAAAATAAAGAAAAAAAAAAGGGAGAGAGAGATTTTGTTAAAAAGAATCAAATCTGTTTTAAAAAGTTAAAAAAAAATAATAATAAAATATTTGGTTTACAAAAAATTAGATATGTTTTTAAAAGTTAAAAAAGTAAGATTTTTAAAAGATGATTCATATTCATGAGACAAACTTATTATGCATGATCACATATTAAAAAGAAAGACTTTAACCTAACTCTTAACTCCTTCTTTGAAATTTCAAAATCTGCAATTTTATAAAAAAGAAAACTTTTTCAGAAAAATTTTCAGATCTATACTTAATGAAAATACAAATTTGTTTTGTAACCAGAAAAAAATACAAATCTATATTAATAAAAATAAAGATCAGTTTTGAGACCAAAAAAATACAAATCTGTATTTAATGAAAATACAGACTAGTTTTGTCACTAGAAAAAATACATATTTGTATTTAATGAAAATACAGACCAGTTTTGCGACTAGATCTGTATTTAATGAAAATATAGACCAGATTTGAGATCAAAAATACAGGTCTGTATTTAATGAAAACATAGACTAGTTTTGAATTTTTTTTAAAAAAGTTTTTGATGATCATTAGCAGATTTTGAAATTAAAGAAAAAAAATTAAAATAAATAATCAACTAAGAACATGTCAAAGAAATTTCAACTAAGTATATAAGCATGGAAAATATGAATTAAGAACAAGGCACAATAAAAATCAAACATATTAACTGCGTTCATGCAATGAACAATCAAAACATATTCACTAATGGGGAAAAAAAAAAAAACAGATAGAAGAATATAACTAAATACCTTTTGCATGAGCATGCTCTTCAGTAGAAGAATATTTTAGAAATCAAAGAAGTTTTCACTTCTTTGAGGTCTAAAATAATTTACTTTCAAAAAAGAACTTCTTAAAGCCTTTAGAATGTCTTTAATGTAAGGGAAGCAGAAAAGAAGAGCCCTTAATTCTAATCTTTTTCCTCTATTTATATAGGTTGGGATGCTTAAAAAATAAGCAGAATGAGATCAGATACGAATTGGAATGCGATCTTATCTCTAAAAAGTCAAAAAGATTGATTTTATCTCAATCAGGAAGCTCCTGGGCCAGGCCGAGCATTTGGGACAATTAGGCCTTGTTTGGATTTTAGGAAACTCATATCCCATATCTCACAAAAACTGAGTTTTGTTAACTCATATCTCAAAATTTGTGGGTCCCACATACACAAACTTTGTTTGGCTTCTTTTCCATATCTGAACTCAGTTATCATATCTACAAATTGTGGAATATGGGATATGAGTTTTGGAAACTCCACCGGGCTGTTTTTTTTTTTTTTGAGTTTTGGGTTTCGTTTCACTCAATGGCATTTTGTGTAATTGTTGGACTGCTTTGGGACCCACAGCAGTGTTTAGTCAAATCACACAGCAGACCACTGAAATAAACCAACGGCCCTTTTCTTTACTTTCCCAACTACCTTCAGCCCAGCCCTTCACTACACCCATTTTCTATCACTTTCTATTTTGTTTCTCCCAAACCCACAAGACACAACACAGCAACAAGTTCATCAGCGCCGCAGCACAGCACGCACTCATCAGCGTCTCTCCGCCGATCAGTTTTGCCTCTGTCCACTGCATTTTTCTTTTCCGGTGAGAATATTCTCCATCTTTTGGGTTTTATTTTGCTATTTTTTATTTTTTTCATGTTCTTCCATTTTTTGTTTTGTGTTTACTGAGAACTTGAGGAATGGGTAGGAAATTATTTATGCCTCTTTTTTTACTCTCTACTCAAGTATAATACCTATTTTTATGTTTTTAATTTTTTTTATTTTAGAATTTTCTGTGTTTGTTCCTCTGCTACAACCATCGTGAGTGAACAGAGGCATCTTTGCTCTGCCTTTGGCTTGGGGAAAAAAAAAAAAATCTGTACCGAGGGTTATGGAAATTTCCTGTACAATGTTTGCCTTTAGCTTGTTCCTCTGTTACTCATTTTTTTATTTTATTTACGGTATTATTTAGAACCAAGTGATCTTCGATGCATGTTGTAGTGCCTCTTTTTATGTTTTTAATTTTTTATATTTTAGAAGTTTCTGGGTTTGTTCCCCTGTTACAGCCATGGTGAGTGAACAATGTCTGATTTGCTCTGCCTCTGGCTTGGGAAAAAAAATATATTGCTGTACCGAGTGTTATGGAAATTTTCTGTACAATGTCTGCCTTTGGTAATGACATTGATTTAATGCACATTTCTCACTTTAGACAGTAGGTTGGTAATTTTTGCTGAACTGTATGAGGCTTTTAAAGAATCTTAAATTTAGTTTGTTTAATCATCATTTTTTAAGAATCTTTTAGATTGTAACTATTGCACCTTCAGTTAAGACCCCTAAACACTATTGCCTGACTTTGATTGAATTCATGGAAATGTTTCTTGTTTATATTATATGTGATTGTTACATGATCAGAGGTTGTTATTAGATGGCTGAGGATTTAAGGAGGTGGGACAATGAATGTGTCGAAGAACTTTGTGACATTGTCTTCGGCCAATGGATGTTGGGTAATTTTGCAATTGGGGTTCCCCGTGAGCCATTGTGGGATGTGATCACAAACACTCTCAATGCTCGGACGGGGAAGGATTTCCGTAAGAGGCAGGTTATGCGTAAGTTCAAAACTGTCCGGAGGGGGTATTGTGCCGCCCACGGAGTGGATTATAGGCGAAGGCAAAGGCGTGGGTGGCCAGTGGTGGGTCTGGATGAGGGGGCTGGTTCAGATGTGGGGGCTGGTCCAGTGGTGGGTCTGGATGAGGGGGCTGGTTCAGATGAGGGGGCTGGTCCAGTGGTGGGTCTGGATGAGGGGGCTGGTCCAGATGAGGGGGCTGGTCTATCTCAGTAAGAGGCGATTGGTGGAATCTGAATCCTTATAGTGCGTAGCGAACCATTTTGTTTATGCTAACTTCTTTTTTTTCCACTATAGTTTGTAGACTACTATGGTGTTGTTAGCGTACACTTTCACACGCACTCACCTATGGCTATTAGTGACCACTTTTGTTGTAAAACAATGCCAAGGTCTTTTGACTTTTTGTATGTTACGTGGTCACAATGTAATATTGTAGCTACGAATTGGAATATACCTATGTATGGTGTTATCTTTAATATTTATTGTTCATTTATATTCCTTGTTCATTTATTTACAAAGTAACATTCCTTGGTCATAGTAACACATTAATATTCGTTGTTCATTTATTTACTTGTCAATACAAAGTGTGTTCATCTTATTGTGTGAGATGTTTGAATTAGATGGCACATCAATCCCAAAATGTGGAAGACAAAAAGTGGCCTGCCCATGTACAACACATACTTATAGAGATTATGGTAGAGGAACAAATTAAGGGTAACATGGAGAATGGTGTTTTTAAGGGCAGTATGTGGGAAACAATAACACAAGAACTTAATAAAAGGTCTGGTAAACTTTTAACTACTAAGCAAGTCTTCCAAAAGCACAATAGGCTTCGGGGTAAACAACGCAAGTGGAGTCAATTGCTAAATCATACGGGATTGGGGTGGGATGAGGCCACCCAAACTGTTACATGCAGTGATGAGGTTTGGGAGCATGTGGTGGCGGTAAGTTACTTTACGCATTTCAAGTTTCATGTTCGTATTAAATGCTTTTGCGTTGTTGTGATTACTTTGCTGCCTAACTCAAATTCATTTGCTTGTGTTGTTGTAGGCTAATCGGAACGCAAATAACCTCCGAAAGAAGGGATGCCCTGACTATGATAAGCTGAAGCAGTTGTTTGCCCCCAGTACTGCAACTGGGCACCTTCAGATTTCATCAAACACACCTGCATTGAACAGCGATGAAGAGCGTGAACTGGAGGATGAGCTTGCTGCTGATGCTGCTCCTATCCATCTTGATGATGATTGTTACACCCCGAACTTGGATAGTATTCCTCGGAATACAGAGGAGACTAATGATGTTGACCAAACCCAAGCTGCAGGCAAGCGTCCTGTGCAAGAAGCAAGTGCCAAGGGTAAGAAAGTGGCGAAGAAGTCCGACAAAGTCAGTGAGATGACTGTGGCCCTAAAGGATTACACTGCAATGACAAGGGAGAGGTTTAGTGGTAACAGGGGCAAGTCAAGTGGCACTTCTGAACAATTTGCCCAATCAGCAGTTGGAGGTGATCCATGTTCTCTAGGGAAAGCCATTGACATGCTTAATCAGTATGTGGATCTCAGTAACAAGGAATTTTTGAAAATCTCAAAGGCTCTGCATGTGAAGGAGAATAGGGTGGTGTTCATGGGCATGCTAGAGAATAGGAGGCGGGCATGGATGGAGGAAATTATTAACCCGGAGGATTGATAGTTGTATCTTATTTTATTATGTGATAGTTATTGTAGTACTTGCACCTTTTGTCACAAAAACATTGATATGTTTTGTTGGTTATTATTTTCTAGACTATGGATGTTTGTCATGTTGTCTTCTTTATTTCTAGACTTGATGCAGTCATGTATGTTGAATATTCTTAACTTATTATTCGGAATATTTATGATAATTTCCCGCATTCGCCTTGATTTATTATTGAGTGCTTGTTATTATAAATAGGTTTACTGTAAACAGGTTTAATAGCATGTCATTATGGTGTGTAGGTGACAATGACATCAAGGAGTGAATGGTTAGATGCATTCTTGGCATATGATTTTGACGAATCATACTTTGATGCCATGGATGCTGATGATGTTAGTGATGATACTGATGATGATAATTTGTGGGGTTCAGAGTGTGATAGCGAAGATGAAGCAGAGTTTGACTTTGTGAATCCTTTGGTGGGTGAGATGTTCGCATATATGCAGCGACATTATGATAAACAGCCTATGCGTGATAGTATCCTCACAGGCCAAGGATACATGGATGAACTTGATAGTAATCCTAATAAGTGTTTTGAGATGTTTCGCATGACACGCCCGTATCTGTTACATTTAGTGGATGAGTTGATCGGTCATGGATACTTAAAGGAAGGGCAGGGTGATGTGGATGCCACGCAAGCGGTTGCCATGTTGTTATACATACTTGGCCACAATACCCGAATGAGGTGTGTTGCAGACAGATTCCAGCACTCAACTGAGACAGTGTCCCGCCACTTCCGCAAGGTGTTACGGGCTCTTCATTCGTATGCGAGATATCTGATTAAGCCAGATCCAGATGTAGTTTGCCTCCCCGAACATCTTCGGGTGAATAAGTACTGCCCATGGTTCGAGGTAATATATACCACTTTATTATATTGTAAATGTGTTTTGTTTAACTAGGTACATACATCATCAGTACTTATGTCATGTGCAGAACTGTGTTGGGGCAATGGATGGCACCCATGTGAGTGATCGGCCTCCTAAACATGTGACACAAGCATACAGGTCACGAAAGGCTACCGTAACCACAAATGTGTTGTGTGTGTGCAATATGGATATGCAATTTATTTATGATCATGCAGGGTGGGAAGGTAGTGCTAATGACTCACGGGTGTTTGACGAAGCGATTGGTGACCCAAAACATGGATTCCCANATATGTTGCCAAGTCCAACACCTACACTAGAAGACACTCCAAACACCTACAATACATTTCCATAATCCACTAATCCAAATTCAGAATCATGGAAGACACATTTGTCGTAATCCAATCTCCCTATTACCAAGTGAAAATATAAACAACACCGCAACTAAAAACCATGACATAAGTAGAGCAATTTGGTATTTACGTGCTCGCGCATTGGCCATACGAAGGGAAGCCCTTGCTTTTTCAGCACTACGCTTTGCTACTCTTTCCATGTGGATTAGGTTTGCTATCATTGCACGGGCTTCCATCTCATTGTTTTTTGCCATAGCTGCCTCGGCCTCAAGCCTAGTAAATTTCGCAATGACAATCGGTGCTGTTGCAGCTCCACGCCTACATGGGATGCCATCCAACCACTTAAAGGACTTACAATGTTCGTCGCTGCCCTGCATATTAAACAAAGATGGTAAGTACATGAGCTGCAGATCATAGCAACTTTAACCATGAAGGAACGATGATAGCAAGCGCAGCTTATACTTACAGGCTTCCAATGTCTACAGCCATAAAACCGTCTACCGAAATTATGGAGCTGCAAAGATGTCCGCAACACGCATTGATCCATGTCACACACGTGTCCCCTATAGTTGGAGTTATAGCTACTGCCACTTGCCTCCGACATTGGTCTAGATTGGTACAACCTAATTTTCAGCTTGAACAGGAACAAGAACAAGGGGGAGAACATGTTCAAAGTTTCAAGTTAGTGCTTAAGCAAAGCAAATGAAAAGGATGCCTTCCTAAAGAATAAAACCAAATGCATAGACATGATTTACAAATATTTAAAACATTAAAGAATACAAAAGGTTCCAAAATTTGGGCATTGATTTACCTAGAGTTTTTTTCATTATAATTTTTTAATATAGAGCTTAATCAAGAGCAAATCAACTCAAATTGGTCAAACAGGTTGAAGTAGACATGTGGGCCAATAAAGCTCAATACATGAAAGATATGAATATTTGGTTATAATTGGTAACCTGAATTACTTGGTAGAGAAACACGTATTGCAAATCAACCTTAAAGAAAACCTTTCACTAATGTAGATTTGTGATGACACCAAAACGTATATATAGTTCCCTAGATATGACAATTCAGTCTTCCTAAAGAACCTAAGAATGAATTGCCAATCAAGTTCTGTTTTCAATACAGGTAAACATGCAAAGAGATTACAGAAACTAGAAGTGCACCATACATATACGATATATACGGTATGCTCGATATGCTTCATTGAATATATTTATACAGCAAATAAACACGTTGCAATAAAGATCTGGATTCTGGAGCTTGTTTTCATAATAAATGAATAAAATGAAGTAGTCTTAACGTTAGCAAAATCAGCTTCTTTTGCTATAACTCAAAATGATAGAGAACGTAATAAAACACATTTGCAGTATAAATAAAGTACATGATACTGCACATTTGCAATGAAAATAAGAGAACATCATATATTCATTCAACATAAAACACGTATAGAATACTGTAATAAAATATCATTCTTATCAACATATATTTCATACAAAGTCTTATTAAGTGCATGAGTAGTGTCCTACAAAGTCTTATTAAGTGCATTCCCTTTCAAAGGATCCAACCGTCCCTTATTAGTAAAATAATTGGCAAATATCCCAATGAATGTCTCTGCATTTCTCTCTTGAACTTCACATAAGGTTTTCCTATATTTTATCAACCTCAAAGCTTTCATAAAATTAAAAACTAATGAGTATCAAGATTTTATATAAACTGTAATTTTAAGTGACAATTTGCGAGATCTAATCATCAAAATTTATATATCCAAATAAATTTCATAATATTTTCCTTTTAAGTTTTTATTCTTGTTCTGCTGTATCAAATTCAAAAACAACCATAATATAATTAACTTTTAGTGAATAAACAATAGTTTCAGATTGATTTCTTCATTTCCTCTCTCAAAAAGCTCAACAAAGACAAACAATAGTTTCAGAATAAACAATAGTTTCAGATTGATTTCTTCATTTTCAGAGTAGTACCTCCACTTAGAGTAGTACCATAAACCATAGAAGACCCATCACTCAGAACGCAACAAAGACAAAAACAAAATGAACAAAAATGAAATATTGGTTAAATCTAAAAGCAGAGTAGTACCTCCAACTTAGCCTCTTCTTTCACAGCGTCCCAAATTGGATCAGCAATCGGATCACCCAATTTGCTACATCTCACAAACAGAAAAGAGAAGAATGTATAAACAGCTGAACCAGTTTAATTCTGAAATATATAGAAAAAATCATGAAAATGGGAAGAAGTAAGACCGTACCAACAGAGGGCTAATAAATTTCTCTTCAGCAGACCCACAGTGCCGCGATGGGTAGCAAAGTTGAAGGTGAGAAAGATGAGCAACCCACAATACCTAGGTTGTGTTCAGAGTTGGGAGTCTGGGATTCCTTCGTGTGGGTTTCTGGAGTTCGATATGAGGGACGGATCTAACGCAGTGGAGGTGGAGAAGTGAGGGGCAGAAAATGAGAGGCGGAGTGAGGCTGTGAAAATCTCAAGATCAGTGGTGAGAGAGTGGAGACGTTGCTGTGTGCTCAGAGAGTGTTGAAGTTGGGGAGAGAGTGCTTTTGTTGTGGAAAGGTTGTGAAGAGAGGAAAGAGAGAGCCAACGCGGGACGGGCTTGTGACCGTTCTGTGCACCTGTGCTGGGGAGTGATTTTTGTGGGACCGGTGAATGACATAAAGGTGAGTAATGAAATTGGAAAATTCATTGAAATGTTTCACCCAAACAGCCCACAAACTGAGTTATAGATATTTGAGTATTTTTAAGTGAAGAGTGATGAGTTATCAGTGATGAGTGATGAGTGATAAAAAATAAGTGATGAGTGATGAGTGAACAAAAAAAATAAACCAAACAGGGCCTTAGCACTCCAAGAGTGCCGACAAGCCCTCTTGGGTGCTAGGCCCACATTTGAGTTGTGGCCTAATTTGGACTCCTTTTTCGAGGATTTTTTAGCCGAAAATTGCACCTAGACACGTTTTTGATTCGTATTCTAAAAATTAATCCATTTTTCTTGATGTTTGGGTCTTTAAAGTGATAATTATCTTATAGATAAATATTCTAAAAAGACTTGATTATCCATAATTTCTTTGTTATCTGATTATTCACTTTATTCCCATGCAAGCAAGCCTATTTTTGACACTAACTAACAACCAATCACAAGATTGTTTACTTAATTTATCAGCCATGATTTAATCAAGGTTGATCTTTAAAGATTGCCTAGCCCTATAACCTAAAACCTTGGGACATACAACTAGTGTTTTGTTGTTTTGAAAAATGAAAACTATGAATACTTGACCTACTTGACAACTGATAAACTTGTATTGAATCTTGAAATCTGAGGTAACTGAGAGGCTTCTCTATCTCAATCTGAATCTGGGGTGGAATGAGAGGCTTCTCTATCTTAATCCGCATGTAAGGGTGACCAAAGGGCTTTTCTACCTTGATATGAATGGGAAGGTAACCAAAAGGCTTCTCTATCTTAGAACTTGGGCAATTGAGAGGCTTCTCTATCTCAATCTTGAACTGTGATGACCAAGGGGGCTTCTCTACCTTGATCTGAATGGGAGGCAACCAAGAGGCTTCTCTATCTTGGAACCTGAGGTGATTAAAGGCTTCTCTATCTTAATCTTGAACTGTGACAACAAAGGGGCTTCTTTACCTTAATCTGAATGGGAGGTAACCAAAAGGCTTCTCTATCTTGCAACCTGGGGAGATTGAGAGGCTTTTCTATCTCAATCTTGAACTGTGACGACCAAGGGGCTTCTCTACCTTGATCTGAATGGGAGGTAACTAAGAGGCTTCTCTATCTCAATCTTGAACTGTAAAGACCAAGGAGCTTCTGTACCTTGATTTGAATGGAAGGTAACCAAGAGACTTCTCTATCTTAGAACTTGAGGTGATTAAGAGGCTTCTTTATCTCAATCTTGACTTGTGACAACAAATGGGCTTCTTTACCTTAATTTGAATGGGAGGTAACCAAGAGGATTCTCTATCTTGGAACCTGGGGAGATTGAGAGGCTTATCTATCTCAATCTTGAACTGTGATGACCAAGGGGCTTCTCTACCTTGATATGAATGAGAGGGAACCAAAAGGCTTCTCTATCTTGAGACTTGGGGCAATTAAGAGGCTTCTCTATCCCAATCTTGAACTATGATAACCAAGGGGTTTCTCTACCTTGATCTGAACGGGAGGTAACCAAGAGGCTTTCTATCTTGGAACCCTGGGACGATTGAAAGGCTTCTCTATCTCAATCTCGAACTGTGACAACTAAGGGGCTTCTCTACCTTAATCTAAATGGGGAGGTAACTAAGAGGCTTCTCTATCATGGAACCTGGGCAATTGAGAGGCTTCTCTATCTCAATCTTGAACTGTGACAACCAAGGGGGCTTCTCTACTTTGATCTAAATGGAAGGCAACCAAGAGGCTTCTCTATCTTGGAACCTGAGGTGATTGAAAGGTTTCTCTATTTCAATCTTGAACTGTGACAAAAAAAGGGGCTTCTCTACCTTAATCTGAATGGGAGGTAACCAAAAGGCTTCTCTATCTTACAACCCAGGGAGATTGAGAGGCTTCTCTATCTCAATCTTGAACTGTGACGACCAAGAGGCTTCTCTACCTTGATCTGAATTGGAGGTAACCAAGCTTCTCTATCTCAATCTTGAATTGTGAAGACCAAGGAGCTTCTATACCTTGATTTGAATGGAAGGTAACCAAGAGGCTTCTTTATCTTAGAACTTGAGGCGATTAAGAGGCTTTTTTTATCTCAATCTTGACTTGTGACGACAAATGGGCTTCTCTACCTTAATCTAAATGAGAGGTAACCAAAAGGCTTCTCTATCTTGGAACCTGGGAAGATTGAAAGGCTTCTATATCTCAATCTTGAACTGAGACGACCAAGGGGCTTCTTTATCTTGATATGAATGAGAGGTAACCAAGAGGCTTCTCTATCTTGAAACTTGGGGCAATTAAGAGGCTTCTCTATCCCAATCTTGAACTATGATAACCAAGTGGTTTCTCTACCTTGATCTGAATAGGAGGTAACCAAGAGGCTTTCTATCTTGGAACCTGGGACGATTGAAAGGCTTCTCTATCTCAATCTTGAACTGTGACAACCAAGGGGCTTCTCAACCTTGATCTGTATAGGAGATAATCAAAAGGCTTCTCTATCTTGGAACCTGAGGTGATTGCGAGGCTTCTCTACCTCAATCTTGAATTGTAATGACCAAGGGGCTTCTCTACCTTAATCTGAATGGGAGATAACTACGAGGCTTCTCTATCTTGGAACCTGGGTTTTGCCTGCAAAAGAAGAAAATTTAGGAGTATATTTTAAATGATGGGTGCCCTATTGTTCCGCTATTTTGAGATGTGTGATTTTCCTCTCTCTCTCTCTCTCTCTCTCTCTCTCTCTCTCTCTCTCTCTCTCTCTCTCTCTCTCTCTCTCTCTCTCTCTCTCTCTCTCTCTCTCTCTCTGACTTGAATTTCCTCCTTAGAAGGAAAACCTTGACCAATTTTTGTAGTTCTTTGAAAACGAATTTTTATTTATTTATTTTTTTTTTTTTGAAATTTGAAATTTGAAATTTTCTTTGAAAAATTATACCCTTTGTTCTTGACCATCCTTGAAAATTTATTTTTCTTTCCTTCAAAATTGAAATTTTCTTGAAATTGAAACCATTTGTCTTTGAAAATCTTTGAATTTTTTTTTTAATTTCATCTTTAAAAAAAAAAAATCGAAATAAAAGCAATTTTTTTTGGGTGAGTTGACTGAGTCAACTCAATCAAACCTGAGTTGACTCAGCAACCAGGTGTGTTAAAAAAAGGGGGGCCAAATTTTTGGCTCCCTTTTGTGCTTGTTTCCATCATTTTTTTTTTTTTACTTCCCCTTCTACACTCTCTCTTCTTCCTCCATTGTTACTATTCACAAGCTTCTTTCACTTGCATTTTCTTCATTCTCACAGCATTTCTTCCTTAGAAAATCACTGCTCGAGGCTTCTAAACTTGCTTTCATTCATTTCCCCCAATATCTCTTCAGATCTTTGTGTTCTTGACCACCTTTGCAACAAATCCATTTTCTTGAAACCCATCTCCACACCTCCATTTTTTGCATCTTCAAAGGCATCTTCTAAGAGACCATCTTTTCTTACTTTCAATGGGAAGAAATATCATCCATCCCTTGAATGGAATGAGGAAGAGGGGTTTCTTTAAGACCCTAAGACCCATGCTCCACACTCCAAAAAGGACTTCAAAGTGAGCTCATTTTTTTTTTCTTGGCAAATTTGTTGATTTTATGTTTTGTTGAGAGCTTGATCGTAGGACATTGTCATTTTGTTGTGGTTTTTTCTTGTTGGAATTTTGAACATTGTATGATTTGGTTAGAAATCCTTGCGTGATCATGTTGTGCTCTTTGTTTTGGGGGATTTTTGAATTGTTGAGTTATTTGGTATGAAACTTGGACAATGTTGATGACTCATGAAGTTTGGCAATGTATGTAACTTATGGTATTGTTGAGTGAATTTTTACTTTAATTTTATGGGTATTGAAATCATGAAAATTTGATGTGTAGGCTTGATTGAACAAACTCACTTTTAATGAGTGTGGAAATTTTGTTGGAATGTGTAAGTCTTATTTCATGATTATGGAAATTTTTATGGCTATGGGTATGGAAAATTTTTGTGGTGGTATGGATTTTTATGTTGGATATGGGATTTTTTTTTTTTTTTTTTTTTTGTTAGACATGGAATTTTTTGTTGGACATGGAAAAAAAAAATTGGTTGGACATGGAATTTTTTGTTAATGTTAGACATGGGATTTTTGGCATAGGATTTTTTTGTTGGACATGGAATTTTTTGTTGGATTTTTTTGTTTGTTGGGATCCTAGGGTGAGTATTTTGGGACATGGTATTTTGTGGACATCTCACTGACTGGCTAAACTTTGTTTTACAGAACCTCAAGAGTTGAGATAACCTCCAGATGTTGAAAGGCATATGGGAGGTATTGTCCCTACCTCCCCAGATATTAAGAACATCATTAATGGAGCTGGCTTCGAAACCTTTTTCCAAGCTCTATTGAATACCAATGAGTATAAAGACTTCCAATTACTCTTTGCTTTGTCAGAGTGATTCTGGGACACTACTTGCACTTTCCATTTTCCAGGCATTGGTGAGGTGATGTTGACACCCAATGACTTCTTAGCCATTACTGGCTTAAAATTGGGTGGTGAAAAAAATTAAAGTCAATGATTTCATCACCTCAGCAGAGATCAAAAGTATTTTGGGTGTGATGCCTTCAAAAATTAGGAGCAAAAATGTACCCTTGATGTGGTTATACACCAATTTTGAGAACTGTAAGACTGCAACAACTGACACTCGCATGTTCATGCTTCTCTTCATTGGAACTCTCTTATGTCTGGACTTAGGTAGTACTATGAGCTTGTACTATTTATGGAGTCTGAGGGATATAAGCCATATCAAAAATTATGACTAGCATGGCTTTTGCAACCCTTTTGCACTTCATGACTCAACTTTCTCGACGTAGCCTCTTAAGTTTAGGAGGTGCCCTGTTTGTTTGGCAAGTGAGGTTTTGAATTCCTAGTTATGTGTGTTTTGGAAGGGCATTTTGGTTGTTGTGTCGTTAACGATGTGTTGATTTTTTTTTTTTAGGTCTGGATGTATGAATATTTTCGGGTTGGTCCTTAAGTTTTAGAAGATGTTAGTGACATGTATCCAAGGTTTCTTAATTGGCTGCCTAAGTATCATTTGTCAACGCCTCCCAAGTGTTCTTTGCAAGTTTGGCGTATGTTGATTCATAACCTGATTGTCGATGATGTGAGTTTCTTTTTTTTAGTTGTTTTGTGTTTGGTTAAGAGTTTTTTTTTGTTTGGCTTCCTTTCATTCTGGGTTCTTTGTGGCTTTCAGATGTCTTTGGTTCCTTGGCTTAGCGGTGAGGAGTGTGCTCAATGTGAATGGGCTCAAAAGCTAAATGGCTGCCAAGTACTATTTGAGTGTGGCCATGGGAGATATTGGTATCTTGGTGACCAAGTATTGGCTCAAGTTCAACATGTGTATCCTTCTGAGATGATTCCAATTAATCCTTGTCCATCCCTTCAGTTGGCAGACCTTTTAGCTAATGAAGAAATTGCTCGTGCTCGAGTCGACCATGTTGTTTTGGGGACACTAGGAGATTATCTTGAATTTATCCAAACTCAATTGCAGGGATGCATGGCTAGCATTCCTATAACCTCGGTAACTTTCTTTCCTCCCAAAGTCAATTTGCATCTCATCTTGCATCTCTTATATTCATTGTTTCAATTTTTGCGAAACTGTCTGCATATTGCACTTTTAGGCTTTATCATTAGAAGAGGAGGAGAGTCCCACTCCAAGCCATGCTGATGACTCTTCTAGCTCTTTCAGGGAGACATATCCTCATTTTCCTGCATGGCAGTATGAACTGATGAACTCTGATAGGTCATACAACTCTATGAATTTAGACTAGCTAAAGTATACCCCAAATTTCCTCCGAAATGACCCAGAATATTCCTAAATCCTTTAGTCTTCTATCCTCATGTTTGCTCGTTGAGTTACTTTGAAGTTGTGGATTTGTGCTTTAGGTCGGTGTCAATCTTGTGGAAGAAAGCATGCAAATGACTGGTGGTTTGTAGCTTGAACCACGCACTCAATATTCTAAATATGTGTTCAATGAAGTGAATTGGGTAAAAGATGATGCTTCCTTAGTGCTCTTTGCTTGAATCTCCATGATAATGGATCCAACACTTGCCTCTTTTGATTTTTCAGAACACCCAAATGGCAATGGTTGATGTCAACACAAGATCCTTGGAAGAGAGAATTAGAAATTTGGAACATCAAAACCGACAACAAGAATCTCAGTTTTATGCAAGTCAAGAAGGAGACACTAACGGTGGCTCCTCTAGGGGTGGGTCTAGGAGATCTTCCTGCAGGCTGACCCAACGTCTGAATGATGCTTGACTTGTATCTTAATTTTGCTGCAAGAACAAGAAAAGGTGTTCCTCAAAAAAATTATATTAATTTCCACTATTAGCTCTTCATCTTAGGATTGCTTTCGATTTAGCTTCTATAGTAAATAATCTAAACTTATCTGACCATTTCTAATGGGATTTGTACTTACTAGAATAAGGTATAGCCAAATGCCCCTATTTTGAAAACTTTATGCACGATGACCCCTCATTTTTTAAAAGAATTTCTCTCCTTTTTTTTTTTTTTTTTTGAAAAGGGGAGAGTAATTTTTACTTGTTCCAAAAATAGGGGATAAGGCATAACCGAATGCCCCTAGTTTAAGAGATAAATGCATGACTTTGGAAAATCTAGACTTGATTAATTTTTCTCTTACCTCTTTTTTTTTTTTTTTTTTTTAAACAAGTGATGCAGGTGATTTTTTTTTTTTTTTTGGGAAAAAAAATGGACAAGGCAAGTCTAAATGCCCTAAGAGATTATCTTGAATTTACCTAGACTCAATTGCAAGGATGCATGGCTGCCATTCCTGTAACCTTGATAACTTTCTTTCCTCCCAAAGTCAATTTGCATCTCATCTTGCATCTCTTATATTCTTTGTTTCAACTTTTGCGAAAATATTTGCATGTTGCACTTTTAGGCTTCATCATTAGAAGAGGAGGAGAGTCCCCCTCCAAGCCATTCTGACGGCTCTTCTAGCTCATTCATGGAGACATATCCTCATTTCCCGCATGGCAGCATGAAGTGATGAACCCTGATAGGCTAAACAACTCAATGAATTTAGACTGGCTAGAGTATACCCCAAATTTCCCATGGAATGACCTGGTATATTCCTAAATCCTTTAGTCTTTTGTCCTCATTTTTGCTTATTGAGTTATTTTAAACTTGTGGATTTGTGTTTCAGGTCGGTGTCAATCTTGCGAAAGAAAACATGCGAATGATTGGTGGTTTGTAGCTTGTGGCACACGCTCAATCTTCTCAATATGTGCTCAATGAAATGAACTAGGTAAAAGATTATGCTTCCTAGTGATCTTTGCTTGAAGCTCCACAATAATGGATCTAACGCCTATCTCTGTTGATTTTTCAGAACAACCAAATCACAATGGCTGATGTCAACACAAGATCCTTGGAAGAGAGAATCAGAAATCTAGAACTTCAAAACTGACAAAAATCTGTAGCAGTTCCTTGTGATCCCAAACATAGGGAGATTTTATCCAGTGCTCTACGACTTTCTACTTTAATTACCAGTAGCATGATTGAAGGCCACATGGTGAATCTTCATGCAATTGTTTCAAGATTGATTAACAAACGTATTTATGGAGTGAATGACAACATGCAGAAGAATTTTGGTTTAGCTCTTTGCTTCGTGGGAGAATTTTTGCTTTGCTCTGGAAGGCATGGTTTTGTGGATGCTGGAGCTATTGGCATTATGAGTCAAATTAAGGATGGTGATAATCCTATTTCTCTAATCTTGGCAAGAACTCTTTTAGGATTGAATTCCTTATTTCTTAGTGGAGAGTCACAACACTTTCTTCTGAGTCCTTTGACTTTGCAGATATGGTTGATGGAAAGACTTGAAATGATTGCCATACCTACTACTGCTGATTATGGTCTTGGCAATTTCCTCAGTAGGACTGTCCTAAAAACTGAATGTCAAACTAAAGGCGACTAGGTGAAATTTCTTAACAAGAAATCCAATGTCTCAATTTGATGGATTTGTTATTGGTGGAAGTGTTCACCTCCTTTGTTGTGGTCCCTTGGATTAGATCATATCTTCATAGTCAGCTTAAAGAGGGCAACTTTCTATAAGGCTAATAGACTTTTGAGAGAATTCCAATATGAGGCCTAGTGGAAAAGGAAGAAAACCTTTCACTCCTATGAACACAAATCCTACTTCTACAAGGAACGTATTGTTGGGCTTGGAGATGGTTGACCGAGTGGATCAATCTAACTAGCTGGTGAACAAAATTGCGGATAAGGAGGCTGTCATGGTTGCCATGAGAAAACAATTTCTCAATGACAACCAAGAAAAACATGAGACTGACAACTATGAGTTTAGAATGAGGGACAAAGATGACAAAGTACCTAGCACAGATGGAACCAACAAACAACCAAAGAAGAAAAGATTGAAGAAAAAAATGATCTTCTTATTTTTGGCTTTAGACATGGTTATTTTAAAAGTTGATATGAAACTCTTAGGTTTAGGAATTATTTAGGACTTTTAGGTTAAAGGTTCTGTTTAGGGTTTAGGTTTTTATGGTTTGGTTTAAGATTTGGGCTTTGATTTTTGCGTAATGGCATGGTTTAATGGAATGGTTAGATTTTGAAAATAATTTTTTTTTTTTTGCTAAATTGTTAAATGGTGGGTTTGGGGACGTTGTGACAGGACCAATATATGGTTACCTACGTACCTCATTAGTAGAAGGATCAGGTTATTACGTAGTTCATTTTATTTGCCTTAACTTTTGCCTAGGCCACCCTTTCGGGTTTTCAACCTAACTTTTGAAAGGGTTTGCATCTAAATCCATCAACCTTACTACTCCCCCAGAGTATATTTGCTTAATAATATATAGACCTGCCCAATTTTGCTTAAATTTCTTGTTTGTCTTTTGCATCGAGGCTTGGATCTCTTTTATCACTAAATCCCCCAACTTCAAATCTCTAGTTCTTACTTTTTAGTCAAAAGCTTTGCTAAATCTCATTTGATAACCTTGAATGTGATACAAGGCCTTAAGTCTCTTCTCATCCATCATGCATAATTGGTCATATCTACTTTGCAACCATTCTACCTCAAGGATTTCACTCTCCAGTACTATTCTCAATGAACGGTCATCCATTTCAATGGGAAGGACTACTTCCATCCTATACACCAAGAAATAAGGAGTGGCTCTTGTGGAAGTTCGAATTAATGTCCTATACCCCCAAAGTGCATAGGGTAATTGTAAATGCCAGTCCTTGTAATTTTTCGTGCTCTTCTTCAAAATTCATCCAATATTTTTGTTTGCAACCTCAACTGCTCCATTCTTCTAAGGGCAATAGAGGGAGAATTTATGGTGTTGAATATTGAACTGTTGAGGTAGCTTCTCAGTTTCTCCCTTGAAAAGCAGCCCATTGTTTGAGATAATTTTATGCAATACCCCATATCTACAAATGATATTAGTCTGAATAAACTAAGCAACTTTCTTCAAGTTCAAAACCTTGAATGAGGTAGCTTCCATCCATTTAGTGAAATAATTAATAGCAACTAGTATAAATTCAAGGCCATTGGATGATGCTAGGTGAATCTTCCTAATAATATCTATTCCCTTTGTAAAGAACAGCCAAGGTGAAGCCATGGTGTGTAACAGCATAGGTGGCATGTGCTTCAGATCTCCATGGACTTAGCATTGATGGCACTTCCGAACATGAGCTGTGCAGTCTACTTCCATAGTAGTCTAATAATAACCTTGTCTCATTATATTTTATGACAGCATGTGAACATTCATATGTGGCCCATAACTTGACTCATGGACCTCTTCAATTATTTGCTATGCTTCCTTGGCGGTCACATAAAGGAGATGAATTCTATCATATAATCTTCTGTAAAGCCTTTCCCCATAAATAATATAATTAGTGGACAACCTTCTTATGGTCAATTAGTCATTCTTGTCTGCAGACTTTGGGTACGTCCCATCCTTGAGGTACAGTAGAATGTCTAAATACCATCACCTTCTCCATTCATTGCCTCATCTTCTTCTATTAACATGCAATAAGCTGGCCCTTCTTTTTGTTCCACCACTATTGGTCAAGCTTCATCTTCCTTAGGTCCATCCATCATGGATGCCATTGTTGCTAAAGCATCTGCAATCTAATTCTGCATTCTTGGCACATACCGGTACTGGATCTTATTGAATTTCAATGCCCACTTCTGGACACATTCATGATAAGGCATTAGTTTTTCCTCCTTGATTTTCCGTATATTCTGAATTTGAGAAATTATCAAGGCTGAATCACCATACACTTCCAACTCTTTTACTCCAAGACCTAAGGCCGTTTGTAACCCCATAATGCAAGCCTCACATTCAGTGGTATTATTAGTGGCAGGAAAGTTGAGCCTACCAAAGAATGGGATGTGTGTCCCTTTTGGAGAAATTAGGAGAACTTCAATGCCACTTCCATTTTGATTAGTTACCCCATCAAAATACATCTTCCATGATTCTAGCTCTATCCCCATGATATCCTCATCCGAAAAGTTTCATTGGATTTCTTCAGCTTCTTTGGGTGAATAGTGGGCCAAGTGAACAGCAATTGCTCTCCCCTTCACAAACTTCTAAGTCACATATTTAATATCAAATTTTGATAGAAGCAAAACCCATTTAACTGTTTTCCCCATCTTGCACAGGCTTTTCCATCAAGTATTTCAAAGGGTCCATTCTTGCAATCAATAAGACCTTGAAAGCAAGCATATAATGTCTGAGCTTACGAGTTGCCCATACAAGTGCTACACATGTCTTCTCAAGTGGTGAATACTTCTCTTCATAAGCCTACATCTTCTTACTAATGTAATAAATCGCATTCTCCTTCCTAGACTCTTCTAAGTATTGAGCAAGCAAAGCCTCCATTTCTGTACCCGTAGTTGTGAGATACAACAATAATGGCTTTTCAGGTACCGGTGGAACCAATATTGGTTTCATCATATAATTCTTAATCTTCTCAAAAGCTTCTTAACATTGTTCATTCCATAATGTGGGAACTTCTTTCTTGAGTAGTCGGAAAAGTGGCTCACATGTCATGGTGAGTTAGGCTATGAATCTGCTGATGTATTGTATCCTCACTAAAAACCCTTGGATCTCCTTCTTAATCCTAGAAAGCTTCATCCCTACAATTACCTTAATTTTTTCAGGACCAACTTCAATCCCCCTCTGACCTATCATAAACCCCAACAGCTTTTCGAATGTTATGCCAAAAGTGCATTTCTTTGGATTTAGCCACAACTTAACGAATTGGATTCTTTCAAAGAACTTATGTAAAGCTAGTATATGTCCTTCACGGTACTTCATTATCATGTCATCCATATAAACTTCTACTTCTTTGTGTATCAAATCACGCAACAAAGTAGTGGCTACACGTTGGTAAGTGGCACCAACATTCTTAAGGCCAAATGGCATGACCTTGTAGCAATGTGTCCCCCCTGGAGTAATGAAAGAGGTTTTCTCTATATCTTTTGGGATCATCTTTATCTGATTGTATCCTGAAAAACTATCCATAAATGACAACAAGGTGTGTCCTACTGTGTTATCAACTAGGATGTCAATGTGAGGCAAGGGAAAATCATCTTTCAGGCTAACCTTATTAAGATCTTGTAAATCTACACACGTTCTCACTTTCCCTTCCTTCTTCGGCCCCGAAACCATATTAGCTAACCCTTTTAGGTATTTCACCACTCTTAGGAATCCTACATTGTACTGTTTCTCAACTTCTTTTTTGATCTTGAAAGTCCACTCTAGCTTCACTCTTCTCGACTTTTGCTTGACCGACTTCATGGTTGGATCTATTGAAATGCAATGCTGCACTATATCTGTATCAATCATAGGTATGTCTTCATATGACCATGCAAATACCTCTTTGAATTCAGTTAGTAGAGAAACTAATGCATCTTTCTCAGAGGAGGTTAAAGTGTTGCCCAATTGTATCATCTTAGGTTCATCATTAGTTCCCAGGTTAACAAGTTGGGTTTCTTCTTTTATAGGTTCTACATGCCCTTGTTTTAATTCCTTATTATTAAGAGTTTCTTTACCAATTTTCAAAAAAAAAAAACATTAAAGCCAGCAAATAAGCAGAATCAGAACCAAATTATAAGGGAGAAAGTTCTCAACAGACTTAATAGACTCAACAGAAACAGACTCTATAGCAATACAATCACAAACAAACTTAACAGGAACAATAATACTAGTAGAAACAAACTCAATAGGGATAGAAACAATATTTTTGGTAGGAGTGATTGGCTCAACGGTCTTGATCTTCTTCACAGAGTCTTTCATGGGGTGGGAAGCTCCTTCCCATGCCTAATTCTTCAACTTGGTTGTGGTTTCAATGATGGCGGGTGGCTCCTAGTGAGTTTCTTCTTCCCTTAGCATCAATACCATAGGGTTTTCATCCATATAATCTGTGCCTTTACCATCATTCTCCATATCTGTGAGCTTGTCAGACACATAAGCATCCAGAGGCTCTATACTATCCATCCACGAAACAAACATATCTTGCTCTCCTTTGTTGCTTGGAAAGATGTATTGGGGGAGGTATTCTAACCTATTCCCGCCCGTTCTCTCATCTTCATCTTCAAGATTCTCCGGTGTTAAGTTTCTGAAACTATGGATCATCAGCTTTCTATCTAAGGTGGCCAATCTAGCATCTATGTCATCTTCTTCCTCAATGTATGGGGTCAGTGAGCCAAGTTCTAAATTCTGGAATGACCTTAACTCAGGAATTTCTCTACTATGCTTGTCATATCGAGGGCCTAACCTTAAACTAATATCAATAATGCAGCTCCAATCCAAGGGCCACCCATAAGGGCAATCATCATAATCTATATCATCAGCCTCTTCATCTTTAACTACCACCTCATCTCCTAAAACTCCCAGCACATTTTCTAGCTCATTTTCTTCACTTTTAGCACCATTCTCCATACCAACAGGTTTAGCTTTAGCATCATCCTTTATATCTCCATCATAGTAGTCCACGTCATCATCAGAGTGGTCTTCATAGAAAGGTCTTACATCTTCCTCCTTTCTATCACTAAGGGGTTCACCCCAATCATTACCATTGTATTGGCTATCATAGTCTTCACTACTGCTACTTTCACTATCACTGTTGCTATCATCCTCACTATTTCCAATGTCACTATTGCTGCTATCACTACTACTATCACTCTTGTTGTTGCTACCCTCATCATCATCACTTGGGGTTTCTCCCCCTTCCTCTTCTTCATCACTTGTTCTTGCTTCATATGGGCTCTTTAGTGCATGTTAGCAAGCCTCCTAGTACTCTTCTTCTTTTATATTGCAGATAGAATCTCCTAAAAGTGTAGTCATTGCATCAGGGTCCATGTAATCAACCCAATCAGTGGGGACCCAATTTGTGTCTTCTTGCTTCAGTTCTAGAACCTTGTTGTTGCAATCAAAGAATAACTCAAACCCAGACATCATTGTTCTCAACTCAAGATCATACCTTAGTTTAGGGAATTCCCAATAGCATTGACCATCTCCAGCTTTGACAAACTTTCCGTTCAATGTGAGAGTATAGGGCTTTAGGGGTTCTAGGGGACAAAGGAGTCCCTTGGCTTTAGCCTTTGCATGGGCCATTTTTCTCACCTCCATTTCTAGCAAATCATCATCAGTAGGCTTATAACCTAACCCAAAAGGTGGGGTGGCTATAGGAATTATCTAGACTTGAGCAATTGCATTTTTCACAGTCTTCCCTAAGTTTATCCCTAGAAGATAATTCATTCTCCTCATCATTTCCACCACATTGTTGTTTCCATAAGAAGCAAAGTCCATGGGGATCTTCTCTACCTCTTCTTCTCTTCTTCCAAAATCAGGCTTCTCAATTTCAAAACCATCCAAGGTCAATGGCTCATTCTCATAATCAATACCAAAAATGGGCTTTGGTACAACCAAAGTATCGCCATATATGGTAACTATGGCCCCTTTATGCAGAAACTGAACCTTTCTGTATAAGGATAAAGGTACAGCCTCTATATCATGGACCCATGGTCGTCCAAGGAGCATATTGAAGCATGAGGCTATGTTCAGGACTTGAAATTCCACCTTTTTTTTATCATTGGCCCTATAATGAGCTCCAGTGTCACGATTCCCAAGACCTCCCTTCTACTATTGTCATATGCCCTCACAGGTTGATCAGTTGGCACAAAATCCTCAACACTCAGGCCTAAGCAACTTGCAATCTTTAAAGGACACACATTTAAGGCACTTCCATAATCAATTAGAACCATTGGAATTGTCTTGCATTTGGCATCTACAGTAATGTGCAATGGGTCATTATAATGCTTCCCCTTCTATGTAAAATCTTTGTTAGAGTAGGAAATAGTGAGTTCTCTACTTATAGACCCAATCATAGCATTCAGATCTTGGGAAGTAGTGGTTGTAGGGACTTGGATTTGATTGAGAAGGTCTATCAAATTCATATGGTGCTTATATGAGGCCATGAGTAAACCCCGTAAAGATATATTGGCTTGTGTCTTCTACAATTGCTTGAGGACCTTGTCCTCTCAGTAGGTGTTTGTTAGGTAGATTTGTTCAAGACTTCTATTGGGTTGTCTGTCTCCAGGTGTGGGGGTTTGAAGTGTCTCCCCCCTTATGATGTGGGCAATTTTTAATGGGTCATTTAGATCAGTATCTTGGGGTTTGAAGTGTCTTCCCCCGTATGTGGGTGTTGGGCTTATTGACTGGGTTCAAAGTGCTTCCCTTAATGTGGGTGTTAGGTTGTTTGATTGGGGTTCAAAGTGCCTCCCCCCATATGTAAGTGCTTGGTAACTCGCTTGGGGTTTGAAGTGTCTCATCCCATTTGTAGATGTTGGGTAGTTTTATTGGGATTTGAAGTGTCTTCCCCCATTTGTGGATGTTGGGTAATTTGGGGTTTCTATAACATCTTCACTCCATATATCATACCCTACAGTGGATGCCATACCCATCAACTCTTCCCATGTCATCATAAAGCGCTCGGGTAAGCCTTATAGGCAGTGCAATCACCTTAGTGTCTATTAGATCTTGAATTACATAACGAAGGCCAAAACACTTGTCATTGTCATGGCCAGGGCTTTGATGGTAGGCACATCTCTTACTCACATCAAATCTTGCATGCAATGGGTTTGGGATTGGTCTTAGGTCTACGGGTTTTAGCAACCCCTTTGCTTTTAGTTTTTCAAACACTTGACTCACGAGCATATATAACTCATGAAATTCCCTCCTAGGCCCTGAAGGTGGCCCTTGTGATATTAGCATGGGGGTAATAGGGGTAATAAGTTGGTAAGGATCATTTTTGTATATATTAGAAACCTTGGTGGGTCCTCATTCTTTATAGTGCCATTATTTATTGCATCCTCAATTTAGGTTCCAATAACAATCAAAGTTTTAAAATTAAGAAAATATTGAGCAAACAAATACTTATGGTATACAGGCAATAAGTTTTTTACAACCATGGTTAATTGTTCTTCTTCACTTGGCCTATTCATCATCTGTGCAGCTTTGGACCTCCACTTGGTAATGAAGGTAGAGAAAGATTCTTTCGGTTCTTGCTTAGTGGTCTACAAATCCCTCCTCATCACATCCACTTCTATGTTGTACTTGTATTAATTGTGAAACTCGCGGAAAATGTCCTCCCAACTCCTTACTCTAGCATCATCTAAGTTGAGGAACCACCTAAAAGTAACTCCAGTCAAGGTATTTTGAAACATTGAGCAAGTAGTTTTTTAGTTACTCCTAGGGGTTGCATGGCCCTCATGTACATCTTCAAATGGAACTTTGGGCAGCCAGTCTCGTCAAACTTGTCCAAGGTTGGGATCTTGAACTTAGGAGGCCATCTCACATTTTGGAAAAGTGAGAGTGATTTGTAGTCCATGAGGACTTCCATCTTGCGAGCTCTTTTGATTATCTCTTCCACCTTGTTCATCCTCTTGTTGATCTTCTTCTCACCCTCCATGGTTAGGGAATTATGATCAATCTTGTTCTCCTCTTAGCCACCCTTCAGGTTTTGAAATTGTTGCACCATAAGGTTCATGTCTTCCCTCAACTGAATTTGACTAGCTACCATGGTGTTTAGTAGCTCTTGAGTGTTCATGGGTTCTTCAATGTTCGAATGTTCTCCCCCTTCCGCCATGGTGATGGAGTCTTCAGACTTCTTGTGGATTGGACTATCTTGTGGGTCAAACACGGAATTGTGATGTTGCAGTAGTGTAGTGTCCTCTATGCTCACGGGCTTTAATACTGTGATGGGCTTGGAACTAGAACTACTAGCTTGAATGTCGATCTTGGGTTCTCTTTGGAGTCTTCCCTTTGATCTTGACCAAATTCTCCCCTAAGAAAAGGCTTGGTTGGGTCAAACAAAGCTAGGCCCCATCTATATCAATCTACAAACCAAACAAACACACACAACAAGCAATGCAATTTTTAACATGGATTGGCCTAAGGGTAGGTTCTAAGTCATTACGTTGTAGGGTGGTTTTGTTGTTTCATTGTTTCCCATAGCTAGGACATTACACCACCCAACTTGTAATATAATGAACATTACGTTGGTCCAAACAACATGGTCTATCCTTTATAGTCAACAAGAAATGATCTAGTGACTTTGGGCTATGAGTTGGTGAGTTCACCACTAGGTACCCAAATCTAATGAAAACTGGTGATCCATGGTTACTACACCATATGTTAAGATGGGTGCATACGTGTTTGTTGTTTTGATGGCACGCACTATGACAATTAGGGAAAGCTTTTAACAATCATTGTGGCAACACAAACAATACAAAAATTATCATACAAACATTTCAAGACATAGACAACCAAACAAACAACAACATCATTAAAAAAAGGGTATATAGTTGGTCACTTAAAGTCTAACTCAAAACTTAGCCCTCGACATCCTCAGCGGAGTCACCACTGTGAGAGACCGCAAGGGTGCTCTCAAAAAATTGATTTGGGTGCTTTAAGGTACCTCTCTTTTTGGGTAAGTGGTGTGGAGTCACCACTTATTTTTATACAAAAAAATAAGAAAAAATAAATACATTTACACATTCAAAATGCATCAAATGTCATTGATTGATTTTTTTTTTAAAAAAAGTACAATTTGGTAGATTAACCTTACAAGTCTTTGGTCCTAGTTACAATCTATGCAAAAAAATACAAAACTTTGGTCCTAGTTACATTCTACCAAAATTAAAAACAAAACACTAATCTACTAACCAAAATCCTAAGTTCAATGGCTAAGTTACGGAATGGGAAGGTATTAGGCACCCATTCCGCCCAGACAAAGTCTGGTCTTCTAGACTCTAATGACCATTATATACCCTTTTGTATAATGTTGAATGATATGTTATAATACACATGACAAACACTTGACAAAAATTAATTTAAAAAGTTTGCCTTTGGAATAATGTCCTCTTGTAAAAGAAAAATCAGATCTGTCTTGAAAATTTAAAAAAAAAAAAAATGAGACTTGATTTATAAAAGTCAGATCTGTTTTTGTAAAAGGTAAAAATAAATAAATAATGAGATTTTGTTAAAAAGAATCAAATCTATTTTGAAAAGTTTATAAAAAAAATTTAAAAAAAAAAAAAGAGAGATTAGTTTGCAAAAAATTAGATTTGTTTTTTAAAAGTTTTTAAAAAAAAAAAGATTTGGTTTGGAAAAAATGTTTTTAAAAGTTAAAAAAGTAAGATTTTTAAAAGATGATTCATTTTCATGAGACAAACTTATTATGCATGCATCACATTAAAAAGAAAGGCTTTAAACTAACTCTTAATTCCTTCTTTCAAATTTCAAAATCTGCAATTTTATAAAAAAGAAAATTTTTAGAAAAAATTTCAGATCTGCATTTAATGAAAATACAGAACTATTTCGTAACCCGAAAAAATACAAATCTGTATTTAAGGAAAATACAGATTAGTTTCGAGACCCAAAAAAATACAAATATGTATTTAATGAAAATAAAGACCAATTTTGTGACCAAAAAAATAGAGATTTGCATTTAATGAAAACACAGACTAGTTTTGTGACCAAATAAAAATACAGATTTGTATTTAATGAAAACACATACCAGTTTTGAGACCAAAAATACAGATTTGTATTTAATGAAAATACAGACCAATTTTGAATTTAAAAGAAAAAAGGTTCTAATGATCATAAGTAGATTTTGAAATCAAAGAAAAAAAAAATTAAAACAAACAATCAACTAAGAACATGTCAAAGAAGATTTCAACTAAGTATATAAGCGTGGCAAATATGAATTAAAAACAAGGCACAATAAAAATCAAACATATTAACCGCATTCATGCAATGAACAATCACAACATATTAACTAATGGAAAAGAAAAAAACAGATAGAAGAATATAACTAAATACCTGTTGTATGAGCGTGCTCTTTAGTAGAAGAATATTTTAGAAATCAAAGGAGTTTTCACTTCTTTGAGGTCCAAAATACTTTACTTACAAAAAAGAAGTTCTTAAAGAAAATGCCTCCAGATCATCTTTAACGTAAGGGAAGCAAAGAAGTCAAAAAAGAAAAGCCCTTAATTCTGATCTTTTTCTCTATTTATAGAGGTTGGGGTGCTTAAAAAATAAGCTGAATGAGATCAAATACGAATTGGAACGCGTCCTTATCTCTAAAAAGTCGAAAAAGATAGTGTTTATCTCAATCAAGTGGATCCTAGACCGGGCTGAGCATTTGGGCCAATCGGCACTTGGGAAGTGCCGACAAGCCCTCTTGAGTGCCAAACCTACATTTGAGTTTTTGTTTGATTTGGACTCCTTTTTTGAGGATTTTTTTGCCGAGAATTGCAATTAGACTCGTTTTTATTCATATTCTAAAAATTAATCCATTTTTCTTGATATTCAGGTCTTTAAAGTGATAATTATCTTATAGATAAATATTCCAAAATGACTTGATTATCCATAACTTCTTTGTTATTTGATTATCCACTTTATTCCCATGCAAGCAAGCCTATTTTTTACACTAACTAACAACCAATCACAAAATTATTTAATTAATTTTAATTGTTTAACCAATCATAATTAATTTAAATTAATCACGCATAGTTGGTTCCACCCATACAAAATGTATGCAGACCATGAAAACTTAATCTTGTGATATTCGACAATCCGCTTTGAGAATCGAACATACTGTCACGACCATTAGAATCTTAAGATCATTTTTATGATATGCAATGAATGAATTAATGGGTGCAAAATCAAGTGTCTACAATAGGATTGTTGGGTTGTAAACCAGCAAAGGTTCCTATGGAGCCAAATCTAAAGTTAAGGTAGTTTGAAGGGCAATAATTGAAGGATCCTAGCATGTATAGGAGACTAATGGGGAGGTTGCTCTACCTAACTATCACAAGGCCTGACATTACCTTTGTAGTTCATAAACTTAGTCAATTCATGGCTAAACCAAGGCTGCCACATCTTCAAGTAACTAATAAGATCCTGCAGTACATCAATGGTAGTCCTGGGCAAGGCTTATTGTTTTCTAGCAAGTCTAATTGCATGTCAAGGCCTTTGCAAATGCAAGTTGGGCTGCCTCTCCAGATACAAGGAGATCCACTACTAGTTATTGTGTCTTTATAGGTGAATCTTTGGTCTCTTGGAAGTCTAAGAAGCAACAAATAGTCTCACGTTCATCAGCAGAAACAGAATATAGGGCAATGGTTGTTGCAGTGTGTGAGGTTGTATGGTTGATCAATTTTCTTAAGGACATTCAGGTTTGTTATTCAAAGGCAGCTTTGTTTTTCAGTGATAGCCAAGTTGCATTACATATTGCAACTAATCCTATATTTCATGAGAGAACAAAACATATTTAGATAGACTACCATGTTGTCAGAGATAACATTTTAAAAAATGTGATTAGACTATTGCACATTAGAACCAAATCACAAGTTGGGGATCTCTTAACCAAGGCACTGAATTCACAACAGTTCTCTTACCTTTTGTCCAAGATGAACATGCTCAATATTCATGCCCCTGTTCCTCTTGAGGGAGAGTATCAGAAGGGCAAGTCTAATGTTGCATGCTAAGATGAACAAGTACTGAAATGTAGAGAGACAAACCTTCAAGCAGAGAGGTAGGGGTCCAAAACAAAGGAGTGGAAGGACTGCATCAATTATAGCAATATGACAGTCCTTCAGTCAAGAACAGCTTGTGCGACTTGTAGTTTAGGATTAGTTCATTTATGTAGTTTAGTAGTTATTTATACATGTACACGTGTAATGATTTGGTTGGTTATACAGCTTAAATCCATATAATGTAGAGTTAGTTACGAGTTAGTTTTTTCTTCAACTCTTGTATCATCACTAGAATAAAAAGCTCTTGTACAATCATTTTCTAATTAATGCAATTATGTGGCGTTTGGTACAGGAGAATCCACATTACTTCTGGCATCCAGATTCCTAGGAATGTGATTCCTAAGAATCACATTCCTAAAAATGTAGCTATTCCTATATTTGGTTTATTCCCAGGAATCTTAAATGAATTATTTATTTTTTCCATTCTATCCTTAAATTTGAATGTGAACTACCAAGTCATTTAAAAAAAATAGTTAAAATTGTCAATTTATAAAAAATACAATTTCTTTTAACCTTGGGAATCTGGATTCTCACCTGTTTTAAAGGGAATCCACATTCTTACTGAGAGGGGTTTAAAGGAGAAATCCAGATTCCCCTGGCATCTAAGTTCTTAGCATGATTTGCAACCAAACATGGGAATCTTTAAACATTCCTAGGAATCCTAAAACATTACCCTGTACCAAACGCCACATTAGAGTTTTCTTTCACAAATTCTCACACACCTAATGGCTAGATATGCCAAGCAGATTTTTGATTGTATTATTTGGGTGAAGGATTCTCCTATAATTGCTTCACAACTCGTTAATGATGTAACTATTTTGGGTCTTAACAACCCCGTTTAATGAGAACTTATCAACATTCCTAAAAAAAAAAATTAAAAAAAATCATTGGCACAAGTCTTGTAACAAAATTTTTGCTGGCTGAGGAAAGGGGATGTCTTGTAAATTTGTTTAACGAAAAGGGTGACTTGTAATTTTTGAAATAATTCAAACTAGAAAATGGAAATGGGATGAGTTTTTTTTGGGTAAAATATTCTTTATTGTTGTTATGGTCAGTGTGATGGCACTAGTTATGTGTTCACTGACCTGGGTAGATAACCATTACCTGTGTATACTGAAACACGCATCCATTGCCTGTGTATTATGCAATTCGAAATACAACCTTGCTTTCTTGAAAGGTAATAAGTGATAAGTCATCATAATTATGTCCACAAGTAAAAAAAAAAAAAAAAAAAAAAAAAATACTCTTTAAACATAAAACTATCTAAAATAAAATGAATTCAACTTCGTCTCTTCTTCTTTCATTTTCTTTGGCTCTCCTTACTTCCGGTGAGAATCACATCAACTCCAAGAACTCCAAGATCTCCTTATTCATATTAATTCATGGTACCTCACCAACCTCAACAATCTTTGTAAGTGGACAGCCATAGTATGCCACACAACAGGAACAGTATAAATAATAAACCACTCCAATGTAAAACTCACAGGAACACTTACCCAACTCGGCTTCACTTCATTGTATGGAGTATGTTTGGATTGCATGGAAAACAGGGGACTTGGGCGTCTATGTTTTTTTTGTGTGGGTCCCGTAGACATGCACTGTTCACGAGACCCGCAAGTATGAATTTCAGCAAATTTTTCTTTAAAACTGGATCTCATGGCACTATACACATATTTAAAAATTATTTTGCTACAGTGTTTTCAATTTTCAGTTTTCAGTAATAAACAGTATCCAAACAGACCCATAATTTCACCTACTTAAACCTTAACACCACCAATCTCCGTGTATCAATACCACTAGCCATAGAAAACCGCTAGTAAATGGTCCAAGTTTTCGGGCATGCCTTTCTTGACCCACCTTAGCTTATGTTTCAATGAACTCACTTATAAATTCCTTGAGTTCACAATAAATTGATGGAACTTGACTTAGGCATCTGACCAAAGATTTTCGTGTTAGGACTTTTGTCTTTCATGTTTTGTAACAGAGCTGGCTGTACATGGTCATGCATGCTTCCTGCAGAAAAAAAAAATGAATTTTTTAAAGAAAAAGACTAGACTCTAGAGCAATCTCTTGTAAACATAATTTCCAAAACCATCCTCAACGTCAAAAAGTTGAAGTTAACACATACCATTGAATGGTATGAAGCACAAATTGTGAAGCAACAAATCACTCATCTCAGACATTGAAACTATTGAAGTTTGAGCATGCATGTCCAACTACAATGAAATTAATTTATCTTGTACTTTAATGTCACGTGTGGAATCAAAAAGTAAAGAAATTTTATTGTTGACATATAGCAGTAGATATTGTGCCAAAGTCGTTTTTTTTTTTTTTTTAATTTTTTTTTTTTTTTTAATTAAAAAAAAAAAAAAAACCATGTCAGAGCATCAATGAAATGAGACTATAGTTCATTCGATGGACTACTTACCAAGCGAGAGTATATCCAATAGAATCTGGTGACTTTGGCATTTTATCAAACAGATCATACACAATACGCAATTGTATATTAGCATTTTGTCAAACAGCTTATACACAATACCCAATTCCACATCGCATGCTCTTGTTAAGCATAGGAAGTTGGATGATGTAATGAAAAAGGAGAGAATAAAACAACAAACTTGGAAAAGAGAAAAATACTCGAGATCCAAGTAAAGAACGAAGATTAACTAACCTAAAAATGAACAGAACTACCTAACACGGGGCGGAGGGAAAATCCAATGAAGGAGATGAACTGAAGAAGGAGATGGGTGTTAGGAACCCCAAAGTATACCATATGTCTTGTTATCTCTTAATTGTTGTTCTAATTTCTTTAGTTAGTTAGTTGCTTGGTTAGATAAGAATGAGTTAGTTAAGAATTGAGCACATGTAACACATGGCTTAATTTTTTAAACACATGTTTAATTAACTAACCAATTATCTTAGGCCATGTGAGCCAATGGAATTAGAGCAAGTCTCCTATAAATACATAATTGTAATTCAACATTAAATATTGAAGAATAAACCAATTGCTTAGTGCATCTCTCTCCTTTAATCTCTCTCTTTCTCAATTGAGGTCTAGGTCCCTTTGAAGTGGCATACAACAATTACTATTCCCATTCACTGTTAGCAAGTTCTTATCATTTGGTATCAGAGTCATTGGTTGAAACCAAATCTACAACACTTCTAAATGAAGCCATTTCCAACTTTCAAGAAGTTCATAACAACTTAGTATCATTTTGCAAAAATTATCTGATGTAGAAACAAAAAGAAAAAAAAACTCCAAACACCTCGGTCCAATGAGAATCACACATCAAGCAATGCTCTAGCCATAACTTTTCCAAAATCAATCAAGGTTGATTTTCCTAGGCTTAAGGGTGAAGAACATGCTGCTTGGGTTTTATAAAGCAAACCAATACTTAACTATTACAAGATCCCAAATCATGAAAAGCTTCCAATGGCCTATTTTCACATGGATGGGGAAGCATTATTGTGGTTCAAAGAGGTTGAAGATACTGAGTTATTTATTAGTTGGGATGCCTTTGTTCAAGCACTACAAGTCAGATTTGGATCTACTGCTTCCATTGAAGGCTACTATTCAAGAACCAATTGTTCTTGTAAGTGATCCAATGCTCATTGCTGTTAGCCAAACTCATGTTTCATCAAATGGGTCTGCTCATGTAATTAAGAATGAGGATGTAGACTTACCATGCATTCACGTTGGGGGCCAAATCTCACTCCTTAGTGGCTATCACATAACCAAGGAACTAGATTCTTCTTTTCTTGGTGACAAATGTGCAATAAATGATAGGTTCCATAGTCGAGATGATTACAATTTGTATAAGAAATTGAGTTCTACGTCAACTTATGGCATCCTAAATACACAAGAATGTGCTCTTGGTAGCAGTAATGCGTTACTTGCTAGGTTCTATAGCCAAGATTATCATAATTTTATAAGAAATAGAGTCTTGAGTCAAGGGCTTTATGTACCAGGAAGCAAGATTAGTAGTTCTACTTTTGATTGTACAAGGAAGAGATATGGCGCTGCTGATCTTTTGAAGTGTGCAAGACCTTTCAATATTAAGGTTGATATGGATAGGTATGTGAAAAGGAAATTACTAGCATCTCCAGTGTACATGGAGTCAAGGCTATCAACAATTGGAGTTATTAATTGTGGTCTATGGAAAATTGGTGAGAAGATTCTCTATGCTGGTACCAATGTCAAGTTTGTAATATTACACCTTCATTCATCTATATTGTCGAAGACTAAGTTCAATACGACTACTTTGGGTTATGCTCCTATGTCATGGGTTGTGATTAATTGCTTTGGATCTATTCGTGTGATTAACGGTCAAGATGCTTTAGTGTATTGGGTTAGTGGCCGGTTTCCCCTCATTAAGGTGTCATTTCACAACAACAAATTGTAGGCATGGTGCTTTAAAGGGGAGGAAAGTGTTGGGAACCCCAAATTATAATATATGCCTTGTAATCTCCTAATAGTTGTTGTAATCCATTTAGTTAGTTAGTTAGTAAGTTGGTTGGATAAGGATGAGTTAATTAGGAATTGAACACATGTAACACATGACTTAATTCTTAAAGCACATATTCAATTAACTAGCTAATTATCTTAGGTCACATGAGCCAATAACATTAGAGGTAGTCTCTTATAAATACATAATTGTAATTCAACATTAGATATTGAAAAATAAACCAATTGCTTAGTGCATCTCTCTCTCTCTCTCTCTCTCTCTCTCTCTCTCTCTCTCTCTCTCTCTCTCTCAATAGAGGTCTAGGTCCCCTTGAAGTGACCTACTGATATTGAAAAATAAACCAATTGCTTAGTGCATCTCTCTCTCTCTCTCTCTCTCTCTCTCTCTCTCTCTCTCTCTCTCTCTCTCTCAATAGAGGTCTAGGTCCCCTTGAAGTGACCTACAACAACTATTATTCTCATTCACTGTTCTTACTCTTCCACAATTCATATTCATATTCTAGCAAGTTCTTATCAATGGGGGTCTTCCCTCTATCAAACCAATGTCTTCTTCCTTTGTTTTGTCTAGTTTATAGTGTGTGTGTGTGTGTGTGTGTGTGTGTGTGTGTGTGTGTGTGTCTCTCTCTCTCTTCTTTTCCTATTAGATATGTCTAAACTTAACGTTCTTTTAGATAGAATTCCCTGCTAAGTCTCTCTCCAGCATTAATTGCCAATTTTAATGAGGTGGCACATCCTAACCATAGATTTCTCTCAAATAAATCTCAGCTATGAAATGGACTCTCTCCTTTTCAAGTGAAATGGAGAGGGTCCTAATCCATTGAGCTTGGGTTTGGTAACTCAATAACTTTAAGCAATGTAATACCACTTAATAGTTTTTTACTAGATTATATTTTGAAAATTCAAACAATTACGTCTTCTCTATGTTCGTAATATGCATGTCAAATTTTATGTCAATAGAAATTTATTTACTATTTAATTCATAAACCAATCTTTGGTGCATAATTTTAAAATAGAAAACTTAAAATTTAAACATTTGATTAATAATATAGTTGTTGATATTTGATTATCTTGAAATTTCGCAAGCACTTAGAATATATGAAGAAAATGTAATACAAATGTGGATTTGTCAAAATTCACATTCAATAAAAAAATATATATATTAAGTATTGTAATATTACTTAAAGTTATACCATGTGTAATATATTTGGCTAGTCAAGCAAGGTTTCATGATTTTTCTTAATTTGAGTTTTCCACGTTAGAAATAGATTGTCTTTTATGTGTGATTGCTTACTATTCTGTTTTTTTGTAATTTATCACATGCTTGGTTGATGTTAAATTGAAAAGACTTCGATTTTTTTTTTTTTTTTTTGGGTGATAACGAAAACTTTTGGAGAACTAAAGAGATTGATTTTCAGACACACGGTATATGTCATTGTTAGGGGGACCACAATTTAATTCCTTACAATCACTCTAAAAACAAGCCCGCGTTATGTGATGCCGAATACCATAAAAAATTTAAGTGTGTCTTCCTTATCACCAATTAGTTTTGAGGTGGAATAGCACAGCTCACTATCCGACATATGGTATGAGAGCCAAGAGTGTCATTGTAAAGGAGAGATTGTTGGGGGGACCACAATTTGACTCCCTAAAACCACTTTAAAAACAAGCCCATGTAATGTGATGTCAAATGTTGTGTGTCTTCCTCATTACCAATTGATTTTGTCTTACACATATCTAAATTATTAAAATATAACAAAAATAATACATTAGAAGGTGAGTTATCAAGAACTTCAAAATCTTGTTCGTGTCTTACACCTCTTTTTGCAAGTGCATACACTTGTTTCCTTCTCTACAGCAATGTTCGATTTTCTTTGTTGGGAGGCCTTGGAGGAGATTTTCAGTCATCAACAAGTACAACAAATTCACCAATGGATTCAAATAAGTTGGAAGCAGAGGAGAAACCCATCTCTATGACTCCAAAGCTCGCTTGTTATGCTAGTGGCAGTCCCCACTGACTTAGTTTTCTACCATAGAAATAGATGGATTAGTGTTTTTATTTTGCTTCCTCATCAGTACCTAGTAGGCATGAATTTACTGTGTGCGCGAAACTCGTGATACTCGATGCTGCGTAGGAAAAATTTCATGAAACCTGTGTACCTTCTTGGGTATGTGTGTGCCTTGTTTTTTGAAAACTGGGTTGGAAAGCCCATTCTTCGAGGGAAATTAGAGTACGTCTAACCGTTCCTCCATTTTTTAAATCAAAATTGAGGAAAAAAAACACATTTTTATTTTATCTATTTACTTTTTATTTTTTTTAAATACACTTTCCCATTAAAATCTCCATCATCTTCTTTATTTCATTAAAATAATTTTCTTTTCTTTTTTTAATTATTTACTTCAATAAAATAATTTTCTATCCTTTTTTATTTCTTTTTTCTCCATCAAATCTTTCAATTTTTTTGCACAATCTTTTTCTCCCCAAACTTTTTCTCCTCAAATTGGTCTCCACCCACTCAAATTCCAGATAGAGAGAGAATCTGAATATTTTAGTATTAGAAATTCATTTACAGAGCTACAAAAGCTTTTCATGTGTGAATACTGAATAGTCACAGTAACTCTTTAAAAAATATATTTTTTAATAGAGAGATGGTTGGACTAAGAATTTGTGAGTTTACTCTCCAAAATGGCCCAAAAAAGGAGCTTGGAGAGGCAAATGCAACATTATTATAGGAAACGCGTATTCGAATTACCAATTAAGTACAAATTGAAATGTCAAAAATTACTAATTAATAAATGAAAGTTCAAAATGGGTATGAAACACTTTTGAACGTTTAGACTCCCAAATTACAAAAATACCAATTCAAGTTTTATATCAAACAATTAATGTGCGGAATATGATAACAAGCTTATAACAAAATTGATAAAACAATCTAAGCCAAATATAAACACATCCACAGCAGTAAATATAAGACAAAGATAAAGGAAAGAAAGATGCAAACACACGGACAACACACAATGTGTTATCGAAGAGGAAACCGAAGTCCTCGGCGTAAAACCTCTCCGCCGCCCTCCAATCGGTGATAAAATCTACTAAAGAATATAGTTGGGATACATGAATAGCAGAAGACCTTCCAAACCTAATCTACCCAAGTACCTAAGCCCTCCAAGTTTTTTGCTCCAACGAGGTTACGCCGAACCTATTTCTTCTTTAACTTACCGAATTCCGCTACTTGACTATAGCATCAACCAATGTATATTGGTTCCTTCCCAAACTGCTTCCCTAAGCACCAAATGAACATTCTCACAGACGTGGGTGTGGTGAGATAAGGTTTGGTAAATAACCTCTCAAGGGTATGACAATGGAGAGGAAGAGAGTAGAGGAATTTGTAGAGTCTCTTAGATGAAGATTGGGGATGAGGCAATCTTGTTTTTCTCTAGGTTTTCTCTCACAAAATTCTCTCTGGAAGCTTTCTCAATATGATGGGTATAAGGGTGTATATATAGTAGGGTGAGAAGGGAATGCAAAACGTCAGTTTTTGCCAAACAGGGCAAATTGGCGACTTGGTCTCGCGGCTTGTCCAAGTCACGAGTTCAAGTCGCGTCGTAACGGCCTGGCCAGCCTGGGACTTTTATCTTGTAGCGTGACAGCTGGCGCAACCCTTCAACTTCCCAGTGTGCCTCTCACGTGCAAGCTTTTGGCGGCTTGCCAGTCGTGATCCACCCGCGAGCCCTAGCCACGAACCGCTGTTTTCTTGCACAAGTACCAAAGTACAAAGTACAAAGGCTGCATATGCAAAGTTTTGCAAATACATGGCACAAACCATAAAAGTCTACAAAAAGTGCATAAGTACAAGAAACAACCCTCAAAGCTTACAAAAGCAACAATGGGTACAAATCACAACATAAAGTGCTGAAGCTGAATAACATCATACTATATAAGTAAACACTAAAGATTCACATGTTGAGAGTTTTAAAACAGACTAAAACCAGTGTATCAAACTTAAAAAAAAAAAAAAAAAAAAAAAAAAAAAAAAAAAAAAACAACACACACACACACACACACACACACATATTTAAACTCCCCCTCAAAACGAGCACTCCCCCTCAAGAGCTGCCCCAAAAATTCTCCCCCTTTTTGACCGGAATGGCCAAAGGGTCAATGATCCTGGCTGGTATGAATGCTGTCAAACTTGGTAGAGAGTACATCAAGCTGGTCCTGCATTGCTGTCATCCTCTCAGTCTATTGATTCTGAACATCGCGGATTGTATCAAGTCTCTCCAAGATGATCTGAAAGGTATCAGGAGGTACAGGTGATGAGGTAGAAGGTCTGCTCCTCTTGACTCTTACTCTAGGTGTGGAAACTAGTCCTACACTTTATACTTCAGTCTCCATAGGATCACCTTCTTCGTAGACACCCTCTTCTTCTTCACCTGGAAGACGACTCTGTATCTGTATGAGAATAAATCTGTTGATGGCTGATAGAGGAGTCATGGGACTGATATCTTGTGGGATTACAACACCCTTTTCTTTGAAAATTCTCATGAGAAGACTTGGAAACACCAGCTTGGGCCTCGAGTTGGTTTTAGTTTCATCCATTATAGTATCAAAACTGTGGGAACTGATGTCAATAAAGGTGTTTTCCTTAAGATCCATAAGAAAGATAGCTCTGGCATTCGTCAATGTAGTCATTTTCCTTATAGGGTACAGATTGTACATCATTATTGTTGTTAAACACCTCATGTCTTTAGGAAAGTCAGAAGTGTTGAGACATCTCTTTTCTAAAACCCACCAATCTTTTTCTGGACAGTTTC